>NW_022158691.1:73078-551725 GCF_000260195.1 Fusarium odoratissimum NRRL 54006 | reverse complement strand
TTGTCGAGAGAATATGCATGATTGATTCCTTGATTTGCTTATAACGGATCAGGATATTTTCATATTGAAGAATCACAGCATTTATTCCCTTGTGTTGTTGGATACTGTACCCGCCAGCATGA
This sequence comes from Fusarium odoratissimum NRRL 54006, assembly GCF_000260195.1. Lineage (NCBI taxonomy): Eukaryota > Fungi > Ascomycota > Sordariomycetes > Hypocreales > Nectriaceae > Fusarium > Fusarium odoratissimum. The sequence goes on along the minus strand of NW_022158691.1, from coordinate 551,603 downwards.
GACACACTTGGTGATAGTACGACCTTTGGATCCAGTGCCAATACGCCAAATAATACAGCCAACAAGCTTCCTGACTATTTCCCCAACTCTTTGCAGCCCTTCAAGACTCAAAGCCCGTGGAATTATGGCATTTGGGAAATGCTCACTTCTGGTAACCTGGACGCCACGAACCTGCAGCGTCGTGCATATCTGGCTGCGTATGTAATACGACCAACCATGCAATGCAACAAATGGCACAGCGGCGTAAGCTGACTCACATATCTTGTCATGTATCGGACTTGAGAGCAAGCTGAACATATGAAAAAGAGGTTCGGCCCCAAAAGTCCACCGCTTTTTCTTGATCTGTCTCCATCGCTTTTATATAAGAGTCGTGAACTGACCAGAAGAGATTGATAATGGAGACTCTCGACGTGGTAATTGTTGGAGCGGGTAAGGAATCATATCGATTGAGATATTAAAGAATATGTGAAAGGACAGCAAGCTTACATCCATCAGGTTGGGCTGGGCTGGCTGCGGCCAAGATTCGCCATCAGTTACACCCTGAAGAATCACTGGCGGTCTTCGACTCAGCTGCTACACTTGGTGGCACCTGGGCAAAACATCGCCTCTATACAGGCCTGAAAACCAACAACATGTTGGGTACTTACCAGTACCCTGATTTCCCCATGGACACAGAAACGTTTGGTGTCAAGCCAGGCCAGCACATTCCTGGCCAGACAGTACACAGATACCTGGAGACTTATGCTCGACACTTTGATACATATGACAAGATACGGTTTGAGCACAAGGTTGAGACAGCAGAGCATCAAGAGAACGGTGGTTGGATTCTGACGGTAAGGGACATCAAAATTGGTGATAATATTAAGATCAGGGCCAAAAGACTGGTTCTTGCGACAGGCCTCACTTCAGAACCCTTTCTACCAATCTTCGAAGGCCAAGAAGACTTCGAGGCCCCCATATTCCATGGAAAAGACTTACGCAACCATGAGAATACCTACGAAACGGCCAAGTCAGTGACTGTATTCGGAGGCACAAAGTCGGCTTGGGATATGGTGTATTTATATGCCACCAAAGGCATTCGAGTGAACTGGGTCATTCGAGGTCAGTAATATCGAAAAGACATAGCGAAGTGACTTTACTGAATTTTACAGAATCTGGCCATGGCCCTGCTTGGAATGCACCTCCTTATGTCACACCTTTCAAGAAGTGGCTCGAGAAACTCGCCCATATAAGAATGTTAACGTGGTTCAGTCCGTGTAGTTGGGGTGCCGCGGATGGACACGTGAAGACTCGTAACTTCTACCACGGAACATTCATTGGAAGAGCTATCGTCGATAAGTTCTGGAGCATTCTTGGTAAAGACGTTATCACGCTCAACAAATACGACTCTCACCCCGAGACGGCCAAGCTCAAACCCTGGTCGAATGCCATGTTTGTGGCAACGAGTATAGGGATTCTCAACTATGAGAAGGACTTCTTCGAGGTTGTCAAGGAGGGACTGGTCAAGATACATATTGCTGATATCGAAAGGTTGAGTACACAAACGGTGCACTTGTCTGACGGAAGTGCATTACATACGGATGTGCTGTGCTGTGCAACGGGTTGGAAACATGTTCCTCCTATCAGATTCCTGCCAGAAGGGATCGCTGAGGATATTGGGATGCCTCATACGCCGTCACCGAACTCGTTCCCTTACGCTTCACTCCTGGATCAAGTCGATAAGGAGATCTTCGACAAGTTCCCTCGCCTCAAGGATCAGCCCATACAGAAAGTGCAAAATAGCAAGTATCATACGCTGCTAGAGGACAAAGGTCTCTCTAGCAATGATACTATTACGCCATCGACAGATCTGACGCCGTATACGCTATATCACTTCATCATCCCGCCGTCAAGTCAGTTCCTCAAGACTCGAGATATTGCTTTCGTGGGAATGCTAGTCAACTTCAGCAACCCCATAGTTTCCCATGTCCAATCGCTCTGGATGAACGCCTTCTTCGATGATATGATTCCATCTCTCCCTCGAAATCCTTCACCAGAGTTTGTATCTAGATTCCAGCATGAGGCAGTGCTTCATAGTCGGTTCGGAAAATGGCGATACCCAGGTGGTTTTGGCCACAGCTTTCCCGACTTTGTGTTTGATGCTGTTCCGTATCTGGACCTACTACTGAAAGACCTGGATCTACCAATCTATCGAAAGAATGGCGTATTTGCTGAGATGACGGATCCATATGGGCCAGAGGATTATACGACAGTCGTGGATGAGTGGAAGGCGAAGCAACTTGAGCCGGAAGCTCCGTGGTATCAATGGATACACGCGCTCGCCTATTGAAGGATGCCACAACAACACCAGAATAGTTTGGCTTCTTTGATGATAGCGATGGTCGATTTGAGTGTGTAGAATCTGTCCTGTAAATGGCATTCATTGCTTAATTGTGCTGACTCCTTGATGCTTCTCGGGATTAGGCAGCAGCACGTTCTTGGTCACTTGACTTATATGGCTAGAGCCGTCCATTTCCCCATCACAGAACTTGCAACATCCTCCTTAACATCTTGACTCAAACCGTGAATCTTCTATAGGCAATTAGAGCCTTGAGAGAAAACATGCCTGACACTATTGATTTGACCGGCTCATCACCATCTATGCCACGTCAAACAAGAAGTTCAACTCGAGCACTCTCTTCAACCACCGCATCCTCAAGAAAGGATCAGACAACAGACGCTTCCTCTCACAAACCAGAGATAGAAACTCTATTCTCTTTATCTAGCCTTGGCCTCTCAAAAGAGCACCACAATGCCCTCATCTTTAAACGCAACTGGCTGACCTCTCACACCATTCCTATTCCCCGAGATGCTTTCCGACCTTTCATCTCAAGTCCAAAGGGACTTGATACAGTAGCCGCAACATTTGTCTTTGCACAGTCAGAGGCTGGAACTGCAGTCTGCATCTCGCCCGATGGGGTCCTCCTCACCTGCGCACACTGCGTTGCAGAAGAACCCTCTGAGCTAACAGCTGATGCATCACACGTCCTCTTATCATCAGATGGAAAGGTTGTTTCAGCGAAAGTGGTAGCTTGGGATCCAATACGCGATCTCGCTTTACTTCAGATCGACAAAGCCGAGCTTCCTCACCGGCCGTTTCCCCGTGCCCGTATCGCAACCTCGCCTCCCAAGTTCAACACTGAGCTAATATGCATCGGCCATCCGGGCTCCGAGGACCTCGAGGCTGAACGCAGTGGTGTAAAGACAGAGTACGACACACTCGTTCTTACCGAGGGGACTTTCCGTGGCCTAAATAAGAATCAAGATCCGCAGGATAACAGTGAGATCGGCGCTCTTAAGCATAGCTGCTGGACGTACTGGGGACATAGCGGTGCAGCATTGTTTGATCGGAAAACCAGGGCATTGGTAGGCGTGCATTCAAGCTGGGATGACAAGACGCGCATGAGGAGGGGAGTGCCATTGGAAGCGGTGGTTGCGTTCGTCGAAGAGGTTGAAGCGAGCAAGAGGGAAGACTTTACAGAGGAGTGGCAATGGTATGTGAAGTGGGAGCCAGAACCCACCTTCACATCCAGGGCTTGATATTGGATAAGAAATGTGCTCGGAAGAGATACCATGAAAGAAAGACATGCTCGTTGTCTATCAACTTCAACTTCGAAAAGATTACTCTTGTTCTACTCCACACAAGAGTCTGTTTGTTGTCACAAAGCTCTAACATCATGTCCAACTCTTATCAACCGCCAGCATATGCTCTTATGCAAGGCAATGTCCACAAGATCCGACTCACAAAGATTCTGGCTCCTTTAGCCCTAACACTGTTTGTACATTGACCTGTCCTGATCCAACCCGTGCTTCTCGCCCATGATTACCAACCCTTCCTTCATGTTCTGTTCTGTACCGTGCTGTGCTGTGCTGTGTTGCGCTGAAATTAAGATGCAAGCCCCAAAAATAGAACGACGATGAACATTCCCGCCGCTTCTTGCAGAATAACACCCAACTTTAGTCGACTTTTCAAACGCCGTAAACCGCAATGTCCCCATGATGAATTTGATGAAAAAAAAAAAAAAAATGCTGCATGCGCATGGATGCCCGTGGCTTGATCGTTCACTTCCACAGCAACGTCCTGCCTCAATGAGCATCCCTTTGACAAAAGCAAATATGTAGCTTCGAGTGGAACCAGCCGAGGAAGCGAGTTGCTCTAAGCTCTCCCTCCGGTCGGAAATCTTCAGTTGCCCAGCCCTGCAACTCTCTAAACCCTGGTCTTCAAACAAGCCTCCCCTCTTAGTTTCCGAATCTGTCAATAATGTGATTCAGCCCAAGACAAACGCGGGTAGGCCAGAGCACTGTCTGGCGTTCTGCCCCATAATAGCCCATGGCTGGTGTTTCAGGTTCACCACCTCAGCTCAGAAACGCTGACCCACTGAAACAAACATCACCAAACGTCATGCAGACACCTCTACAGGTTTGCCGACTCTTGCCTTGTCCCACTTCCAAGAAACGCATCTAGACCTTGGTCCAGCATCGTACGGCCTTGTAGGTGGTGGTTTGTGTCGACCCTGCATGTCTGACGTACAGAATGCGTCTCGTGCTCACCACTCGAATGGACTCGGGTTTCGGTAGGCGCCGTCCGATACTTTGTGCTTGGATCGTTGGGAAACTCCACCATGAGGCACCGATTCTGAGTAGAGTTTAGATGATTCCTCCTGGGGGATCGTAGCCTGTTGGTGCCCCTCTTGAGGTGCTGCCCAGCCCAGCGCTTCCTGGTTCTCCATCTAAAGGTGCTGTTGTTGTCTTTCGTAGCATAAACATGGGTTTCTTGCCTTCCTTATCCAGTTGCTTAAACAGAATCAATGGCTTCTCCTCAAGGCCCAGACAACGTTCCTGATCGCCGTACACAATATAGAGAGCATACTGGTCCCATGGAGCGTTGATCTGGTACTTTTTCAGCGCAGCAGGAAGAACCTTGTAGCAGGGGTCTTCCATACTGACACGGAAAGATTTGAAGATCTCGACTGAAGCATTGCTCTGACTGGGTGTATCAGGTACAGGGGTTTCTCGTCGGCGGGGCGGCCCTTGCGGTGCCTTTTCGCGGGAGGCATAGACTGCGTTGGTGTGACCTTCGTCGTTGAAGGTGGTTCGTGTGGAGGGTGTCGGTGCTTCACTGCGGTAGGATCGAGAGGCGAGGGTCGTAGCGGACATGTGGGTCTGAGGAGATGTCGGGGAGGGTATGTTGGGTGAGGGATACGAAGGGGAGGACGAGCCCTGGCCACCTCCGTTCATAGCTGCAAGATGGGAAGACGATAGGACAGCTCGCTCTGCAGCACTTGCGGGGTCCAACGCAGTCTCCGCTATTGACCTCTCGTGCGTAGATTGAGTGGGTGATGCATTCTTTGGTGTAGCTCCGATGAGAATCTTGCGGGTAGAATATTGTCGCTTGACTGAGCTTCCAGATTGACTCGAGCCTGGGGGTGGTGTTGGTGCGGGGGGCGATATGGTTGTTTCGTAGCCGTAGGCCTGCTGGCTGTTACCACTCAGGTTGGGCAACGGCTGCTGCGCATCCTTGACCAAGCGCAAGGCCGGGAGCATATCCTCTCGCAATCGTCTGAAATCTTCTGTCATTCGTCGCAGATCCTGCTCGAGTAGGTTCATGCGTTCATCGCGGAGACGGAATTGTTCGACAAGATGTTTGATGTCCTTGATAGTTGCGGTAGCATATTGCGCTTCGGCGTCGGCGGCTGCAGGGGTCGCGGGTTAGAATCAGGCCAGTCCACTCAAGAGGGGAAATCGGAGACAACGTACATAGGGGTAGGTAATGGTCGCTCTCAATGGGGACATCTTGAGCCCTTTTGACATCATATACGCTTTTGAGGATCGTTAGGCGATGTCCCACGCTAGCAATGCCCATGCTCTTGAGATCATCATGTTGTAACGCTACCAGGGCCTCGCCAACAATCTCGTTTTCTGCAGGCAATCAAATGTTAGTTATCCCAATATCCCCTCCAATATCTGTGGTACCATCCGTCGAGGAGATGAGATGGCATGCTTTGGATCAAGACGCACCTATAAAGCGATCGGCATACTGTTGAAGACCAATGGTGCCAATAAAATCAGCACATTCCTCAACGGTCCATTCGGTGATGATGGTTTCTGGGAGACGGTCGGCACTGCTGCGGTGCCCGTATGTAGTAGGAGTATGCTCTGCAGAGGTCGAGAGCTCGGAGTCTATGGGGGAAGCCTCAGAGTTGGTGATAGGAGAGTGGTCGCCCATGCTTCGCTCGTATTCGTCGTCGGCGTCGGACTCGGCGTAAGCTGTGCCACCATCGAAGCTCATCATCCTGACGATTATGAAAGAACAGTCGCCAACAACGGAGGCGGGGGCTGAGACGAAAGACTAATTCAGGCGACCGTGGTGGTGGTGGTGATGCCGCAAACAGACAGATGCGCTTGATCGGGCACCGTCAGATAGAAAGAGAAGACGAGCGTTGGCGAAGGACAGTCGGTCGAATGCTTGTAAGTCTTTCATTCAAATCGTGATCGGAACGTCATTAAAAGAGAAGCAATGCTCAGGAGTAAGAGGTGGGAGACGTCAGGGTCGAGGAAGTGGGCGCAGCCTGGAGGATGATTGGATTGGAGTGGATTGAATGCAAGAACAAATCGAGTGGACGAATAGAAGATAGAATGGGCTGAGGAAAGGCAATGTCGAAGTGGGAAAAACGAGCCGATCCCAAGAGAATAAGTAGACCCAAGCCGAGACGCCTCGAGGAGGACAAGTGCCGTAGAAACGTTAATAAAAAGAGCCTAGAAAATAAAAAGAGTCGGAGGTAGCCAGAGGGGAAGAAGGCGGCTGGTGGTGGTGGTGATGATGACGGGGTGTTTGTGTCTTGGTCTAAGGTCTTGTCTTGCTCGGTCTTGGTCCTGGCCCAGTCCAGGTCTTGCTTGCTCTCGCTCGTGGAAGCGCTTGGGGGTGGAAAGGGAAGAGGAGGTCCTCCACTCCGAGTCACCTACGGCCTATTGAAATGGCAGCTGTCTCAAGGTACCCAGTACCTGAATTAGCAGGCCGTGGTAAGCCCTTCCGAGCCCTATACGGATGTACTCCGTACCTATCTCATGACCTGGCCGTTCGCTTGGTGGACCTCGTGGTCGGCCTGGGGGGGGACTTTGAATACTGGTCCTCCACTGAGGACACGGCTTGACTCCCGTCCCGCTCCACTGACAGCATCCCCCTGTAGGTACCCCGGCCAGGGCCCCTCACTACTAAATAAGTATCAAGCCTGGCTGCCGCTGCTGCAGCCCGTTAACCAGCCCAACCATTCCATTATTCGACCCTCCTATGCACGTCTTGAATCAGCCATTGGATGGTTTCTGTATGCCTTTTCAGTAAACAAACAAACCAAAGTCAATGCCGTTCTTGGACGGCTTCTCTGTCTTGAGTTGTAGTGCGCGTTTAGGAAAGTCTTGGGCGTTGACACAAAACAACCCCCCCGGCAAGTCGCTTATTGAAATGTAGTGAGCTCCTGGTCCACTCAATTAACCTCAGTTTGTCTCTCCTTCAAACACCATTGGGCCTTCAACACCAGGGAAACCATTCAAGATGGAAGTTTACGGATGGCTAGGAGACTCAAGCCACATCTCAAGTGACAGTCCGAGGTATTCTAAGGAAACATCGTGCGTTTGAGACCGAGCCTCCAGCATTCCCATTCAACAGTTAGGGAATTGACCTTGCAATGGTGCTATAGACCCCTTGGAGATTAGCAAACTTCCGAGGCAAGGTATCTGATAACGAATATAGCTTTCATAAAAGTTGAGAGGATATGCCATGGCTACCCATGAGTATATGCAACTGTTTATCAATGTTCACCGAGGTATAAGAATTGGAATCTTCATGTATACGTTTCTTTGATTAGTTGAAGCAAATCTATGCTGCTTCAGATCTATATTTGTCGACTAACAATTACTCTATATGCTGTACTCATCCCAGCCTTGAGACTTAGGTTGATAGAGTGAGTCTTGCTCATGATTCCCATTCCCAACATGGCCCATTACCTCAACACGCCTTCAACTCCATTAATCCGTTCCAAAAAAAAAAAAAGAAGAAAGACCCTCCCTCTTGCATGAGAATTTGGGGGCAAAAGGGCAACAGCCGCATGGCTAGCCGCCAAGAAGAACAGGGCATTAAACGTCGTGCAACGTCGCGTTCCTTCACAGGACGTATCTATGAAAAGCGTCAAACACCACTCAGACAACCTCCGAGCACATGAGTGATTATAAAGATGTATCAAACACCAGAAACAAAATTTGATTAAGAGGCCGAGATATTAGCGTAGGGGAATCTTTGAATCCTGGACACCGTGTTTTACAACGTCTTCAAGGTTCCAACGAGGGGCCTGAAGGGGGATTCTGTTTTCCTTTCTCCATTCCTTTTCGTTCTTGGGGTCAACGCCCTCGGGAAGATGTTCCAGTCCGCCTGCCACACCAGTCGAGAACTTGATCTGCAGGATGTCACCGACTTCGTCGCATGCAGTCAACAGACGGTCAAGGTCCTCCTTGTTGTGGGCAGCAGAAACACAGAAACGGGCGCGAGAACTGATGAGTGGGGTCGCAGGATACCCAACAACGACGACGGAGATTTTTCGTCGAAGCATCTCGTGACTGAACGCAGGGAGCTTGGCGGGGTGGTAGAGCATGACAGGAATAATAGGAGAGTCATCGTGGCCGTACACGATAAGGCCAAGACGCTTAAGTCCGAGACGAAGGTAACGAGAGTTGAAGGCAATGCGCTGGAGACGCTCCTCACCTTGACCAGGGCACAGCTCGCCAGTAATGAGTTTCAGGGAAGCCAAGATTTGCATGAGCACACAAGGAGCAGGAGTTTCGCCATACTGAGTAGCAGCGTTGGAGCTCTTGAGCTTGTCGATAATATGTTTCTCGGCTGCGATGTAACCACCGTTGGCACCAAAAGACTTTGTCAGAGTTCCCATGAGAATATCAACTTCGGAGGGATCAATGCCAAAGTAGTCGCAAACACCACGACCACGGGGGCCAAGAGCACCGACAGAGTGAGCCTCGTCAACGAAAAGATAGAACTTGTACTTGTTCTTCAGAGCAAGAATACCGGGAAGATCACACATGGTACCCTCCATAGAGTAGAGACCTTCGACGACAACCAGAATCTTCTTCCAAGGACGGTGGGTGCGGGGTTGACCCTGGGAAATAGCTTCGCGAACAACACGTTCCAAATCAGCCATATCATTGTGCTTGAAGCTCTGAATAACGGCACCAGAAAGACGAGCACCAACACGGATGGAGGCGTGGTTGAGTTCATCGGAAATGATTAGACAACCCTTGGAGACAAGGGCGGGGAAAGAGCTCGAGTTTGTGACATAACCCATAGAAAAAACCATAGAAGCAGGCTTGCCAACAAATTCGGCAACCTCACGCTCGACCTCAAGAGCAAGGTCAGAAGTACCAGCAGCACCACGGGGGCTGCAGAAGCTGATTCCGTATTGCTTGACGCACGCCTCCACAGCGTCGGCACAAGGACCTTCAGACTGGGCGAAACCAAGATAGTTATACGAACTCATGTTGAGAGTCTCAGTGTAGGTGCCGGTATATTGATAGGTGCGGTTGAAGTCGTCGGACTTGCGGTCCATCAGTGTGATGAAGCGTCCGGGGACGCCAGTGGTAGGGCGAGCGAAACAATCATCCAGGCGCATCTTGAGGCGTCGGACATAGAAATTGTCGAAATCGCTGTTGAGAGCTGCATAGCCGTTGCTGGCTTTAAGGGCGCGATAGTGCTTGGGGTTTCCGAAACGCTTGCCAAAGAAGTCGCGAATATGACCAAGAACGATCAGGATCAGGTAGCTGATGTAAGTGGTAAGAATGAAATAGTAAGGAGGCTCATCCTCTACAGGGGCCTGGAGAGGCTCTCCATGAGACTGGCTGGTGTATCGATGACTTGAGTGGAGGAGAGGGCCGAACTGAGCGTCGGCACGCTTCTGACGGTCGATCTCCTCGGCCGACTTAGGCTGGAAGAGAGTGGTCGTTGAGGCATCGATGCTGTTGGGGTCTCCAGGGCTCGCGGTTGAGAGAGAGATAGTAGGCAGACCGGGAGAAGGAGAGAATCCAGTAGCAGCGGCAAGGGCCTGCTGGGCACCAGTGGATTTGGGGCTACTGGAGAAGAAGTTGGTGATACGGTTGCCTTTTGAGGTAGAGGGGCGCCTCTCGCCCGACTTGACGGGTTGAGACATGGAGGGTGAGGATGAGAAAGGATTAAGCCGACGGGGCATCTCTCCTGGCACAGGTGCGTTGGATTGTTCAAGGCGTGAACGTAAGGGAGGCTAGATCGCGAATCGTCGAAGGAGGGTAGAGCAGCCAATTGTAGTCAGAAGGACAGAAAGTCGAGAGTCTGGGAGCCAGGAGCGAGTGTCAGTGGATGTGCGAAACCTAACAAACGATTCCAGACGATTCGCCGCAAAGCATATTCTGTAAATAGGAGGATTGTTGTGAGGAACCCAATTGCTTTTCAATGCGGATGAGGATATGCGAAGCAGGAAAGAAAACAAGACTCAACGTGCACCGCGATCGAGAACAAGCTGCAACACAAGTAACGGAGACAAAGATGTTGAGCTGGGGCTGATACACGGTACAACAGATGTTGATGAGGAAGAATTATGAAATTGATGAAAAGAGGTGACCATTGGGTTTAAAGTTGAATTGGAGCACTGTGCAGCACTGCGCGTAGTGGTGCGTGGTCCAGGAGGCACAGGGGGGCGCAGGAGGTGGCGTCGAATCAAACTTGGAAAGTGAAGATCCGCCCACTGCAAATTGCCTGTGGGCCTTCAACTCGAGTAGCGGGGCCAGCCGTGGTCCAGCCAAGAATCGCTTAAAAACACCAGGCATATGATGGGACGAACCGATGAATGATTGATGATGATTGATGAAGAGAGGATGATATCGACTCTCAGTAATGTGAAAGATCACTTACCCAATAGTGCACTACTCATCAACAGAGCAATTGCTATGCTGCTGTTCCAATTTCAATTACCGAGACAAGCGTTGCCGTTCCAAGGAAGATAGATCGATCCAAGCTCAAATCGATCAGGCCGCAACGCAAGGGCGTATGATCGAGCACCAGTCGTCGATGACTTGATTCGGCGGTCAAGCGGGATCGATACTGCTAAAGAGTACTGATCGAGAAACAACAAGGCGAATTGATGCTCGAGGGGTGATTAATCAGCCCTGGGTTTAGCTGATGGCTGAATGCTTGCTTATTGGAATAAATGGTGTTAGTCGGCGGACTCTCTCGATCACTCGGCCGAAGCCTATCTGCAAGTGGACGACGAAACACAACGACGACCTAACAAGCAGCAAGAGTGATAATGAAAAGAGAAGAGAGAGCTGACAGATGCAGGGAGTAACTGGTTATTATTCGACCCGACCTACACCACGAGAACAGAAGCAAGAAGAAAACTGCGGAGTCAGCGGGACAACGGGATGTGCATTGAAAAACAATGAAAAGTCCAGGTTTTCCGCTCCACGGGAAACAGCGGGGACCAGCACCAACTCGTACTGGGTACCTGAGTTCGAGGTGATGCGTCTTAGCGACGGGGATACCAGTTACTTGACGGAGTGTAATCAGAGCCGAGAGGAAGTTTAAAGTTGCATTTGTTGACATGTACCTGAGCCGCTGACTGTGTCGCTGTATGCGATGTACGATGTACGAGAAACGCACACAGAACAGTCTCCATAGCACAGTAGAGCAAGGCAAGCACCCGCGGAATGCACCGGACACAAGGATAATAGGGAATTCAAGGGGTCAGCTGGCGGGGACTTGCATTGCATGGCCTTCTCGTCTCGTCGTTCGCCTTTTCGTTTCCAGGCCTCGCTTCCTTGCTAGGCTTTGATAACAAGCGACTTCACAAGGCTTGAGGGTTCAAAAGCGAGGCGCGTATTCTCTATGATGACGCCGTGTTCCCCTCAAAGGCTGACCATGCCTGTTCAACTGAGCTACTGACCTCGAATCCTACCCAGATGCAGACACAAAACGATCAGAACATATCTCTGGCTCCCTCTCCTTAATCGAAGTCCCTGTAAAAAGGATCCAATGGTTCTGTTTTCAGACGAACCCCTGGGCTCCGAGGTCTCCGGCCTGCGAATGGGAAGACACGGGAGACTTTAAGAGAAAACGCCACTTTTTTTTCTTCTAGCTCGGCTCGCACCAAATTTCTGTCGTTTGCCTCGTGTAGCGAATGACAGACTTTCAAAAGCCTGAAGGGTGCCCCCAGGGAACAAGAAAACTTCTGACGTTGGACCTCGGTGGCAGAAATATAGAATCCAAGATCTACTAAATCTACACCTAAATTTGCCTAAGTCTTTTTTGTCACCTACGATAGAGGACCTAAGTTTTCTTGCCTCCCCTTGGGTGCCGCGGCTCACCATCAGATCTTGTTGGTCTTACACAGCATTGGTCATGATGAAACCCAAAGGAAGTTGGATGTCATCATCCAGGGGCATGCTGTGCCCAAGCTCTCAAAATCTCCGCCGCACCCGGCGACGATGATGGCATTATTCTTCAAGCTCCCTCGTTAGGGAAGAGTCTCGTGGCACATCAAGTCTTTGAACGCTTTTTAACTTTCGGTTCGGTCGCCTCGATAGTCACTTTGCATTTCATCCTTGATAACTGTTCGTGAATCATATGGAGACCTGGGCTAGGATATTCCCCCCAGAACAAGCTACTGCAGCCGAGTGCACACACTTGCAGCCAACGATGCTGTGCTTAGCTTGTGTATGTACGGATAACATGATTCTCAATGTAGTGCATTACTTTTTAGCGCTTGTTGCACACCGACATCAATGGCCAGATAAAAGATGCTGCAAAGCCCTGCATAACATCCATCTATCAAAGATGAACAAGATCCTCCAATGCCAAAAGACCTTCACCGCCAGCTCCTTTTCAGCCCAAAACTGCAACTAATGCACACGGTCCGTGAGGATCATTTCGTGATATTCGGATTGACTTGTCGCATTCTCGAGTTGAGGAGGCTCAAGATATCAAGTATAGTACCACCGCTTCCGAATTCAGATCATGGTCTGCTGCCTTCTTGTCGACCCCCGATCGAGCTTCACCCATGCTATGCGAAGTCAACGTCCTTGAAACAGAAGCTGAGTAAACTGTCCGGGCCTGATCATCTTGGATTCAAGGCGGTTCGGGACGATCGACTATGCCGAGTTCTCCCTACTAGCTACGGTCCGGCAGCTAAGCTTGGACTGTACCGAGGCAACCAACAACGCACTAATCTCGCCAAACTGCCATACAACGTGATTATGATTCAGCTTTGCCTTGTGCTTTGACAATCACGTTATGTTGCGTATTCGTTATTTGCTTTTGAGTCACCGTTGATTCTTCTTCTGAAGAGACCACAATGTGCTCTCCTTTTATTTGAAGTGATGGCATCTCGTTTAGCTCGACATGACAGTGGTCATTTACGAATAAAAGTGACAACTCACAACTCAAGACCTACTAATTTCGCAAGTCTCCTGAGTATGTAATTACGACGATACCATCCAAGTTATTAAAGTCCATCAATAGCTGTCATGATGGAAAACCCTTAAGATCCTCAGCTTGAGACAAGCCACACATCATGACCTCAGCCTCCCCCACCACAGCCACTTCGGGGTAAGAGACGGGACTCGATGGCGGGGAGCCGAGAACGGGAGGGGACGGCTTTCAGCGGTTGGGCCATTAGAGAAAGATTCCGAGCTGTGCTGGAAGCACGGAATCCCAAGTCCGTAGCGTTGGGATAAGAATACAATCTTCTCAACAATTAAACAGCATCTCTCTTGCTTCATCTTGGCTTCCATAAACCACTCAATCCCTCCCTTGACTGTGTCTATTGCTTCTTACACACCATCGTCTCATTGGTATCTCAACTCCTCGGAATCGTCACTATTCCCCAACAATCGTCTTTCCGAGGGCTTGGTTGACCTTTCAGTCTCCCTTACTTTCCGTTCCAATGCCCGTCATGTCGATTGACAAACTTGCACCTTCTGCTGCGGCACCTCCTTCTGATGATAATGTCCTCTGGAGGCATTCGGATCCAAAGTCCACTCACATGTGGAAGTTTCTTGAGCACGTGAACAAGAAGCATGGTTTAAGTCTCGATGGTTACCCAGCACTATACAAGTGGTCTATCGATGAAGTTGCTCAGTTCTGGGAGGAAGTTTGGCATTTTGCTGGTGTTACGGCTTCAAAGCCTTTTGAAGAGGTATGAAGCCAAGTTATGAGAGGGGCGTCTCAAGTGAGAGGCTCACCAGGCTCAAGATGAGCTCAACAACTCCAGAACTCAACTAAACACCTCTGCAGGTCCTTCCTAAGAATGCTCCTATGTACCCCCGGCCAGACTTCTTCTCGGGCTCACGTCTTAACTTCGCCGAGAACCTCCTCTTTCCCGCAACCTCTCCACTTCCCGAGCCCACTGCTCCAGCCGTTATCACTGTTACCGAGTTGCCAAACTCCACAGTGACTACTTCATGGGCCGAGTTGCGTGAGGCAGTCCGTCGTTGTTCTAATGCCCTGCGTGCAGCTGGTCTTAAGCCCAATGATGTTGTTGCGGGTTTCGTCTCAAACCATGTTGAAGCGCTGGTTGCTATGCTTGCTGCCGCCTCAGTCGGCGCCATTTGGACTGGTATAAGTCCTGATAACGGTGTCTCAGCTGTGCTGGACCGTCTGAACCAGATTGCGCCCAAGGTGCTATTTGCCGATAACGGCACAGTCTACAACGGCAAGGAGTGGTCTAGTGTGACAAAGACGACTGAGATTGTGGCTGCGTTGAAGGACAAGGGGCTTGAGAGAGTAGTTGTGATTAACAACATCAGCTCTGGTGGACTTGGTCTTGAGGAGCTTGAGAAGCATGGCGTGTTGGCTGTCGATTACGCCAAGATGCTCGAGTCTGCTTCTGAGGACCCCCTGAAGTTCGAGCAGCTTCCTCCAGCTCATCCCCTCTACGTCCTCTACTCCAGTGGTACAACTGGCCTCCCCAAGGCCATTGTTCATACAGCTTTAGGTACGCTTCTGCAGCACAAGAAGGAGCATCTTCTTCACTGCTCACTCGACTCCTCATCTCGAATGCTCTACTATACGACTACCTCCTGGATGATGTGGCACTGGAGCATCGGAGCTCTTGCCGTGGGCTCTACCATCATTGTCTACTCTGGCTCTCCTTTCCGCCCCCATGGTCATCTCTCACTCCCACGTCTCCTCTCTGACCTCAAGGTCACTCACTTCGGTACCTCGGCCGCCTACCTGACTGCACTAGAGGCCAATAACGTTTACCCTGTCCGTGATGAGTCGATTGATCTTTCAAACCTGAAGGCTATTTACTCCACTGCTTCACCTCTCCCCCCATCGACCTTCAAGTTTATCTATGAAGCCTTCCCCAAGCATATCAACCTCGGCTCGATTACCGGTGGAACAGACATTATCTCACTATTCGGAGCGCCTTGCCCACTACTCCCTGTTCGCGTTGGCGAGATCCAGTGCGCTGGTCTTGGGATGGCTATCCGTGCTGTTGACTCTGTCACGGGCGAGCCCATCAAGGCCGACGAGCCAGGTGATCTTGTCTGCATCAAGCCATTCCTTTGCCAACCCCTGACCTTTTTCGGTCCTAGCGGCGAGGCCAAGTATCAATCAGCCTACTTTGAGAGGTTCGAAAACATCTGCGGCGTTGAGGGCGCAGTATGGCACCACGGAGATTTCGTCAAGATTCCCGACCCTGCAACCGGCAGTCTTGTCATGCTTGGACGATCAGATGGTGTGCTAAAGCCATCAGGGGTGAGATTCGGCTCAGCCGAGATCTACAACATTCTCACACGCTTCTTCGCCTCTGAAGTCGAGGATGCAGTTTGTATTGGACGGAGACGGGAGACAGACTCAGACGAGACCGTATGTCTCTTTGTGGTGATGGTACCTGGACATGAATTCAGCGATGACCTACGCCTAAGGATTAAGTCCAAGATCAAGTCTGAATTGAGCCCTCGACATGTACCTGGCGTCGTGGAGGAGTGCGGAGGCGGCGTCCCCAAGACTGGCAATGGAAAGAAGTAAGTCTACCCCTTAAGAATATCCGTAGGATGTGTGATGTTAACATTCAACGCAGGATTGAGGTCGCAGTGAAACAGATCCTTTCTGGTATGAATGTCAAGACCAATGCCAGTGTTGCAAACCCTGAAGCACTAGATTGGTTTAAGAAATGGGCAGAGACTCACTAGAGAAGTCCAAATAGTTTGGGGAGTTATATCTTTGGCCGGAACTAGATAAAACATTGTCTATGGGATATAGGAAGGCTACATGGGTTAGATACGATGGCGTCGACAACGAAGTGACTGGCTGATTTCTGGTTTCGCAAGTACACCTCCTTACTGCTCAATCTCTTACACGAGTGCCATCCGTGCTAAGATTCCTTCTGTCATGGGGACGCAATATCACTGTGTCGCCTGGCTCTCATAAGATGAAACCTCGCTCCTGTAGGTTGATATGAGTGAATAAAAAGATCGGAGCTCAACAACATATGAATATTGCTGGACAGTCTAATGAATATTGCAGTATCTAAGCACAATGACAGAATGAAGATGACAAGAAATCATTTCTCATTACTAATGCTATTCCCAGATCTATGGTATATCCCCCATGCATTGCGCGCATATATCCCTTAAAACTCCACCCATGACACATAAAGACAATACGTAGTTTCTTCTGACCTCGAGCTCAAAAGTGTACACTTCGCTTCTTCTGAACCTTCTTCCGCTTCTCTTCGTCCTTTCGACTGCTGAAGAAGCCACTGACACTTGCTGCCGCCGGTCCAGCATAGGGACCCTGCAGTAGACCACCCAAACCATGACGTTTCTTTCCATTCTCACTGGGGCCTGGCTGAGCTTGCGAAGGAGGAGGAGCAAAGTTTGGCTGAGGAGCGCCATACGGTGTTGGTCCAACACTGTTGGGTCTTTGGGGCAGGTTGTTTGGGGGGTTCAATGCGCCTGACGCAAACTGCGGTCTGGGAGGTAAGGGTGGTGATGGGTGACCCGGGCTCGTGGGACTCTGGAAGTCTTGCCCAGCCATGCCGTATTCTCGACGGAGCCTTTCTGTTTCTTGTTCAACCTCAGCATCTCTCTTCCGACGCTCTTGCTCCTCAGTCTCGAGCATCTTCTGGATTCTCTTGCGTTCATCCTCCTCTTGCGCTTCACGCTCAAGTCTTTTGCGTTCTTCCTCTGCGACCATTGCTTGTAGGCGTCGTGTTTCCGCCTCGACCTCAGCTTCTCGCTGGGCTTGGTTGCTTGACTGTTGTGGGGATGCTTGTGCACGATGAGGTGACGATGGACGGTTGTTATTGAGAGCACCCGCCATTGTTGGGCCTGCCGAGGAACTTGCTGCTGGGCGAGAGTTCTGGCGACGCCGGCCATTAGATGAGGATTGGAGGTGGAAAGGATCCTGGCTAGGGTTCAGATATAGGTCCTTGATGGTCTCAGCGCTCATAAGAAGAGCAATCTCAAGACCCCTTCTATCCTCGATCTCAACGCGGGCCATGTTGGGTTCATAGATGGTCAAAGTCGAGTCATGCTTGGCGCGGAAAAATGCTACCGTAATATCGGGTTCCTTGCTCTTTTTTCCACCCACATTTCGTCCTGTCATATAGCATGTCATGTCCTTGCTCAGACGACCATCACGTTTCCAGCGAAACACAACCTTGGGAACCAACTCGGCCAGAGATGGACGATCCTCCTGGTCAATCTGGCTAGCACTGGGTAGCTTAAAGGATCTCTCGGGAAGCTCAAACTCCCAAGCGCCCGTCTTTCCCCAACTTCCCGGTTGTTGCTTGACGGGTATAGCCTGATCGGGGTTGTACAGCGAAACCGCAAAATTATCTGGGATGATAGGTGTCTTGGGCGGCGGGTTTCCGTTTTGCGCGCGGATTTCGGCGGCAGAGAGAGTGGGCGCTACCCAGTCAGGCTTGACATCGACCTCTGCATATATCACAGATGTGTTCTGAGAGTCGAATATGCCGAGCGCATATTGGCCATTGGCTTCGGAAGGCGCCGGTCGCTTGATGAGGTACTCGGGCGTAGGATCTGATCCATTGTGTGTGAAGTAGAGAATATTATTGAGTGGATTCTCTGAAGAGGTCTTGAAGCGATATGTCGGGAGGTTTTCGTCAAGCATCTTGCCAACTGTATTGGTTGTCTAGAGCTCAATGCGATTGTTGACTTGGTGTCGCAGGGCTAATACGTGGGATGACGTCGTAACCCGTCGGGTGTAACACAAGAAGTATAAGAGGGTGTAAGTCGTAAGAAGTGAGTCGCTTGTGGTTCAGGGATGGCTCAAGTAGGAATTTGAGGAAGAGAGATAGTTATACGAAGTTGCAAGGAAAAGTCCGACAGACAAGACAATTGCGCGGCAGGCTGAGACTTGGAGGCGGGGCCGCCTTGAAGCAGATACAGCTTGTGACTGATCGGGAAGTGTCACAAGGACTTTAAAGACTTGGCTGACGAATGCGTATAAAGGCAATCAGATAACAAATAATAAACTTACATTTAAGGGAATGAATTATTCTCGAATAGCACAGAGACAAAGAACATTCCTGTACTTAACTTATTTATGTACTACTTGCTAATCGAAACTACGAGTGCTCGGTCTCGCATTAGTGACGTACCAAATCCGCCCAACGCCACAACCGATACTCAAAGAGGCTGTGCAAATTCTTTAGTGTCGCCCAAGTGTTACTATTCTAGTCCTGCTCCCTGTCACGTTTATATATCGGATTGCGACTGTCCGAGGACTGGCCTCAGGGATCGGCTTCCAATGGCGACTCTACCAATGGGTGATGCTGAGAGTATTAAGCATGTTCATCCATCTTTAAACGCGCGTCCAATGAGAAGCAGATCGTTTGAGCCTCGTCCTTTGCGTCAGCTTTGGACCTGATATTTCATTCCATTGCGTATACAAGTGTCACACTATCAAATATACAGGGTATGATTTGTTATTCTAGAGAACTGATACTCTCTACTCTCATCTCTTTGTCTAATAGACTGCGAAAGCGCCGTGAGATGCCTAAAATTCCAGATGCTAGTTCATGCCTGCCGTGCTTTAGCCTTCAAACAGTCCCAAATGCATACATCGTCTCTGAACGCCTTGCATCCAATGCAAATTCAATGCCATGTCCGTTTTGGTGCGCCTTCTTCTGAAATTCATGTCATAGTCCACCTTTAATGATGTAAGTAGGTTCGGTCCCCTCTTCTCCCCTCGATTGCAAATATGCCCTAGCTTTGCGTAGCTATCGTCGCGCTTCCCAAGGCTCCCTCATCTCAGATCAACAACACGAAATTTGAACTTGGCTTGGCAGCAGTAATTGCAGTACTTATGTGCAAGGCCCTTACTTCAGGCCCGCGGCCACAAAACACTTCCATCTGACCAATCGGTTGTACTGTTAATGAGCCCGTGCGTGCTGAGCGATGTGATCAAGGATGATGGTTCGCAGCTCTATGCATAGTCCTCTTGTGCTTGTTCGTGTGTTCGTATCGTGTCATATCGATCTTGCAGGCCGTCTTCAATCAAGGTCGTTTTTCGAAAGTTGTCGCAAGTGAAACGGTCACCGCCTTACTTTCGGTCAAAGCGTCAACTTGCCGACGTCAAACCCTCCCCATATCCATGATCCAGCTGTGGTCATCGCTATGCAGGAGGCGCACTACTTGTTGCATTTTCTTCTTCGTCTGCTGCGGGGGGGCCTCGGCGCCTTCGTTGTCTTCGACGCTGATTTTGGAGTCGTGGTCGACAGCATGGGTACCAACAGCAAACGAAGCATGCGACAACCAGGCCAATGGCGAGACCGATCAGAAAGCCACGCATGATTTTCTCCCCATTGGAGCCTCCCTTGGCGATGCCCATGAACTTGTCGCGAAATAGGTCATCTGCAAATGAATCTGACGGATACACATTTCCCGTGGTGCCTGAAGACGAAGACTGATCGGTCTCTGGCGATGAGGAGTGGTCGCCGCGGGGCATAAGAGCCCATAGTGGTGAGATAGGCATGATACCGAGATCTGGATCTCACAAGGCCAATATGGAAGTAAGCAAGTGAATTGGACGAGAATTAAGCTTAAAATCCTCTTGATATGCTTGGCCGATCGCAGAAATGAGAGTAAGCTGTGGCACCTGAGAAATCGAGGAAGTGGTAGTTGTCGCTCATATGTCCGGGTGATCCGAAAGTTGAACCGGAGCGGCAGCTACGGAGGGACGGCGTTGGGGGATCGGCGATAGACAACCGGAACAGTATTTTGTTGCAGTATTGTTGAGAAATGAGATAGAGTAGAAGCCAAGGACCAGATAACAGATCGAATAAAAATGCCGAGAAGATGATCGCAGTAGTTCGTGAATAGAGTCGTCAAAGATGAATATTGTCAAACCGCCAATAACTCAATGTGATGCAAGGTGGAGATAAAGGTGAAAGCAACGACAGTGATCAGCAGCTTCTCAAAGTGTATTCGTTATCATAAGCAAAGGATCACATTCCGTGGGATGAAAAGGGTTCGAAGTGAAAGTATCGGCGTTTGATTTGTCTCCGGCAGAATCAACTTATAACAAAGCCAAGATTTTGAAATCTGGAGGTTGAAGAAAAGTGAGTACGTGTGCCTGGGGGTTGGGATTGAAGAAACAGCAGCTTCACCTTCCGCTAAAACGCTCAAACAAATCGGCAGGGCCCCTCTTTCTCCAAAGAATCCAGGCAATCCACGCAGGGAAAAGACAATATCCCTGACAATTTGAGTGGAAAGCGCAGGGAGTAGGGGACTTCCTGTCCGGGGTGCACCTTCCGTTTGGGCTTTGGGGTGAGTTTGTGGTTTGCTCACTTTTGCTATGGGCTTCTCCCCGAGGGTGCTGTTCTCCCTTGGCCCTGACTCTGACTCCCTTTCAGGTCTCTCTTCAATATGCTCTGTCTGACATGCTTTGACTTGTGTCATTCCGTCCTTTCTTTCTTACCGGCCCAGTCCATGCTCTTCACTTCTTACCAGGACGAGCGCCAAGACGTTGCGGGTTTAAAATCCACAAGAACGTCAGTGCCAAGAGATGATTGACAGACTGCGTTTTTGGCCCCAAGATAACCGTGAATGTATCCAAAAGACAAACAATCATATGATGTTCCTGATCAAGTTCAAAGAAGTCTCTTCACAACTGGTGTGATCATGAATTACACAAACCTTTCTCATTGGAGATATCGTTTTCCTTATCCTTGTCTTGCCAAAGGTTAATCTTCTAACCCCAGTCACTTTCACTGCGGACCTCAACACGTCATGCCAATAGCGGACTCCCAGTCGCTGCTGGTTGGCCGGCCCGGCTTTCAACGCTCCCCCGCAGGCCCGAAACCGCGGGGTGGCTGATAAAGTCGGGGGAGATATCCCGCAGCCTAAGGAAAATGACTCGGCCGCATAAATAATGTCCGACCTTGTCTGCCTTTGATATTGGAGACTCTTGGGGTCTTGAGGAATCAGTTGCAGATTTATGGACATCATCTCTTTCCAATTGGGCACATCAAAACGATCCATGCAAGAGGCCAGTCTCGACAGGTCGGCTAAATATACTTGGCTCTGATTGTCGAGAAGCTTATCTTATGCTTATTTCTAGACACCCGAATTCGGATGTACGATCCGTCCTCGCCGCAAGACTCTTACATGGTCTGAGGGAAATGGGAACGCAGGAAAGTTGATATAAATGAGCTAGCCTCCATCCTAAACGACCAGAAGACTTAATAGGCCTTGAGACTACCTAACTATTTTTGGCGCCTCAGCTAAAGGTCAGGAGTTTTCTTGCTCCTTAAGGACATGCCGAGTCTTCCCATTGTGAAGAACGTAATTAATATTGCATCCATGGATCCTATCACAGACAATTCTCTTTACTGCGTCATGGAATACCTTTCCCCTTGACATCCATTCGATAGCTGATTTTAAGAAGAACCGAGACTTCCCAGGCACGTATTGAGACCATGGTAACGAAGCAGAGATTTGGTGCATCTGTTCACATATTGAACCCGTTTGAAAGAGCAGTCCAATGACGCAAACTGGAGCGTAGGTGACCATCAATCCAAATGATGTTGAAAGTGCTCTTTATTTCTCTTAAACGAGAAGCTCTGAAATCTCGTGGGTATACGTTCCTGAAACCCGATATATACAAAGCGACCACCTGTTGACGTCCCGCATTAGGAACTGTTGTAGCACGCAGGTGCTTCAATTCCTGTCCCTTGATGCACAGCTCTACCATTAAAAGGTTTATGAATGAGACCATCGCAATGATTCTGTCCTGCTGATGAAATCCTCTGACAATCTTCCACTGGCGTTGTCTCCTTGTTGTGAAAAGGAACTGGGCCGCAGGGAGCATAACGGGTTGAAGCCAAGCAGAGGGATGTCCAAAAACAGCCCCAGAATACGAATAGAAGATCTTTGTCAATGCTCAGGATGAACGAGTAGAAGCTAGGTGTTTGCAAGGCCACAAGCAAGAGCCTGCGTGCCAAGTGGTGTTTAGGCTGTGGACAAGGCGCTGTCGTGCAACTGAGCTTTCAGTGTGTACACCGTTGCTTCTTGACCTCTTGTCAAGCCGTTTCTCTGATGCAGCATTCGATCGGCGATTTCTTTGTGGCTTGTGTCCTCATCTGGAGTGTAGCACTCAGCCGGAGTCTCGTGTGTTCTCACGGGTTTCATATCATGAAGAGCGATTGACATGACATTTCGCCGCTTATGCGCTGTAGCTGGGCGTACATAGGCGAGATCACCGGAAAACATTTTGACTTGACGGGGGTTTCTAGGATATCACAAATGGGATGAAGATACGAGAGATGTGGTTCATTATGTAGGAGAGGGGAAATGGCGTCTAGCTGAGGAGCTGACCTATTGTCAACTGCTTTAGGACATGCGCCTATCGAGACTTGACACTTGGGCCACCAAACATCAATATCGCCGCCATGATTCTTTGTTGATAAAATTGTCGAATAGACAAGACGCTGTTAGACTATACTATATCTCATTAATTCTCTCAGTAGGTCCAGCTGCGCACCTTTGATTGTGCATCGTATCTATGTATGTATGCATCGTATTCAAATTTTAATATGAACAGCTAATTAAAGCGTTGAAGTTAAATAACACATTCAAGATATACGTCAAGTTACAATCAATAAATGCTGTTTCATGCTATAAAACAATCCATCAGATTTTATCTGTTGAACCTGCAAACTGCCGCTTATTAGCCTCTCAGGCTGCTTGATGTATCGTTCCACCCGCTCGGATCGCTTTTCACGTTGAGTCAATGTTGACCAAAACCTGCCCCGGCATGTATGGCTCTGATTTGTTTTGGCTGAAGGGAGAAATGCTCGGGCTTGAGGTAAAGACATTCTCTAGGTAGGACTCTGCGGCTGGAATACCCCTTTCAGTAAATCCCCTGCCGATCAGACCTATTAAGGAATTGTTATTGATAGACAGGACAAGGGCAATGTTTCCTCAACGTACTCTGTACGATCACAACCAATGTTTGAGTTACATTCGCGTTCCTCCAGATCCTTTACGCTACGGACAATTTAAATCCGCCGTATGTCCACAGACCAAGTAACGAAAAGCGATGCACCGAAATCTGAAGCAACGGAGCTCCCATGCTTGGACACATCCGTCCAAGCGCACATCCTTTTTAGGTGCACGTCACAACAGATTTGGAACATTGCAATCAATTGGAGAAACAGTCTAGCCTAATAAAAACAAACAATTGAATGATCAATGCCCGTTTTATTGTAGAACCTAGAATGTAGATCCTGACAACGGCGAGTAACCAGGATCTCGTCCCACAATGGCAGGACAGGATGCTTTATAAATAGATAAACTCCTGCCTGTTTATTCATACTTGGGCTGCGGAAGCGTGATCCTACAACGTCATTAAAATGCGCTTCTCGTCTATCTCGTCTATCTCGTCTATCTCGACTGCTCTTCTAGGCCTCATCGGATCGGCCAGTGCCTTCGGTGGTATTGCTCCTGATAGTAGACAGTTCAGAACCTTGGAGCGCCATGGCCTTACTGTCTTCAAGCATGCCGCTACCAATTCGAAGCTTGAGTATGTGACCAATTCAGGAATCTGCGAGACGACACCTGGTGTTGGCCAATACTCTGGATACTTGTCTGTTGGTAAGTCGATCATATTCAATACCCCGAGGTCCCTGGTAATAATGTTGATATAGGAAAAAACCATAGCATGTGGTTCTGGTTCTTCGAAGCTCGTCACAATGCTGAGAAGGCCCCCCTCGCTATCTGGCTCAACGGTGGTCCTGGGTGTTCCTCAATGATAGGCCTCTTCACAGAGCATGGGCCTTGTCACTTTGTCAATAACGACACTGAACCAACTCTCAACCCTCATTCCTGGAACGAGTACGCGAACATGCTCTACATCGATCAGCCAATCGGTACTGGCTTCAGTGTTGGAACCGAAGATGTCAACTCTACAGCACAAGCTGCCCCTTATATCTGGAAGTTTATGCAAGTCTTCATGGACCGGTTTCCCAAGTACAAATCCAGAGAGTTTGGTCTCTTTACACAATCCTACGGTGGACACTATGGCCCTGAATTCGCCGACTACTTCCTCAAGAAGAATGACCAAATCGAGAAGGGTGATGCTGAAGGCCACAAGATCGATATGGTAGCGCTGGGCATCAACAACGGCTGGATCGATCCTAAGCGGCAGTTCAAATCCTATGCAACATATGCCAACCGCAACCCCTACAAACAGATTCTTGAAAACAAACTTCTCACTCGTTTCATCGACGCCTACAATAAGTACTGTCTACCCGCCATCAACAACTGCACCCAACTTGAGGGTCAAGATGATGAATGCGCAGAGGCTGATGATGCATGCAACACCCAAATGTATACCAACCTCGAGATTGCAGGCAGAACCGACTTCAACGTTTACGATGTGCGTATCGGCAGGGATGATGTTGACCCGCCGGAGACGTTCCTTGAGTATCTCACGCGGGCCGATGTTATGGATGCGATTGGAGCCAACACCCGTTTCGCCGAGTGCAGTGACACAGTTTATGCAAACATGGCGACGACGGGAGATGGTCAGTACCCCTGTAATGGCAAAGCTAAAGATTAATGCTGACATGGTACAGGTGCGCGTTCATATGTCGGGCCTTTGGCAGACGTTGTGAAGCGTGGTATCAACACGCTTCTGTGGGCTGGAGATACTGGTAAGTGGGTAGTTTGTGACACAAGTAGAACAGAAACTGATTTACATCTAACAGATTGGATCTGCAACTGGGAGGGTGTCCTATGGGCATCTTATGCGCTCGAGTGGCCAGGCCAGAAGAAGTTTGTAGCAGCGCCCTTCAGCAATTACACGGTCAACGGCACAGCCCATGGCCGATACAAGACGGTAGAGAATCTGTCCTTCCTCAAGGTTTGGGAGGCCGGACATTCAGTGCCATATTATCGTGAGTACCTATGACATTGCCCAAGATTACCGGCTGACAAAAGAACAGAACCTGAGACCGCACTGCAAGTGTTCAAGCAGGTTATGCAGAAGAAGCCGATCAAGGGGACCTAATGAGATAAGAGCTCCGCAGAAATTATGTTTTCTTCAAGACGTTTAGGTAGACGGAACACTAGAACCATCAGGTCATGGTATTCGTAATGCATAATATCATTTTAATGTTTCATGCTTGTCCCACCAGACCCTAACCATTGAGCATTTTGCATTCTAGACATCCTGCCCTGTTCTCGTAAATTCATGTTTACATGCAGTTAAGATACAAAAGTAAATCGTACGCTAAGGTCGTACAGACAAATAGTGAATATGTAAGATACGTTCCAAACTCCCCGTGCCATGCGGTTCCTTTGCTTTTCGTTTTCGTCACTGTGGCTTAACCTTTTCAAGACGTAGATCATTAATGACCATGTACCGGCTGAGAGTGATCCAGCCATAGCGGAACCAGACCATCTGGCTTCTGTGCGCTTGGGTCATGGCGCTCCAAGCAGTGCCATAGGCACCACGGCCAACGAGCTGGTTCATGAAAACTAGACTTTCGGGTCGCTCCTTATCCTGGTCCTTGACACCAATGGATGAGAGTAGCGTGGGAACAAAGTCCATGAAGGCAGAGTACTTGCGCACAATGCCTACGGTGGAAAGAGTATATAGATCGACGGGGCTCGGCCACTCGGACGCGGTGGTAAGGGCCTGAATGAAGGATCTGGCACCCAGGTAGAGAGAGATATGGTTGGGATGAGAAGACACGCCATTGCTGTCAAATGTAACGAGGATGTCAATGTTGGCAGTGGGCTTCAGATTGTTCTTACGCTCCTGGCCAAATTTGGGCGCAAACGTGCTTCCTAGCAGACGAGCGATCAGGTTCTTGTCCCACATTCTCGTCATGGAGTCGGGGAAGTCGGTGCTATAAGTGAGGTATCAGTCAGTTTTTTTTGAGCCGCAAGTGTCGGTGACAGTGACTAGGGTATTCAACATACGGGTTGTCGACCACAAAAACATCGTCCTCGCTCTGCAGTCCCAGCGCCAGGCCGCTCTTGACCAGCTCCTTCTTGCGAACTTCTCCTAATCCGTCGGCATCTCCTATAACACGCCAAAGTCACCATCAGCCAAAACTGCTTTCAACCAATTTGTGTAGTCGCATCACTATGCGACTGCAAAGCACGGGTCGCTGCAGTCGGCTCATACCAGTGCTTAGGCATAGAATCTTGACGTGGTTTCCGTTCTCGGGTCGTGTGAGGGCGAGGACGGTCGGGGAGAAGAACATGGCTTCGTCGTCGGGATGCGCAATCAAGAGACAAACTCGCTTGTTCTTGATTGTCGATTGGGCAGTGCTGGCTGTGAACATGTAGATGCCTGGCACCACAACGGCGAGGCCGGCGAAGATGTGAAGAACGTTCATATCTGCAGTCGCTTCGAATACGGTGCTACGGTTACTTTTGCGACAAGAGTGCTAGAGAACTGCGACTTCGGCTATTGGGTACCGGATGGATGTGGATGATGATCGCTACAGCAGCGCAAGGTCTATATGAGCTGTGAGCAGAGACTAGAAGCTATACCAAGGTCAATTGGATTGTTAGAAGCGAAAACTTGGCTCCTGTCGGAAGCTGGTCGTGACCCGGGTCATAAACGAGTTGTGATGGCTGAGACAAAAGTGGCACGAGACGCGAGAAATAACAAGTGAAACTTGGTCATGGAGGGGCAGGAGCTCACGAGGTCGCAGATGCCAATCGCTAAGGCAACCCCCCATAGACCTGAGCCTAACGGTTCACCGCCTCACTAGACTGTCCCGACGCCTTAGCTGAAGCTCAAGGAGCCCCTCAATTTACAGAAGGTTGGGTAGTGGCGTTGAGCACGGCAGGGCCCGAAGCTTCCATTCCGGCGTCATGAGCTAAGCCTATTGGGGCAACCTGTTGACGTTGACGTTAACCTGGTCTGCTAAGGGTGAACCCCAACTTCAAACTTTACTCAAAGTTGTCCAAGAGCTTCATCTTACGACACAACCACCATCAACTGCCGACCATGGCCCGTCAACGAAAAGAAAAGTCTGTTAAGGACATTAAACTTCAGCAGCCAGATCGATCTGGTCCCAGTAAGGAAACACTCGTCGATTTCGCAAAGGGCCGCGACCTCTTCGCAGAAGCCGATCGAAGACAACGCGAGCTCAACGGCGAAGGACCCCTCTTGTCCCCTCGCACAGAACGTATCTTTGAGACAATACTATGGACTGGCGTCATTGCCACCGTGCATTTTACATTTGATGTCCTAGTACAGCGACAATATGCGATGGACGTTGATTGGTTCGCCATCGTCCAAAGGACCTTGACAGCTTGGCTTTGTAAGATATCCCCGATCTATACGAATTTTCCTCCTAACATGATGTTTCTTTAGTGTTCATCGGCCTCTTTTATGTGCTACATCCGCATTATTCCCACAAGTCATTCTTCCCGCTTGTTCCTCAAGAATACCAAGAGACTATTCGTCAAGCCATATTCTTTGTCGCGAGCACCGTAGGCGGCTGCTACCTCATCCACATCAGCAACAATTACGGATACATAGCAGTCATGAAACAAGCTCCTCCTGTGGGCTGCTTGTGGGTATGGGCGGTCGTCGAGATGGACATCCTTTGGGCGTTTCCGAGTTTATGCATTGCAGTTGCATATGCCTACAAGAATGGATACGGTTTCCGATAAACAAAGTCTATTCTTCTGTGGACTTCTTGGGCTTAATTGTATCTCCTAACTCAGATGTTGTGGCGGAACCGCCAATCTCAGCCGGCTCGATTGACTCGATGCTCTTGACTGCGAGATCTGTCAAGGTCCCGGCTCTCGAAAGGCCGGAACGATCACGATGTGTCAATCGGCTTACCAAGTCTTCCAATCGATGGATCCTATCCCTCTGGCTCTCGACTAAAGATTCGAGTTTACGTGAGCTCTCATCCATCTTCATCTCTCGCCATTTCGTCCTAGATTCCAGATCTCGTAATCGAGATGAGATCATGCTCATTTGCATGAATTGCACTCTCGCAGTCAGACCCTCACGCTGTCTCACGAGCTCCAACGCCTTCGTCCTCACTGGCAGCCATGCCATGGCCACTGTTGTACGCCCATTCCAACTTCTTGGCATGAGTGTCCATGATTGCCCTTCGTCGCCAACACTCGCCTTGGCCTCCGTCTCAGCGACAATATCGAGAAGACGCTGCTCCAGATTCAATAGATCATCCATGACAAAGTTGTACATCTGATATTCGGGCTGGTGTGCATGGAAACCTTCATGTTGGGCGTTTATGGCTGCTACGAGATCCGCCAGCCAAGTGGATTCAGTTTTGTACCACGACAAAGATGTTTTGACGCGGAAATACTCATCGTCGCTATTTCGAAGAAATGTCAGACGAGCATAGAAGGCTGCGGCAATGGCAACGACAAATGTCAACATGCCCGCGACGTTAGCGCTTATGGAGAGCGGCGAGTCTTGCTGGCCATCACTGGAGTCCATTGAGTCTCACAGGTCAGACGGAGGGTTGAGGGAGGGTATCAAAGTTCTGGTATATGTTACGGAGAAAAGAATCCCGGCAAGCACATTTTAAATCACCGTCAGCCAATTACATGGAATATTGAGAAAAGCCAAAGGTCCAGTCCAGCTGAGAGCTGAAACCCCTGAGCAGCCATCTGTCATTCACGTGATACGACACGTGATGCCGAATGAGAGTCCTTTCATGTTGTGATTACAAACTTCATAAGGCCACATAATGGTGAATACGGAGTACATCGGAGAGGAATCAGGCTCAACAGAGGTGGACATGGGTATATGTTGATTTTATGTATCTAGGTCAGAAGATGACATGATTCATATACAATGCGCTATGTGATGCACGATGCAATTAACACCTCCTTATCATCAGTAGAATCATACTGGATATCATTATCTATGCGAAAAAGAAAATGCAAACAAACCCGCTCTAAATGGAATCATCCACTACCTCGGAGCTCTTCCCCTGCTGGGCCTTGTCGAGTCAGCAAATGTGATGCCTCGTCGACCAGGCGGCACTCTCTCGGTGCCCTCGTCGTCATCACTGTCATCACCTCCATTGCCTACACCCAGAGCAGCCTCTCTTCTCCTCCTCTCAGCGGGTGTCTCGCCAGTCTCTTCCTCGCGCTCATCGTCCCCCTGAGCTGATAGAACGGCGAGACGACGTTTGCGCTCAACAGCTGTCTCACCCTGCTCTTCGGACGGCTTGGATGGGCTCGAAGGGCCTGCATGCCGGGAGAGAGATGCAGCTGGAGCCTCCGGTGCCTTCGCCTTCCCGCTAGAGTGATGCTCAGCAGCCTTGGCAACCTTGATTGCAGTCTCAGGTGGCAGGTCCTGTTTGGCAACCTTCTTGACGGCTTGCGAGGCAGACGATTGCTCTACAACTTCCCTCCTTGTTCGTGAATCCAGCTTCTGTACTTCACGGATAAAGTCCTCCTTAGTCATGCGTTGACCAACACCGCCAATTGTGAATCGAATGGCTTTGTCATCGGCTGCTTGGTTCTCCGCAATAGACTTCTTCCTAGTCTGTTCATTTGAGCTGTTGCCTCCGAATACACCTCCAAAATTGGTCCAACCAGGTTTGGCTGCTGTCTTCTCGCCGGGTGTGGTGCTAGGGCCAGCTTCTGAGTTTTCACCCTTGGTCGTGGGCAGTTCATAGGTTTTAACGACTTCACCGTCCTCGTCTTCGACAATAATCTATGTTTTGTTAGCTCAATCTCTTGACATAATCCTAGGAATGCACGTACCGTGTTTCCAAATTGGTAGGCTCTGGCAGGTTCGTGTCGTCGATCTTGGCCCTTTTCCTTGCGCTTTTCCATTTCAGTGTTGTAGACTTCACCCACCCTCTTCTTGAAACCAGAGATAGTCCATAGCTTGTCGTGGCCAGGCTTAACGGCTGTGATGGGCACATGGTCTTCGTCTTGTCTGTGAGATTCGGGGGCGGGTTCGACATCAAGAACGTCCCCGTCCTTGTTCTCAAATATCAAATCATGGCCCTCCTCGTATACATCCACAGGCTTGGGGGGTGTCTTCTGGCCGCTGCTGCCGGCAGGGCTATCATCTGCCTTCTCAATCTTGTCGGTATCCTTCTCCTTGGAGCTATCATCAGCCGCCAAAGTTGATTCGGTGTTGCCTTGTGAGGGTGATTCCTCTTGCTCGTACTGTTCTGTAGGGGATAAAGGCGTAGATGATTGTCGCTGGGGGAAGATTGCAGACTGAGCAATTGGTCCACCAGGGCCATTGTCATCCCAGTTCTTGTGCTTGCGCTTTCGCGACACAACCGATGACGAGCGGCTGCCACCTTGGTCTCGCTGTCTGCGTAAAAGATGACTATAAGGCCCATTGGGAGGAACCAGAGCATCGGGGGGGAGCTGGGGTCCCTTCTCTTCGTCGATGGACGCCTCAGAGATGGATCTAGCTTGAGATCTGGATTGAGAAGAGATTCGGGGTAGTCGGTTCATCCAAGATGGTCCATCTTCGGGAGCAGCTGTGTAAGACATGGTCAAACTCAAGGTGTTGATACGCTTTCCAAGGGTAAAGACGGCAATTGAGGAGCCATGGACAAGAATCGACGTGACAACCATGAAGCACACTATCGGCCACACGAGATATATGAGCTCATAATGATCAGTATTCTCGGGTGGCATCTCCGCCAAAGGTACCGGCTCGCCATGCTCCAATTCAGCTCGTGCCAAGATCGCAACGAAGATCGCGCCCACGCCGATTGGGCCGAAATGACCAGCGAACAATGCTTCACGCCATGTTTTGACATCCGGTATAAACGGTTTGAGGGCCAGCATGATAGGAATCCGGCGGAAGAAAAGGACAAAAACGGCGATGACCACAAGACGCCAAGCCATCATGCCAAATCGACCATCGTTGAATTGCGACCACGGGATGATGGTTCCAAAGTAAACGAAATAAGTCAAGTTAAGCAAAAGATCGATAACGTTGGAAACATGCGACTCTTCAGTTTTCTCACCGAACCAACCGTCGTTGGAGAAACCAACTCCTGCTGCGAAACCGACGAGCAAATCGTCCATGCCCAGGATACTACCAGAGCCGGCACACCAGAGCGCAACAACGAAGTAGAAGACCAGGAAACTCTCTCGATCGATGAGGTCGCGCTTTTCGGCGAATTTAATACCATGGCGAGCGATGTAACCAATGGTAAAACCGTAGATGGCGCCGAAGATGCACTCGTAGAGAAGAACATACACAACGAAATGAAAGCTCACATCCTGTGCATCTCGCTTGTACTGGATAAGGTACAGAGACAGATAAATGAAGGGGAATGCCATTCCATCGTTGCACCCAGACTCGGCGGACAGCAAATCTCGAAGATGCTTAGGGACTCGCTTTGCAAACTTGCCCTTTCCTACCACAGATGATGCCAGGACAGGATCAGTAGCAGTGACACACGCAGCCACAACAAGACTATCGAGCCAATCCAATGCAGGGATCATCCAGAAGATGAACAAACTGACGATGAGCCAGCCGAACGTCATTACTGGGACCAAAAGAAAGACAACAGACTTCCAATGGCGCTCCATGTAGAACTTGGGCAATTCGACCCCGACGGCGAAACATTGAACAACAAGAACAATTCGGGAGAACTCGACGGTAACGATATCGGTCGAACCCCATTCTTGGGGATTGATCAAATTGGCTGCATGAGGACCGAATATTACGCCACAGAGGGTAGCAACTGTGGCTTCACCAATGTACATGCGCTCCTTGATAAAGGACGAGCAGAGCATGAAAAGGGAAGTGAAGCCGCCGAGGATAATGTACACCAAGTGCGGCTTGGTGATGTCGAGATGACTCCACGCCATGTTGAGTTATAGGAATAAGAATACAAGAGGTTCGGTCGTTCGATTGGCCTTGATGGCACTCGATACTGATAGTGTCGCGATCTCGGAAGCGATCAAAGCAACGTTATCGCGAGAGGGAGGAAATCGGGCGGCGACGCCGCGATCAATTGTTGTTGGCAACTCGTATGCGAGAGAAGCGCAACGTCCACGAGGTGGAGTAAGGTAGTAAAAGAGAGACGAGAGGGAAAGACCGTCAACAGGAACAGTTGGTCTAAAGTCAATTGTTGTTGTAGGGAAGGAAGAAAAAGAATTTCTCAACGGCCGAGATCAACACGCAAAGAGCGAACCGTTTGATCCCCGTCAATCGGCGCCGGGCTCAAAAATGGCACAGGCCTTGAACAGTGTCGTCACAGGGCAACAATGCCTGTAAAGCCGGGATGGTACGCCACTCGGCGCCACAAAGGCCTTGGCGGGGCGAGACTTATCGATGTGAATCTGGAGAGTAGATAAGGTATTCTCAACAGAATACAGCCACGAAGGATGACGATAGAAGTTCAAAATCTCCAACGGCTTTCACTAAAGTTTTTTTTAACCTCATCGGCTGGAGATTTGTGTCTCCGGAGGGGGCGTCTTCTAGCGCAAAAATCGAGGTTCATTGACGAGCAAGGGGATCGTCACCATCGACAGCCATCCATCCATCTCACGACGCAACACACAACCAGTGAACCACAAGGTCATGGTCAAGGAACAGGGGGCCCCAGTCGGATCAAGTACCGCCAAGAGCCTCTCAGTGGGGGCTCCGCGGGGCCATTTGATGCGCCGCTGCTTTTATCCAGAATCTTCACGACACCCAAGCCGGACAAGACGGCAATATACCAAGACACCGGAGGTCTATTGTGTTGTTCTATTCAATTTTTCAAACCTGATATTGTAAAACAAACTCTAGGATATACTTATATAGGCTCAATCCAGTTTTGGCCCTTCAAATCAAGACTCAAATACAGTCTCACGATAATGGCCCAGATCACATCTCAATAAGCCTTGTCTTACTCGTCAGCTCGTCCTGTCCTCCATGCATCTCCCTTGTCAAACGCCATGACTTTATTTTCAATCACAACGGTCTGGTTCCACTTCTCGCCTCAACATCTTTCCCTAATACGCTATCCCATATGCTCACCCACATATATACACGCACTTGTCTTATATCAAATTTCAATGAGAATGGCATCCGAAGCCTAGCGACGTCTAATCAATAGTCTCACAAGAGCAATCAGGCTGTCTTATATATGATATGGAAATAACTAACGAGATATGCCGCTAGCCGTTGATTGCTTGAATAGCTTTCAGCTGCCTGGCAGAAACGATAAAAGCAGCGTTCGCATACTGTAACCCGGCAGTTCCGTACGAGAGATAGAACCCTGTCCTTCGGTCTCCAACACGAATTGACATTTTCCCTACGGAGAAAAATGAGCACAAGGAACAAGTTTGCGGGCAATGGATATGACCACCTGAAGACCCTCCAGCCAATACCTGTATTTCTTGGCACTATAGCATTCCCTCAATGACGACTTTGCAGCGCTAACCTCGGTTTTATTATCTCGAGTCATTTGTTCATCGTCTTGAGTGATAGACTGATCCGCAGCATGATCATCGTCAATAATGAACGTTCATGTCGAGCTGCATCGTCACCCCGCGAGAACGTGCCCATTCAAGGCGCTTCTCTCGCTGCAAAAGGCGGCCGAAAGAGAAACGTCCCGGCTCTTGTTTCCTCTCTTGATTTGTGCATCTGTTCCACTAAAATTTCGCGCGAACCCCAGCTCCCAGGCTCTGTTGTTTTTCGCACATGGTTTGAGGGTCTGTCAAATCAAGGTTATTTTTTACCGCTCCGACGGCCATAACCTTAGACAACCTTATTTCCCTATCGAGCTGCGAGATCGATTTTATGCTTATTATTTGTCATGAAACGCCTGAGCTGCCAATGGTTGATA
Source organism: Fusarium odoratissimum NRRL 54006 (assembly GCF_000260195.1). Classification (NCBI taxonomy): domain Eukaryota; kingdom Fungi; phylum Ascomycota; class Sordariomycetes; order Hypocreales; family Nectriaceae; genus Fusarium; species Fusarium odoratissimum. Next base: position 517,224 of record NW_022158691.1, on the reverse strand, counting down.
AACGCGGCGTTGAAAACGGTCTAGTTAGGGTTCTCGGGGGTCTAGATCAGGAGCATTTGGCCCAAGCCCTTGAAAGTCTAAAGGCAGAATCATTCAGGCAAGACTCCATCCAATGTCACTGTAAATCCGCAAGATCAAATTGAACCCATTGACAATCGCCTTGGTTTGTTGACGTCAGTGAGAATGATAGAAAACACGCTACCCTGTTTCCAGCAAAGCTTCAGGCTCTTTTCACCTTGAATCTGGGTTTCTTAACTCCACAGCAATAACCGCAAGGTTAATACACCGCTCATTCTAAAAAGGGATCTGCGAACCTCCTGTGCGACTTATGAGGGCATCATGTCTCTCACACACAACGTCTTGCACGTTGCGAAGAGAGCACCAAACTTGAAGAAACGTCAATTGACGTTGCATTTTGCAAGTCTTGGATATCTCTTGGAGATCTAATGGACCCTGGATTTTGGTGCAGCCAAGAGGCCCGGAGATGCACCCCAGGCTCGCCAGTCACTCGGCGCCAAGGGCCAAGCTCTCATGTGAAGTCGCCAAGAGGCAAAAACGTACCAGGTGGTGCAAATGCACAAGAACATGATGTGACGATAGCTTCATTTTGATCGTGATGGAGTAACGCATATTTCGTGCTACAGAGTTTTGTGAACACAAAGAACTCACTGGGCGCCACGCGAATGTGTTACTCGATCACAATGAATAACCATGCGATAAACTTCAAGGCAAACCACTGGGCATCATATACCACTTTTCTCAAATCACATGTATCCCAGGCCAGTCTTTACGAATTCGATCTTGAAGGGTATTCTGTTATTTTCCGGCTATCTAAATGCATAACGACGTGAGCTTCTCTCACTTCCGTTGAGTTGTATCTCAAGTTGTTACAGAAATTTACCAACTCCCTCGGTCAAACAAGTACAGTGGTCCTACACCCCTCAACATTGAAAATGAATTGCCAGCTAACTCTCTCTAGTTGACGACCATGTACATGATAGCAGACATGGCAAAAGAAGCACACATGAACCCAAAGCTGGGAGCATGGACAGAGCCACCAGCTGTTGTGGGCGTAGGAGTTGGCTCCTCGCTGGCTGACGCTGCGGTGTGGCTAGCAACGCTTGGCCTTGTCACAGAGGTCATCATGCTAGGGGGAGCAGGCATGGGAAGAGAGCCAGTGGGCTGATCTGTGTCGATTGCAAGAACAGTGCTCTTGGTGGCAAGGTCCTCGTCCACGGAAGACAGAGGGGGTCCATCTAGACTACCGTTTGACTTCTCATCTAAAGAGGTGTGGCCAGTCTCAATCAAGACATTCTTCAAGACCTTGGTAGAGGAAGCAGAGGTCGTTGTTGTGGCTGGGGGCTGAGTCTTCTCAGGCTCAGGCTCCTGTTTGGGTTGAGTCTGAGGCTGAGTCTGAGGTGCAGACTCGGGTTCCGATTGAGGCTCATCAGCATCTCGACAGAGAACAGCGACAAGATTGCCCTTTTGACCGCGGCTTAGAAGTGATTCTGAGCTGGCTGAGACATCACCACATGATGCTTGGATGAAGCCCTGGGCTTGTTGAACTGAATCCTTGCAAGCAGCACTGCATGCCTTGCCATCAGTGAAGTCCTTGGGGGTGCATTGAGAGAGTGGTGTATCGTAGGCTTGAACACAGGTCTCTGGGAATGACTTGTCACTGATAGACTCAAAGTCAGACAGCTTGAGGGATCCTGCTGAGGCGGAACCAGCCATGAGAAGGAAAGACAGCTGGAGCCATCGTCTTGTAGATTGTCCAGTCATTGTGAAAGTGTGTTGTTTTATGTCTAACAGCAAGAGCTGTAGTTTTTCGGAAAAGAAATGCTTCGACGATAAAGGTATCGAGAGTACACGTTCAATTATATGATTGAATGATTGTGACTTGGCTCAAGCACCAAGCATTGATATCATTCGATCAATAAACTGGCAACTCAGTTGAAACGCGCTAGGGTGCTGACAACCAGGCTGACGGGACCCAACACACTGAAGGATTTGGTCTCGAACGACGAATTGAAGCTGGTTGTGGGCAAGAAAGGTTTATGCGTTGTGTTCTAGTGAAACTAGCCTTGGGAAGATCGTTTCAGCGGCAAGATTGAGTATAAGCCTCGAACAGATGGGATGTTTGGGGATGATCAAATAGATTAGTTGTTTGTGAGAGATGGATCGATTTTTAATGCTTCTGAAAATGGAAGGAATTTGATCGGCGTTTCGTGATGAAGTGTTTGTGGAAACGGGAAATGAAGGTGTCGTAGGTGATGGTTGTCTCGATGTTGAGATGCGCGACAAGTGAATTAATGAGGGTGTAATGCAGGCGATGATGATCGATGAAAAGACAAAGAGTGCGCTTGAACAAGTAAAAGTAGTAAAGATGAAAGAGAGTCCAAGTATTGTTTGTGTCTTGATGGAGTCAAGCGTCGAGTGTACAGCACAGTCTTGCAAGTGTAAGGCGAGGGAGCACAGCTTTCCTCTGTATTCACAACTGAAACGAGTGTTGATAAATGTTTGCTCCTCTGTCGAAAATGGGAACAAAGGAAGGAATACCGAAAAACGGGGAGAAGGGATTTAATAAAAATGAAGGGGATGCACAAGATATCGGGTAGATAGTATGGGGAAAAGGGCAGAGGAAAAGGATGTAGAGAGACAGGACGATCAGGGAGAGGGACTATAGACTACTATGGAGCATCTTTTTACAGAAGGGGATATTTAATGCACATCACTAGCTCAGAGTCTGGTCAAGACGGCGCATCACAATACGAAAGCACCGACATGTCGTGAGAAGAGGGCCAAGCCATTGGATGGGCTCCGCAATGATCATCAGGGGCGTCTCTTGTCAAAGTCTGGGCCTGACGTCACACGAGCCAAGAGATGTTGAAGTTGCTGTGTTTGCTCTTGAAACGGGAAGACTTACAACACGTAGAGTACAGCATTCCTTGTGGCATCTGAACGGCGTGTTTGTCCTCGTATTCTTCTTCGAGCCCTCGGTCTAGACGAGACTGGATGGATTCAGAGAGAGAGAGACTTTCTTCGAGAGACGGTTCACACGTCAGACTTGTTTCAGAACCGTTTGTTTCGGTTTCATTCGTGCCGACGCACAGACGAATCAAAGCCTCAAGCGGGGACGCCAAGATGATGAGGAAAGAGGAAGAGAAGCTGCTCGAGTCAGAAATGCTTCTAGTCTAGTGAGCATGGAAGGTTCTTCGACTATCACTATAGTTGAAGCCTCTATCGATAATATTTGTTCAAATATTATCGAATAGTCCTGCTGAGGAGGCATTATCGAGTCTTCATCGCAATACTTGGACCCTTGCTGAACCCTTGCAGTAATATTCGCCCCCAGAAATTGCATCCTTTGGCGGATCGAAAAGTGGAAATGCCGTCCCAACGGCGACATGGTACAATCAGAATGTGGCGCTGTAAACTTCCGACAGAGTACTCTTTTTGACCATCTCAGTCAGCTTACGAACTTAATACGAGAATATTTGCATCCAACAGAGAATTCTCAACATTCGTAGTCTGTTTGTGCTTGATTCAGAGTCCTCGGAAACCGTTCGGCAGTCATACAGATCAACACTTAGATCAGCTCCCTCTAACCCGTTTGCTCGCAAGATCGACTGCACTATTCCGCCAAGGGCACGACCCTTTGAATCAAGTCGCCCATTTGAGTAAAGACTCGACATATCAGGCAATGCGCTCCCTTTCTGCCTCGGCAAGTCAAGGGGGAGTTTATTCCGGCTGGGTCAAAGGGTTGTTTGTCCTTTTTTTTTTCCTTTCTCCTTCTTGAGACTTGTGATATCGTCATGCAACGGCTTTTGAAGCGTCCGGTCTAGATGAATACCCTAGCTCAGCCACTTGGACACGAGTTCCAGGAGTTGTTTGCTGCCACTAACACACATGTTGCCAGTTACGGGTAACACCAGAGCTTCAAAAGATGGCTAGCCAATGAGGATATTGAATAGCAGTGCCCCTTCAAGCCCCATTCGCGATCTAGACCTGATAATTCTGGGCTGGTTCACAAACTTCATCGTTTGCGAACTAGTTGAGGACAACGGCTTTGTCTGTTCATGTTTCGAAGTCTGTCACTTGCCCCCTTCAGAGTGCGCCTCTTGAACTTTCTTGAACAGTTGGACTCCTTTTGGACGAGCCCAATTGCCTTGCTGGTCATTTGACATTGACAGGGTTGTGATGGAATCGAGTTCAGCTACCCTCGGGACGATGCTACCAAATCACGGCTTCGACGTCATTGACGTGTGATATTACAAAGTGCTCCCATTATGAGACAGAACTTATACAGTGGGATCATCTCATATTTCATCCTGTCATCTCCTCGGATCCGCCAAGTTGGCTCGGAACTGGAGTCCAATCTCGCCAAAGAGAGATCGACACTTCACTTTCGTCACCGCGATAAGAGGGAGAGAGGGGGACTCGGAAAATTTTCCCTCGAAAACTCAAGCTTTGGGTCGAGTTCATACCTCCCTGGAAATTGAATGCACTTCGCTCCGCAATATTGGCTAAGCGGCAGTTTACTTCGTAATGGTAGGAATGGAACGTTATGAAGCAGTAAGGTTTGGTCAATAAGTAGGCGCAGCAGGAGATTCGAGTAATATATTTAATATTGAAGGGTCGCTTCCATGTCAAAGCGCTGTTGGTGATATCTCTGTGCGTCTGCTGGGCATCAAAGTTTGGACTGTTGGCTGACAGACTTTCCAGGTTGGAGTCAAGTACGGAGAGCCCTGAGATGCCTGTAGGCTATGGCTATGCGACAGTCAAATAGATGAAACATTTTCGATGATAGAATCCGCATTTTCTCGGCCATTTTACGGTTATTACTTAGTCGACTAGGCATATCGTTAAAAACTGTGCACACGGTTACTGTTCTCAGCACTTACAGCACCTCACAAAATACTTGTACTACAAACCTTCAACTGATTGGGAATACCAACAATTTGCCTGTTGGGGATTGTTTATTATTTTATGTAAGCTTTTATGACAAGCTGGTCTGTTTTTCCAGTGAAAGATTTTGGCGGTAGCTTGCTGTTAAAGCTGACATGAAATCACGATAGTTGGCCATGTGCCATCGGAGGTGGCAATCGTCCTGTGAGAAGCGGCGCGAGACAACACAATGACATGATCCATGATTATCACGGGAACCCCGGCACGCAATTGTGGGTGTAATGACACAACAGGTCTGTATAACCACAGCCTAAGTCCAACTCCAACGCAGACTTTTCATCCTCATTCATTCTTCGCAAGTTCAAGGACTGTACATACCAACACCAAAACCTTTCCAGGTCAACTTTGGAGGATAAAATATTTTTCTTACCCTGAAGCCTCGCTGGAAATATTGTCTGAGTGGAATGGATATATATCAAAGTTATAACGCCATTACCAAGAACAGGATCGATAGCTCAGTGGTAGAGCGAGGGATTGCAGATCCCTAGGCCGCGTGTTCGAACCACGCTCGGTCCTCTCTTTTGCCAGCACAACGACCCCACGATTTGGCGTCGTGTCCTTTTTTGTGCCTCAACGCCACGTCTGCATCTAAGACATATATGCACAACCAACATCGTCAAAGACGGAAATAAGTCAGGGATCGATAGCTCAGCGGTAGAGCGAGGGATTGCAGATCCCTAGGTCGCGTGTTCGATCCACGCTCGGTCCTGACCTTTTGTCCTTTGATGAGGATGACTCAATCTTTTTGCTTTGGCCGATGACTCTGCTCCAGACGCCCACGACGTGCATGCTCGCCAAGAATCGCCCCAATTGCATTGTGTGACCAGTGACCAGTCTGGCAGGGCCACCTGTAACGGATCAGACTCCCGGCCTATATCTTTTGCCTTCAACCAGACACCGTCAGCGACAAGAAGGACTTCTCCCCTTACTGTGCATTATACATGATCACTATAAACACTTTGTCACTCTACCGTTCTGATTATCGTACTATATTCGGATTTCTTAAACTTCAGCACGCTGGTTAAATGATACGCCCGAGAACCATGTATTAATTCCTTTAATAGATATGTCCTTGTCTAGTGTAAGCTATGGAGGCCCCTCTAGTCTACAGGATATTGACAATATCATTTGAAATTTGATGAACGTTAACACCAAAGTCTGAAGGGGTAGTCTGTTATCCATGTTAGCTCCCACCCATATCGTAAAGAGACATGCAAAACTTCTTACCTGAAGGTAGAGAATACCATCTTCTATGACAGTCTCGTTGTAGGACCTCTTGGTCTTGTCTACAACGCGGACATGAACAGCATGCTTGTCCATGGCCTCGAGGAGTCCCTCCTGAAGCATATCATCCTCACCGAACTTGTCATACTCAAGCTGCGAGACCAAGCCTTCAAGATAGGAGAAATGAGATCTTCCAAAGTTTTGCTCCCAACCGCTATCAGCACTAGCCTTGCCCTTGAGCTTTTCAAAGTTAGCTTCAAAGTTAGGCACGATGGTGATCTCTTGACCGAGGATCTTGTTCAGCTTCTCCTGGATCTGCTGAACGTTGGGGTCATAGTCGCTCCTGATAGAGGCCCTGGCAACAAAGCTCATGGGTCGAACAGTAGAAGGAGCCTCGTTCAAGGCCTTGGTGAGATTGTTGGTGTCAGCAGCATAGTTGGTGTTGGTACCCAAGTTGCCCTTGGTGAAGAGGATGATGAGTTCACCCTCAGGACCAACCTTGGTTCCGCAGTAAGAAACAGTGTTCTTCTCATCAAAGTCCATGGTCAGGACATGGCCGGAGCAGATTTCGTTGATCTCATCCTTAGCCCCATCTCCATTTTGTTCAATGAAGTACTTCAATTGATATTCAACGCCCTCAACATAGCTAAACAGAAGGGGTAACAGTTAGCAAGTTATTAACGATGGCCACTTGATCCACTAAGACATGCTTCTTGCTGATAACGACCAAGGCGTACGGCTTAAAAGGGAAACGAACCTGACAATGAGATCACCCATGGAGGTGTGGCCCCAGGAACCCTCTTCGGCATAAGGATAGAGGGCTTTGGGATCAATGTTGATAGTCCATGGCTGACCAAGAGTCTCTGAGAGCTTCTTTTCGTGGTCCTCCTTGGTGTTCTCCCAGCTGTCTCGGACTGGAGCCTTGTTAGTGATATCATCACGGCTGGTCTATGGAAGATACCTACTGTTCTTGCGGACAGCAAGGGGTAGTTTCTCAGCAGGTGGAAGTCGAGACATGATGACAGAAGAAGGAGATCTTAGTTGTGAGTTGGTTGACTGGTTTAGAGAGTTGCTGATACCCAGATCAGAGTCTTGCGGTGCGAGACTGGCTTTTATGCTCGTTTCTGGCATCTGAACCCCTGACGACCTGCCATATCAGCCTAGTCTCAGAGTCTCAACCGGCAACTGATGTGCCGGTATTATCTGAAGCTAGACTGTGTATACAGTAGTCAAGCTGCAAGCGTGTAGCACTTGACAACGCCGACCATTGCCATGACAAGGCTTCAATCCAGCCTGTGGCCAATAGCACGTGCTGGAGTCAAGGGCAAACATGCATTTCGCAGAGTTGACCAAGTTACCCATAGCCACATGGCGTTTTCCCCATGCCGAGAGCTGCCTAGATTGAGGACCCTGCGTGTAGCTGCCTAAGCCCTATTGGAAGGGTGCAGATAGGAATGTTGGGGAGAAATTGCGGTGATGGTTGTTTTTTAATCTGCCTTACAACGCCAAAACGCCCAGCTGAAAACATAGCGCTGCTTAGCGTGTGATACCCCGACGAGCGTGAAGCCGCATTCCCTTGGCAGAAAGAGGAGTATCAACTTCAGGGGTTCACTTAACCGACAGGTAAATAATAATGGAGATCTGACTTCATTTCATCATCTCTCGCTTTATCGTGGATGTTGCTCATCTCAAGGTCGACCTCTCAATTCTATAGCATAGCATCAACCATGTCTCTGTAAGTTGGCCTGGACAGCGCCTATCTCTCATTGGCTGGTTTACTGATTCACGCAACTATCAGCCCACTGAAGGCCAAAGTCTCGATCCGCGATAATTGGGAAAAGCCCGAATGTCGTGCTCAAGAGTCTATGAAAAAACTGAAAGACGTGCTCGGTCTTGATGTTTACTGTGAACCGCAATGGCAAATTCTTGTGTCCGAGCTGGGGAGCTTTTGGGAAGACAAGGGCGAGCTGGTTTCTTCAGTGGCATTCTTCGTTCATGTTTGGTTTGAAGCACTCACCGAGTTGCTTGATGATGAAGCTCATGAGGCTTGGACGGACACTGTCCTTACGAAAGTCAGAGAGCTGACTTCAAGGTTGAACTTGACGGTTGAGGTATGTTACTCATAGTTGATGCGGGTTCGGAGCTGACATGGTATATCGCAGGTATCAGAGAATCAACGACCTTCAACCAAGTGGTCCGATGCACAACTTGGATTCATTCTGTATATCCCCAAAGATCTAATACACCAGCCAGCTCAGTATTTCGGTCTCTTTAAGGAACAGCTCCTTGAATGCTTCGAAGAAAATCGGCCGTCCAAGACGTTGCCCATACACTCCACCACGGGTGATGAATGGGCAGATGTTGGAGCAGAAGATCGAGAAGAAGAGCTTGCGAAACCTCCAAAAACAGGCGATCAAGCACCAGCTGTTGATTATCTCCCAGACCCCAACACTATGCCGAAGCCTAGTGCACTTTTCCAGCAAGCTCCCTATCATCTCTTCGTGTATACCTCGGCATCAAACAGGAGCTACAAGATTGAAATTGAATGTAGTCACAGCCAAACTTTGGAAGTTTTGGCCGAGTACTTGAAAAGATGGACAAAGACCAACGTCAATCGTGTAGATAAGGCCAGTATCTCCCTCGTTCATAGCATTTTGAGAAGGACATATCTAACACATCCTAGCCTCCTGCGGTGGAGATCACACTCAACCACGCCGCCTCTGGCTTTGGACTCGAGTGTGATAAACTCACCCTGCATTGTGAGAACAGATATGGACCTATCTACAACATATCTGCTGCTGCAATTTTGAATTTGGTTGAGGGAGTGTTCGGGTATGAAAGAGTCTATGGCGATTCCACTTCATGGCACTACCGAAGAGACACACCCTTCAAGAAGCGATGAAGGATCAGATGTCGATCAGCCATATGTTTTTAGATATAGCATATAATGATCATAGAGTCGAATAGCAAAAAGAAAAACATACAACACCGAGGATTCGCTGGTCGTCACCGACCCAACTACTAATTCAGCACTTATCAGTTTATCGAACGGAGAGCGGACGGGATCCCGAGTTGTCTAATAGCTATGGTCGTATGTGCTGAGCTTTGCAGTTGCTAGACATTATAAGGTAAATGGTTGTTGGCCGTGACGCATGTTTGATCACGGGGCTACCAACCCAGCTCCGACAACACAATACACAAAGGGTAACAAAACCCTTATTATCAAACTAATTTTGATTCTGCAAGTCGAGTGGAATCTCTCTCTATAAATCGACTATTCCCCGGAACAAATTGTGATGTATAGTGGATATAGCTTCAGCTCCTTCAGAAGGCCAAGTACGAATACGAATGCGACAACCTTCAAACGTATTCGGCATCAATACAACCTCCCTATGCGGTGAAAAGAGAGATATCAACTCCAGAAACATATAACAAACCCAGTTTAGTGATGATTCAGGCTTACGATCGGAGAAGAACAATTGGTCGAGATTGAGGCCGCGAATCCTTCTGCGTATCAGGATGTGATAACCGACAGTACGCTCCAAGACCTTGACCTGCGGCGAAGCCTGGCTCGCATTCATGGGATAGTTGAAGCCAGTCCGGGTTGAGAGACAAGAATAAAAATGGAACTGGCGGTATTGTTTTCCTAGAAGAGATCTGGCTCTCCTTCTGTCCATATAAACTCCCTGATTCCCTCAACTTCACAACTCATCCAACAAACCCCAGACATCTCTTCTCTCGCCAAATGTTCTCACTCCTATACTACCCTCTATGGGCCTTTGCTTCCTGCCTAGTTATCATCACTCTCAACGTCTTATACCAGAAGCTCCCTCGAAATGCCAACGAACCTCCGTTAGTGTTCCACTGGCTTCCATTCTTTGGGAATGCTGTTGCTTATGGACTCGACCCTTATGGCTTCTTTGTGAAGTGTCGAGAAAAGGTTGAGCACACGTCTTCTTTACGTTTCAATTCTGGTGCTGACTTCTTTCCTAGCACGGCGATGTCTTCACCTTTATCCTCTTCGGTCGAAAAATCGTTGCCTGTCTTGGTGTTGACGGCAATGACTTTGTTCTCAACAGTCGAATTCAGGACGCCAACGCCGAAGAAATCTACAGTCCATTGACAACGCCTGTCTTTGGTAGTGATGTCGTATACGATTGTCCCAATTCGAAGCTCATGGAGCAAAAGAAGTTTGTCAAGTTTGGCCTTACACAAAAGGCTCTCGAGTCCCATGTCCAGTTGATCGAGCGAGAGGTTCTGGAGTACATTCAAGCTGTACCTTCATTCTCTGGAAAGTCTGGCACAGTTGATGTATCCAAGGCAATGGCTGAGATAACCATCTTCACTGCTGCTCGCTCTCTGCAGGGCGAAGAAGTTCGACGGAAGCTTACAGCTGAGTTTGCAGCTCTGTATCATGACCTTGACCTAGGCTTCACTCCTGTAAACTTCCTGTTCCCTTGGCTACCTTTGCCTCATAACCGACGTCGAGATGCTGCTCATGCAAAGATGAGAGAGATCTACATGGACATCATTAACGAACGAAGAAGAGGCGTAGGGGACTTGGAGAAAGGAACTGACATGATCGCCAACCTGATGAATTGCGAGTACAAAAACGGGCAGCCGATTCCGGACAAAGAGATCGCGCACATGATGATCACTCTTCTCATGGCTGGACAACACTCTTCGTCATCTGCTAGTTCATGGATCATACTACATCTGGCTTCATCCACTGACATTGCTGAGGAACTCTACCAAGAGCAACTCATTAACTTGAGTGCCGATGGTGTTCTCCCTCCCCTTCAGTACTCCGACCTCGACAAGCTTCCCCTTCTTCAGAATGTCGTCAAAGAAACACTCCGTGTTCATTCTTCCATTCACTCCATTCTGCGAAAGGTTAAGAGACCTATGCAAGCACCTGGATCACCTTACACCATCACCACAGACAAGGTTCTCCTCGCTTCACCAACTGTTACAGCGTTGAGTGAAGAACACTTCACAGACGCCCAAAGATGGAATCCTCATCGGTGGGATAACAAACCCCAGGAGGAGGCCGTGACGTACGATGTCATTGACTACGGCTACGGCGCTGTTTCTAAAGGAACGAAGAGCCCATACTTACCCTTTGGCGCTGGTCGGCATCGCTGCATCGGGGAGAAGTTTGCTTATGTCAACTTGGGCGTTATCGTTGCGACTTTGGTGCGCAACTTCAGACTGTCGACTCTTGATGGCAAGCCTGGTGTTCCAGCAACTGACTACACTTCTCTCTTCTCAAGGCCAGCCCAACCTGCATACATAAACTGGGAGCGCAGGAGGGCTTAAATACTTGGCAATGGGGGAGAAGAGTAGTAGTTCGTACGTATAAACGAGTTCCATAGACAACTTATGATGAGTGCATCACATATCGATATCATTTCCGAAATGGACTACATAATAATAGCTACTGTTTCTATTGTAGAAGCTAATACAGAAAGAGGAGCATGCGCACGGCTTCGTTTTCGTGTTCTTCAATGAATCGTCACCCTTAGGTATCACCTAGCAACCATGGTATATAAAAAAGATGCCCTATTTGCACAATTCCACCTCTACTGTTGCGAACCGCCTTGTCCGTTGGCACCGCCGGCACCGGCACCGGGACCACCAGCACCTCCGAAGGGGTTGCCACCACCGCCCATCATGTTTCGGGCCCTGAAGATTGAGTCAGTGACTATGAATAGTGGCGGGAGCAAAATGGGTAACTTACATCTCTCCAATCTGAGGATCGGACATGAGGCTGTTCAGATCAGGCATACCACCACCAGTAGAGTAGCGATCGGCCATCTCGCGTAGACGGGGGTTGCTCATGAGGTTGTTCATAAGGTCAGGGTTGCTCATGAGCTTCTGGGCCATGTTTGCGAACATTGGGTTGCTCATGATGCTACCGAGATCGGGCATACCACCGCCCTGGCTACCAGCACCACCACCGCCGAACATGCTGGCAAGGTTACCAAGATCGGGCATGCCACCAGCACCGAGATCACCACCGGCGCTAGGAGAAGCACGGGGAAGAGAGTCCTCCTCAGCCTCCATCTCTTGAACACGTCGCTTGGCCGTCTCGTAGCCCTTCTTCATAGCGTCAGAGCCACCGTTACCTTCATGCTGGATACCGCGGTCGTATGCCTCCATAGCACCACGAGCGTCGCCTAGGGCGAAGCGAGCAAGACCAAGTCGGGACCAGGCCTTGGTATAAGCGGGGTCGATGGCTACGGCAGCCTCGGCGTCAGAGCGGGCGGAAGCGTGGTCCTTGTTGGCCGAGTGGGCAGCGGCGCGGTTGGAGAGGTAGACAGCGTTGTTGGCGTTGATAGCCAGAGCCTGAGTGTAGAAGTCGATGGCAGCACGGTAGTCCTTCTGTGCCATGGCAGCATTTCCCTTTGACTTCAGGGCCTCGGCCTCCTTCTTCTGCTCGTCGGTGAGCTCGACGGGTGCGGGTGTAGGAGCAGCGGCCGCGGGCTTGTCGGCGCGGGCCTTCTCGAAGACAGAGTAGATCTGGAGGAGGTTCTGAGATCCGATGGCGGCTTGGACAGCGGAGGTATCGGAGGGATCGACCTTGAAGGATTCGGCGATACAGTTGATAGCCACATCGATGGAGTCCTTGTCGTCAACGGTGAGAGTGCCGTCATTTGTCGAAGCGGAGAGGAAATCGCAGATAGCGAGCGCCAGGCGCTGCTTGGAGTTGTGAGTAGACGCCTGCAGGAGAGTATTAGCCACATGTCAAGAGTCATGACGAGTATATAGTGCAGTCGTGCTTGATACTGCGGGGGATTGCACTGACCATGGCGAATGGAGAGAACCTGAAGGACAGGTTTAGACGGGAGGTGGAAAATAAATGGAAGGAAGGCAGAAGATACAAGTCTAATAGAAAAGATCCAATTGAAACAAGAAGCGGGTAGGGTTCGGTGTGCAGGAGGTCAAGGTAGATCTCAGAAGTGCAGGCAAAAAAGGGCCCCGCGGTTGAGGCGTCGTGGAGTTTGGGCTGGAAGGTTCCACGTGGGGCCTGGGAGCAACCGAATCTGTGCTGCAGCTGCGGGGGAACGACACCCGACAGTTAATCTTAGCGATATAAGTATACCCAAAGATCCATGATATTCGTAACCAAATAATTATACTTTGACTTTTAATGCCCGCTGGAATAGCACTTCATGCAGCAGAGTTTCACCTGAGAGGCTGCCATTCGTCGTATCATATTGGCCAATGAAAGTATTATCAACATATAAACTTCCTGCGAATCTAAATGTCTCCGTGGCTCAAAGAGTTGAATGGTTTATTCTGGTATATCTCTGTAGTATCTCGCTATAGCAATGCCCCTTCGTTCCTGAAGCAAAAGCCCCTGGCCTGGCTATACAAATCCATAACGCCGGTTAATGCAATCATTATGACAGCGTCCATCCCTCCCTCTCTCCAGAGGAGGCATTACCCATCTCGAGCTTCTCATTTCCCAGCTCGTCGTCGGGCTCTGTCAACGTTCTTGACCTTCCTGTTCCCTATAGCAGCTACCTTGCGGTACTTGGTATACAGTCTAAGAAAATCCTTGAGTACCACGTAGAGGCACCCACCGACGAGACTTCGCCCCCATTGTTGCTGGAGCAGTCCAGGACGCATAGTGCTTCCCCGCTGAAAGGAAGATGCAGCAGTCCATTGCTTAGGTAGGGATAGGCGTAGAAGCTCACCCATGGCAAACGACACACCAGGAAGGATCAGTGCGCTTACTATGGCATTGGATACTCCGGATAGAATCGTTCCTAGGCCGGGTCGGCGGGCGGGCGGCGCTTGGGGAGCTTCATGTTGGTTTTGTTGAGCAGCTTGATCCCCATCTCCTGCATCAGGTACAACAGCTGGGACGGCAACTGCATCATGGGCCGGTTCTTCAGGAGCATGGGCTGGGTCATGAGGCTCGTCTGCTGCCCCTTGAGCCTCCTCCTCTGCCGGACGCGGCGCAGGTGCATCGTCGACAGGTCCCTGTGGAGCCATTTCGTTTTGTCCTGCTGGCCTAGCATCAAAGCCTTCTTGGTCATCTCTATCAACCTCCTCGATGACCAGTTCGATAACAACTCCTCCGCCCTGCTCACCATCCGCGTCTTGACCGCCGGCGCCAGCATCATCCTGGCCATCCTCATCGATGTCATCGCCTTCGAGAGCTTCAATGAGCCCATTTAGAAAACCCACAACACCGCCTTCTCCGTTCCGTTGTTCGGGTTGTCGCTCGTTGGCAGGAGGCTGATCTCGTCGGGGTTCGACTGGGGGAAGCCCCATGATCTGCCGGTTGAGGTTGACTTCATAAGGGAAGACAAATTCGCGCCAAAGGTTGAGGTAGGCAGACCGCACGTAGGGAAACACTGCCATCGCGAGTTGGGGTGAAGGAGGCCAGGTCAAGAAGGTGTCGTCATGCATGACTTGATAAACGCCATACTAGTGATTTGTTAGTAGTTGTCATTATTTGCTAGAACCCTAACTTACCAGTGAAGCCGTAGACAGGAAGATCTTGTTCCCAAACCATGGCATAAGCTGTCCGACCAGCAGAGCCGGTCCCACGTTGGTTAAAACCAGTGCATTGCCTAGTCTTTCACCCCCAGACATCAAAATTCGTGATGCCTCCCCATGAACCCAGATCTCATGACCAAGAACATAGTCGACTAGAGCCTCGCGGCCTGAGAAAGCCCACATAGCGAAAGCGCCATACATCTGGAGACTGAACTGCACTCCGAGTGTGACAGAGGAGAGCAACATGAAAGGACTCGCGCGAGTGAACTTGTTTGCGATGGCATCCGTCATAACAACGATAGGATCCCATAGTCCTTCCAGCTGAATGCGATCCTTGCATACTGGACACTGGAGAGGTTTGTTGGAGCGTTCACAATCCGTTACCCATGAAAGCATGCAGTCCTGGTGGGCTTCGAGGGTGCATCCGCAGGGGTCGACCCATGATCCTGGGGGATCTGAGGGATCTTCGTCGGTCAGGCAGATGAAGCATCGTCGGGGTGCATCGGCGTGTTTCGCTGGAGGAAGAGCGGCTATGCCGGGTGTATCTTGGGTTTCTGACGGCATGGTTGAATAGCAACCTCGGGTCGCGTGCCGATCGGGTAGAATGGTGGTTGTAAAAGTGAAAGCGGTTTCGGTAAGAACGGTTTCTATTGCATTTTATGGCCGGTGTATTGCGAAAATAAAGTCGGTTCTAGTAATGAATGAGGGAACAAAAGAAAGCCTTGTCTTGTGCTGATGATGTTAGGATGTGGCACGGCAGTGGACGCGGCGGGCTGACCTAGCTAGAGTGGAGCCTGACATCACCATGGAATAACTCCCACTTGCCTCAGAATCATGCTTGGAGACGATCTCGGAAATAACCAATCAACGTAAGAGTATCTTTTCACAACTCATGTTCATTGATATATCAGCACCGAGTTTTTGCTTCTACCAAATTAAACCTATGAGCTTACTTTCCAGATCTACCTTACAATTGGGCTGATCAATCAGCTAAGGTCGCGAGGAAAAGGAGACAAAATCATCAAAACTCTTATCTCATGGGAAACAACCTCGATATTACAAGAGGATCATTGGATTTAGAGATACTACAAGGCTAATGGGAGATGAGGCTCATATTAGAATTACCAGGAGCTAAACATGTCTTTATCACAAGATTCTTCAAACCTCGAGGGGACCATGCCTTGCAAACGACCAGTCCTGGTGAACGCCAATCGAGCCCTCGTTGAACGGATATGCCTGATATCAGCTTTGTCAGGTCTCCAGCCTGATAACTCGATTATCCTGGGACGAGGCAATCATGTCTAACACTTACCGATAGTTTTGTAGCAGCACTCGTCATGCTTGTTATCAACAGCATGCATCTCTAGGTGGTTGGGAGCGACAGCGTTCAGCGTGGCACACTCTCGTTTGTTCAGATGGACGCCATGTTGACAAAAGATCTTATCTGGCTCACTTAGAGCTCACACCTGGGTCCAGGGTTGTTGGTGTACCAAAACAGATAATAGCACGCTGTTTGTGGAACATAGTAGACGTGAACAACTTGCAGGCCGTCACTTGACCATCGTAAAGAGCTTTACCCAATACCCCTGCCGTCATTAACCTTTTTATTTTCCGGGTTCCTGGACCTTCAACGGGAGCTAGTGATGTCTGATAAGTTGGTAGAAACGCATATTAAGTTCGTGGAGAAACATCGTGGCGCACTTTAACATTCACCCTCATGACAGCATCCACTGTACCAACAGAGTATCTTGTGGCCCATCTGCTGTGACCAGAGGATTTATATCAGGTAACCATAGTGTTAATCCATATGTTGTGTTGTACGATATTCCAAGATGCCAATGTCATCCTTTGGTGCGGTAGTATGAGCAAGTTTCGACACCAGGAAAGCGCAAGGTTGTGAAGCAGGCTTTTGACCGCAAAACAAAACACCCTGCCCACTGATTGTCACCGTATTACTCGTAATGCACCTTGAACTCCCACCCAAACTCATTTAAAGAATGCTCCCCGCCTCTCTCGGTGTTTGAGGAGTGGTGTCGCAAGAACTCCCAACCATGGCGCCTACGCACAAGACACCATTCGCACTGGTCCTCGCTGAATTGGCCATCTCGATCACAGCAGTGACTCTCTTTAGTCTCATGTATCCTGTAGGATTCAGATCACGACTATGGGAGAACGGTGGCGAACAAGGATGGAACTCCAATCCTAATAAGCGGATTTACTATTACGCCAACCATCAAGAGCCACCCGAAGTGCCTCTGATTTGGAGTCAAAGGTACGATATCCCAAGACTCGATACTCTAAGGCATGTTTATAGGAAGCGTACTGATGTTAAGCGTCTCTAGACTCTACACCTCGAACCTCGCCATCGCCATTCTTGGGATAGTCGTCTTCTTCGCCCGCACCGCCATGTCACATCTTCGATACCTCCCCCGCTACGTAAATAACATCTACGATACGATCCTTCTCGCGCTCTGGGCAGTGAGCATTGCGGGTCAAACGTCGAGCGACTTTACCGATCCTGAACACCCAAGTCCACATCCTTGGTACCTAACCAGAGGGTGTTCTGCGGCTTGGGATAAAACCCAAGGGTATTGCCAAATCGCACAGGCGAGCTTTGCCATGTCAGTCATAGCTGTGATACTATATGGTGCGAGGTTGATACGAGAGGCTATGTTGATAGCATACGAAAGAGGGCAGCGTCACCAGTCGAAGTGGCCTGTCCAGGATGTTCAAGAGGTGGAATCAATGGCGGGTGTATATGTGGATGAAGAAGGGGAATCCGAGGTCAAGTTAACAACAAAAGAAGGCTGGCATAGTATGGCTTTGAGTCCAGTTCTAGCATTCTTCCCATCCTCAGACAATCGTTGGTAGAGATAGATCTGCTGGCCCAGTTGGAAACAGGCCACCAGCTGAGTTTGGGATAGCACATTCACAATACAAGCATGATACATCATTGTCAAGCCTTCAGACTGCAATTTGTGATCGTCATTTAGTTCTGAGACTTGCACTTTAGTGCCGACAAGAAGTAATGAGTGGATCCATCGTTAACCACCGTCCGCGTTCCCATTCCCCATGTCCCATCCATCAGGGTTCCCGTCGAAGGCGTTGAAGAATAGTTTATTTGTGCTTGATTGGTATACGTTAGTCCTCGGTCCGTTGAGACATGCACCAGACCAGGGAAAACTTACAGGGCAGCCGGCGCAGGTGCAGCTGGAGCCGCAGCCGCAAGAGCCAGAAGAAGCGCATCCACAGCCAGACATGATGATGGTTGTTTTTGAAGGTTGGTGTTGAAGATTGTTTGTTTGTTTGTTTTTGAGTTTGTGATGTGAAGTTGAGATGTGGAGAGTTGATTGAGGAGAAGGAAAATAGCGGGTGGATAAGAGGGGAGGTTCTTTTAAATGACGGTAGAGGGCCAGGCTGATTCACTGACAGTGGGCAAGAAGGAGTCACGGCGGGTCAAAATCAGTGGTTGGCGCAGTTTCACACCAACCTGAGTTTCCCTTTGGCCGCCTGAAACGGCTCCTCAATGGCTCGATTTCTCAAGCTTGACCATTCCCATCGGCAGATCTTCCCAACTGAGTGTAACTACTTGGTGCACCTCGCTAGGAGGCGTCGAATGACGTGGGGAGTCAGGATCATGGTACTTGATGATTGGTGCAGTCTAGTGTTTCCTTTCCTACGTCGGAAGATCAATGGAATGGAATTCACCGAGTTCCGATGGAGAACTGCGTTTCCAGACCATTAGCGATTCAGTACTATAGTCTAAGTTGTTCTCTGCTTGTAAAAACCACGTCTTGGGCTTGAAGAAACATGTGTAGATAAGTTCGGTTCATGAGTGCCTGGCCTCAGCCAAGTTTCCAAATCTCAACTCACATTAAGTACCTCCCAGGTTCTATTATAAACGTCAGTTCTTACATCTATCCATATATATATTCAATTCCTTGACTATACTCCAGCGGAACAGTTATTTTCGCTCTTTTTCTTGCACCGTCTATCTGTGTCTTGGGCCTAGGCTGTCCCAGGTCAGCGGGGTATGGAGGGGTAAGTGTCTCAGGGTCCAAAAGTGACGTCTAATGTCTGATATTCGCCTCAGTTACACAAATCCAAGATATTGTATCATTATCCTGCGCATTCTTGCTCAAGATCTGATCCTTGTCAACGCAAGATCAACCATCATTTGAAGATATTGATACCTGCTCATCTCGATGCCACCAGGTGCGAAACAAGAAACGACAGCTCGTATTACGGCTGTAAGCATTTCTCACGTAACCGGCCAGCAATTGCAATATTAGCTCAATATCTCCTTGATCCTTGAACGTGCAGAAGTTACCCGAGCCTCATAGAGATGTACCACGCATAGCCGGCGTTGAACAAGGCCAAGACAACTTGTTCGCGATATTTGTGTTTTCTAGCGCTCTAACGAAGTATTTCGTGAAAGCTGCTTGTCATGGTGCAGACTCGCGGCTCAACCCCATAATCAGACATGTCGCTTTACAGTCTATAATATACAAAGAACAAAGAACTCACTCGCTGATAACTCGTGGACCAAAATACCCCCGGTTGGCTGGTGAAAATGGCTTGCATCCCTATCCAACGCCATGCGCCTTGGTTATCCAATCATTCTTTCTTTTCCCGACTCACTTCCTCGCGAACCTCTCTCACCACATTCATGAATTGGCTCGCACCGAGAGCCGTCAAAATATGCCACCAGCCATGGAACTCAAGAAGCCAAGCCCAGGGTAGTCCAATGCGCTGTCGAAAGTTCCTTAGCTCAGCGCAGAATTCAAGATCGAGGTTCCAAATGAAATAGCCAAACAGGCAGGTGAACGTCGCAGTCCATACTCGGATAGACCAATCGCGTACATTCTCTTCGGGAAATGTTGGCTTGGCCCAGTGGAAAAGATAGCGAACACGCACGCCGATGACGATGAGCGAAACCCAGAAGCCGATGACCTGATAAATGATCTTGGCAGATCTAACGTAGAATACCGAGAAGGAAATGAAGAAGACTGCCAGGACGATCGAGATGTAGCGAATGTTCTGAGGAGACTGTCGTAAGATGACGAGGGAACGAAGCATCGACCAAGACAGCAACAGCATTGACAGTTCATCGACAAATTCCAACGTCTGGCGAAGAGTCGCATGGAAGAGAAATGACCCAAAGCCAAGAATCAAGAGCGAAACAGACATAAAGTCCCATTTCGGATCAAACAATCCACGACTGCGACTACGCGAGCCATACATGGACCGAAGAGCCAAGTAAACTACAAGCCAGAAAGGTCAGCTGGAGCCAAGGTTTCGGGTCTTGCGGCGTCACACAAGTACTTACCGTACATGACGTTTGTCAATGCATTGATGAATTCGGCCAGGTAGAATGTCACAGCATAGTCTTCCTCACAAAAGCTGTGATCAAAGTTAGTGAACCATCAATACCATTGACAGCTAGGGTGACGTCGTACTTGGCCCTGCTGGTAGGGGGACTCCAAACTCCACTCAGCGAGTGAGGATCGCCGTCGAAACGAAGGTTATGATGTCCCATCTTGACTATATCTCGTCGAAAATATTAAAGACTGTGGTTAGTTCTCCTCGTTGATTTCTTCTTCTTCTTTGCTTTGGTCGAGGCGTGAAGGAACGAAGATGCCAGTGGGCGTTGGCTCGGGGATAATCACGTGGCAGCATTCCCTGCTTTTTCTCATCGGTGACCCGCGGCTCATGATGAATCACTGACGAAAAAAAGGCCTGTATTTATTATTTTCTGGTTTTCTATGAAAGCGACCAATAACGACCGTTTCAACGAATCATGAACAGTCTATCGTGCTGCCATTTTTCGCACCGAACCCGCTTTCTCGTTAAGGGCTGAACAGGATGAGCAGACAGTGGGTGATAGAGGGGCGACTAGATTCAAGACAGCCTCGGTTACTCGCGTCCTCTCATGATCTCTCTCGTCCCTTGTAATTCCTCCCAAAAATTGTTGGCCATTACGTGTTCTCGCTCAGGACCTTCTTTTTTCGCTTCGGGCATGTACTCTTATGGATCGGCCACGTGGTGGTTGTTGAAGAACGACTGGTAACTGGTCAGACTTGTGATCTTCTGAAGAGTTTTTTTTTCTCAACTTACTATTGTCGCAGCTCTTGGGAGCTCAAAATTCCTCCGGGTCTTGAAGCATCGTCGCTTCTCAGTGACCCTTCACGACTCCAGTGTCTGGGACATAGATGGGCCGCGGGAGCTGTCCAGCCAAGGCGTACTACACCTCACGATAGGCAAACTGCATAGACTCGACGATGAATAGAGTGGCATCAAATCTCTCTACTCCCTTGTCCTCCGTCTTTCGCTCCCTAGCCACGTATTTTCGCGTTCGCAGGCAAACCGACATTGCCCAAAGGTCATCGCGCTTCGCCTTGGTAGCAATCAGAGGAGCCATCCAGTCGAGGTAAGCCTTGATACCAGAGCCGATGGTATCGGGGACGCGTATGAGTCGTATGAGTCCGACGACGTGGTGATGAAGGCGTGGCGACTGCTTCACAGTGGCCTGGCTGTAGATCCAAGGCTGGTACAGTCCTGGCGGTCCTTTGTACATCTCAGGAGGGGTGAAGCGGAAGCTGTACCATGTCCCATCACCAAGCTCGCGGTGCCAGTAGACTCCCCATTCGAATTTCTCGGACCCTACAACATGTTGTGAGGTTCCCTCTAAGCCTCGAAGATGTACAACTTCGATATTGCTTGTGTCGACATCGTAAATATGAGCAATGGTATGAGGTGGCTCCTCGGGAACGGAGATCGTCATGTACAGCGTGAAGGGCTGTAGCTGTTGGGTTGGGTAACTCATCTTGAGGCCTTCTCTCGCTTCACCTCTGGTGTAGGAACCGCCGACGATTTGCTAAAGTGAAGCTCATGGGGATGCTCAGGTGTGTTTGCAGGGTAAGTAAACTAACTCAGCACGGAAAGCCTTGAATCCTGCTGAAGTTCACAGAGCACAAGCTCAGATTGTCTAGGCACTGGCAGTCAGCTGTCTGTGAATTTTTTGCAAATAAATGCCCAAACAACAGATCATGATCATGACCGTATTCGTCACGCATCATTGTTTGCATTCGTCTGTAGCGCAAGTTCGCTGCTAGTGTGACTTGAAGAAATTGAGTTGATTGATACCCTGGACTTTGGCTGCTTCAAAAATCTACGGTATCGCGTGGTAATATTTCGGAGTTTTGTTCGTATCATGAGTTCTCGTGTCTCAAAAGGCCCCGGGCATCGGCATGATGTACTCTCTAGCCCAAGCAACATCCATAAGATGAGCTATTATAACGGACCGACCATTTGACAACCGCACCTATCTCTGCGCAAAGAGAAACGCCAACCCCACAGCAGAACCACTCCGTCTCGCAACTTAGCCGTTACGGCGCTCGCTAAAGCGCCGAGAACTTGACCACACGATCAATTGCGCTACACGTTCTGGGGAAGCTCTCATGCTGTACGCCGATAGGTGGGGATATATTCGGGGGTTGTTGAGGGGTCAAAGAGAAGATGTGAAAGTGTTTAATGAGAATTTTCAGCTCAGACTGTCCTTGAACACAAGTTTTTGACACATTTTAGGATCACGAAGCCTTTCACATACAAGGCACCCGACCTTTGTGACAACTTTAATAGCAAAACCACAGAAACTCAATTGCGACAATAGAAATCTACGTCATATCATCAACAGCTGGTCCACGATCCCCCGAGGGGCAATAGCGGGGCATTTTAGCAACCTTGCAACGACAGCTTCTCACGCGATAAAGCTTGCGACGAATACAAAAACTCGTAATTGTCGCTTCTGAAGCAAGAAAGCCAATCGCAAACATATACTGTATCATACACTTTCATCATGACCGGTACCGTGCCCGTTGCCAACGCCTTGAGCGACATCTATCCTCCTGCGGCGCTCGCTGAGCAGGGTCCACGATGGAATAACCTTCTCAGCAAGTTTGAGTCTACCTACGGACATGCTGCTTCTTTCGTCGCTCGCTCCCCTGGACGAGTTAACATTATTGGAGAGCACATTGACTACTCTCTCTACTCGGTGCTGCCCATGGCCATTACTGCCGACACCCTTCTCGCCGTTTCCGCTACACCCGCCGCCCAGGATGCCAAGTCCTTTCGCATCCGCATCGCCAACGTTGAGGATGACAAGTTTGAGGCCGCTGACTTTGAGGTCCCCTTTGACGGGGATGTTTCAATCGACGCGACCAAGCTAGAATGGACCAACTACTTCAAGAGTGGTCTAAAGGGTGTGCTGGACCTGTTGAGGAAGAAGTATGGAAAGGATTTCAAACCATGCAGCATGAATCTGCTTATGGATGGCACTGTACCTGTTGGTGGAGGTCTTAGCTCAAGTGCTGCTGTGGTCAGCACGAGCTCACTAGCTATCATGTTGGCCAATGGTGAGAAGACGGTGGACAAGACTGAGCTGACTGAGCTTGCCATCGTGAACGAGCGTGCGGTAGGAGTTAACTCGGGAGGGTATGTAACATTGACCTTCAACAACGATCATAATCCCACTAACAATGACCCAACAGTATGGATCAAGCTGCCTCTGTCTTCTCTGAGAAGGGTGCCGCTACCTTCGTTTCATTCAGTCCAAGCCTCAAGGCTAAGCCAGTTCACTTCCCTCCCACAAATCCCGAAATCACATTCGTTATCGTGCAGTCCTTTGTCACATCAAACAAGCAGGTCACAGGCCCCATCCACTACAACCTTCGTGTAGTCGAGTGTAGCATTGCTGCATCCTACCTCAACGCAGTTCTGAATCCACCCGGCACACAACTCCCCGAGGATGCAGGCCCCCTGGGCGTCAGTCTCGGAGGTTTCCATGAAACTTTCTTTTACCACCAGAGCGGCTCAGATTACTCCGCTGCCAAGACCCTGACCAAGGAGGAGGAGCTAGAGAAGTTGATCGAGATCACTGAGAAGACCCTGACACAGGAGGAGGGATACACACGGGAGGAGGTAGCCAAGGCTCTGAACATCACGGTCGAGGATCTCGAGAAGCGTTTCATGTCCAAGCTTCCAGTACGTGCCGAGCGCTTCAAGCTCCGCCAGCGAGCTCTGCATGTGTTTAGGGAGGCACACCGGGTTCTTCGTTTCATGAAGCTGCTCGAGAACCCTGTCCACACAGGAGCTACCGACACAACCAAGTTCAACAAAGAACTTGGTTCGCTGCTGAACGAAACCCAAGTATCATGCCGGGATTTGTACGAGTGCAGCTGTCCCGAGCTTGACGAGATCTGTGCTATTTCCCTTCGGGAAGGATCTTACGGAGCCCGTGTGACCGGTGCCGGTTGGGGAGGTTGCAGTGTGCACATGGTGCCGGCGGATAAGGTCGAGGCTGTGACACAGGCCCTTGAGCGGGAGTATTTCTCCAAGAAGAACTTGACGGAGGAACAGAAGAAGGGGGCCGTTGTGGTGAGCCGGCCGGCAACCGGAAGTGCCATCTACTATGTCAAGGACGGCGTGAAGCCTTAAGGTGTAATCTTAAGACGGATAAATATGTATAAGCATATTAGCAGTAAATAGTGCATCGAGGAACAAGAAGCATAAAGTGAACGGCAGCAAAGGTCCGGTTGATCATACACATGGTCAAGGATTCAAGGGAATTTTACAAAATGTTGAAATTGAATGTCACTTGGGGGCCTTTTTGGGCACATATCCCACCTGAGGCCCGATGGCTTGGTCAGTCCTTGTACGAGCAGATCACCGATGTGACGCGTCGTTCTAGCCTGGACAATTATTATCCGTAAGTGGGAGTAATACCCTATTTGAGGAACTTATGTGAGGCTCCGAATATGCTGAACAAGCCGGCAAGGCAAGGGAGAGAGTGCGATGTCACGCTTTGAATTGCCGGACGCGATCACACGCAAATGCCGAGATGACAACGAAACCTTAAGGGGATGAAGCATATTGCGCTTCCGGAATGCACGGGTTTTGGTGACAAGAGGCATCGTTGGACGGAAGAGGACACGCCAAATTTCCGGTCAGGGGTGGTCTGTTTTTAGGCGTCTAGAAGATGAAGAGTGGCGGCGTGGTAGTGGCGATGAGGTTTAGGGACAGTATTTAGAGTTTCCTCTAATTATTGGAAGGGTGACAACTTGGACGTTGCAGAATGACATGGTTAGAGGTGCTTGGGAAAATCAAGATCGACAGGGTCGCTTCGAGTCTATGGTTCTGGATACGAGCGAGAACATTGATGCCATCGTGATCCTTGCTTCTTGGTACCCGATTCCCCGGGTCGATGCTTTTTTTTTTTTTTTTTGGGAGCAACAAGATTAATTAATGCAGGCCTGGGGACAGCGCAACCGTCACGGAAGCAGGCCGAAAGATGTTAGAGAACGAACAAGGGTAGTGAGGATCTGGACCATCATATCTTCCGATGTGTCAGCACTTCAAGTCATACATTCCCAGTCTAGCTTCTTTAATGGGGGGTAATTAAGCCGAAAGAGTTGGATTCTGGGGGTGGAGAGCTGGAATAAATTGAGGCGGACGAATCAGAAACATGATCCTGGCTGGAGTAAGGGTAAACGTGGGAGGATTGGAATTCGAGAGAAGAGGAGCCTGGTTCCTGGGCATTTTTGTCATTGTCTAATGAAGCCTCACGTCACTTTTGGAGCTCATTTCAAGCTTTTAAGCTTTTGTGCGTGAGAATAATGCAAGGGCAATGGCATAATTGGCTGAGAAATGTGGTGTTTGTGGCGGCTTCTATTTGATATCATAAATGGCTTGGCTTATCTGAGGATTTGATTTGGAGTTGTCGTGATTAATGGCCCGGCGTGATGCTGACTGGCTGAACACCGAAACTATTATTGGTTACACGGCTTTAACTAGGGTGTTCATAATCGCCGTTCCTGGGCACCTTAAAGATCTTTGTGAGACGACGAATTCATTCTTACAGGGCAAGATGTCCTCATTTCTTACTGTGCTGCAGCACGATGTCTGAGATAAGATCTTAGGCCTCATGGCATTAATGTTCTTATTTTATTGTAAGGATTGCACAACTTGACTTGTCCTTCAACCACTAACACAACACAAACCCAAGCATTGGTCTATGCTTCCAACCAAGGCTGGGGCTACTGCAAGAATCTCACCATGTCTCCTCGTCTCCAGGCCAAGGACGATCCCATCACGAGATATTTTCACCTAAGAGTGCAGTTGCCGTTGCATGCCCGGGGCGGCGCGGCGCGGATCCGGATCAGTTTCCACGGTTTCTCCATGTCGTTTTTGGTGGAGCATGAAATGTCGAGTTGCAACGTCGAGACGTAAGTTGGCCAGTAAAGATGATCATTTCGGCAACGTTTATTATTGAGAGCCTGGGCAGGCGAGCGAGTGGGATAATTAGATATCTTTCTGGTGTTGTGTTGAGAGTTGAGGCTGGTGAAGGGAAGGGATGCTTGTCGTGATGTGATTGATGTCTAGCAGCGGTGAATATTCTTAGACCGAGTCTGAGTCGATATCACTCTGAACCATACTAGCCAGGTATCATCAGCTCATGCCGCATGACGATCTCGAGTCGGCGAGTTGTGCTGTAGATCACGTTCTGGACTGACTAGGCCAACGTTAGCTGTCATTGTCGCTGTCGTTCTCGTCATCTGTTAGGTAGTAATATGATGCCGCCGTTGAAACACCCCTGTGTCCCAGCAATGCATAAGGTTCTGATCATAGCAAGCGCACAGCCCATGTATACTCCACAGAGTTGCAACTCTCTGGTCTTTTGCCGGTATATTGGTTCATCTATCCGAACAATCTTCCATGGCCTCGTTCTGGATCTCCACGGTTATGAGTGCCGAGCGAGGCTAGTCCCTGAGTTTCAAGGGTCGTCCTTGATTGAAGCTATTCCGAGGATAGGTATTGTATTAGTCGTTTAGTATTGATCTACGGGTAGTTGCAGTACTCGGTCAATAATTTCCAGCGGCATGCATGCACCCTAAACTTATGTCTTGTCAAGGCATGGCATGCTGGGCTACTTCTTGGGCTGGACTCTATTGGGTTGTCGTAATTCTCCAACATGAGGGCCAAGTCGGGTTTAGGGCCAGGCGGTGCCATCCATGCCATGCCTCTTGTTCATTACTTGGGTTCCCCTCCTTCGATCGTCACTGCGAGCGGATTTTTCCTCATCTTTACAAGTATTTCATCTCTTCTTCTCCTTCTTCTCTAATCTCATCGTTGCCCTGTCCTTTTGGATACTCAAAGCGCTTCAGTATAATAATAATAACCACTTGTCACCCCCTCTAGTTTCAGACCATCTCTTCTGGCCTTGGCTCCAACTGTCCCCGCTCATATCTTTCCTCTTACTCTTACCCCAGAGCAACTGTATCGCATACCGCTATCTCACCCGCTATCAGTTGATCCCTGTTGTCCCCGGGAACGGCTTTTCATTCGCGAAGCAGCTTCAACAATCTGTCATTCTTTTTGGTTGCCTCATTCTCTTGTTGTCTCTAATTCCCACTATATACCCGCTGACTCCGATTCCTTCTCGTCCCTTTTTATTTCTGACCTTTCACTGCACTCTGTTGCTGTCGTTATCGGCTTCCATCTTCACTGTGGGAGCCCTGACCCAGCCCCATACCGGCCCAGATCCACTAACTTTGGGGGTTAAGTCGCTGGACTCCACTACCCATTCAATCGGAGCGAGTTCTTCTCTTCAGCCCTGATTTGACTTTGCTCGTCCTCTTCCATCATCACAATCATCATGGCTCCGGACTCGTGGTCCGACGCCGATAGCGTGTCGCAGGCTTCGCAGCATTCTCAAATGTCTAATCAGGATAATTCTCTTGATCGGCAGCTGATCCGCCATTTGATGCAACGCTATGGTCGTGATGGCATTGCTCAATTGATAAACGAGGAGGCAAATTCATCTTCCATCTCCAGTGAGTAATTAATTTGACTTCCCACTGTCATCGCTAACATCGTGTCTTCTAGTCAACGATGGAGCATCTGTAGTTACTTCAAGTACCTTTTCTTCTGTAAAGTCTGAGGAAACCCCAAGCATCTTCGATAAAGCTAGCATACGAACTTTTTCATCCGACAACTCATCGACTCGAGGCAGTATCATCTCCAACGTATCCGCCCGCACTGCCAAGCTTCTTGGTCGCAAACAGGCTGCTCGCCCTTCCATCACCCACGAGGAGGAAACGTCACCAGCATCCAATGAATCGTCAACACCAGCACCCAAGCAAAAGGGCTCTTTCACATGTGGCTTTTGCAGGGAAGAAGGCATTCAGAAGACGTGTACCCGTAAAAACGACTTGAAGAGGCACATCGAGGATTTCCACAACACCAATGCCCAATGGTTCTGTCGGCAAAAGGGTTGCGATATGGTTTTTGACTGGCAAACAGCATACAAAACCCATTTAAAACAAGCTCACGGTGGTTCGCGCATGGCTCTTGATGAAGCCAAGGTCAACCTATGTCCTCAAACTGTTTTTGCTTGTGGTTTTGAGAACTGCTCTCAAGTTTTTGAATCTCCCAACGATGACGAAGCCGATACGATCTTCAAGGAATTTGTGGCCCATGTGGTCAAGCATTTCGACGAAGGCTCCAACAGCGGAGAGTGGACTTATTCTGCAAGGATGCGAAACCTCCTTCGACAATCTGGTCTGGTGCGTGCCTGGCAGGGCACTTCATGGGGTGAGGATGAACGAAGTCAGTTGCAGTGGCACCCTCAGTCCAGCGGCATTCTCAGGAAACGCCTTGAAACGAGACATCTCGGTGACCTGCAACTTCTTGTTCAGTATGCTATTGCCCTTGGCACAGAGCCTTCGTCGATCAAAGAGTATCGCGAAGATTTCATCAACCCTCTCAAGGATCAATGCCGCCAGGTCATCATGGGACACAAGTCTCGAGCACCTCCTCTGCCACCCTCGGGCCCGTCTCCAAGTACGGACCAGCACCAATTCCGCATCTCTCGAGGAACCACAAACCCCAACATGGCATACATGGCTCAACGTCGCGCCTATGCTCATAGACCCGGACCTCTTCGTTCTGGCCGATCCGCTCCGGCTCCGCGCCACACCATGCCCGTTAGTTCGGCAACTCCTGGAGCTATGCCGCACCATTTCCAGTACAACATGGCTTCAGCACCCATGTATGATCCCCGGCAACAGCAACAATTTGCAATGATGCAGCAAGCTAGTGGAGGCATCATTGCCGAGGACTTGCGGAGTTTCCAGTCTATTGCTGGCAATGTTCCAGAGCAGGACATTGACATGCCGGATACTGATATGATGGACTCTACATTCATGTCAAGTCCAAGCTTTTCAGGTCCATATGGACCTCAAGGTATTACGACCGCTGCTGATGGAGCATGTATTACATCCACAGACCCCATGAACCCACACATACAGTTTGGGTTTGACTCAACATACACATAACAAAGCAGACGTGTGAAGCTCGCTTCATGTTGATCTTGCAAACTGTCCCTATTCTTCTTCTTTGTCTATATATCTGTCGGTGAAACAGCAGACATGACGTGTCCCCTAGCACCAGTTTTCTTATGGTTATTTATGGATGGGAGTAGTTTGGAAGTATTTCATGGTTATGCTATTGCTCAAAAGCCAGGATTGTGTTTGAGTGTGTTCAAGGTATGGGAGTTTGTTTGGTATGGCTGATAGGTTACACATCTTGGTGTATTGGATTTGATACCCCCTGCTTGAATGAATAGCATTATTTCCCAGGATACAACTGTATATGTGATTACTACGACCCATAAGCTCTGTGCCATGTGTATCCTCGTGATGTTATGATACCGTTATAGTCAGGACCATACTCGTTCACTCAAGCATAGTATGCCAATGTCCGATCCGTGAGGTCCCCACTGCACGTTCCTCTAAGTCTAAGGCGGTGACATGTCCCTGTGGTGATCGAGGTAGCCGGTCAGCCTCGGAGCGACGGATATCTGCCCCAAGCTTCTGAGTTTAAGCAAGATGTCGATCGCGATATTACACTTCTGACAAAACAACTCTGAAACAAGGGACAACCTAGATCAAGGTAGAAACAAAATGCAATAGAGTTTACAAGGTGCGGCGTATTCCGAGGTTCACGTATCCCTCTATCGACTTGTCAGCGGAAGTGATGGATGAATATGTGCGTTACATGGTGTTGACGCTAAAGTCACAACCGCAACTGCCGTGAGTGACTGTGTCGTCAGTGACATTCCTTGTAGATACAAGTGCATAGAATGTCTTGTTTGGGCAATACGATCTGCCAAGAAAGTTTATGTTAAGGGCAAATACAACTGTACAGAGTTCTCCCTGACGGACGGCGTTATACAGGGTAGCAGCCGTTGACATGGAGTCATGGACTACGAGTCCGTTGTCCCGAGGCTATGATAGAGTTTACACGGAAAAATTCTCTCCATCTGATAACTTGTGAAGATGAGTATCGAGATTTGGATCTTTGCTTGGATCTAGGTACCGAACTCGCGGTTCGACATATATCCGAAATGAGGTGATATTGCCTTCATCGCATACACGTCTCATCAACTAACAAAGTAAAACCTCTATGATTCCGAGAGAGTCACCTAGCTCTCGTCTAAAAATGTTTCATGGCGTCTTATTTCATCCTGTTAATGGTCAAGAAGCAGAGTCACCAAGTGATCAGTGCCGCTCTTTGGGATGAAAAATAGCAAGCGGCATATACAAGAAGGCTGAAGCACAGTCAAAAGCCCGTACGGAAACCAGCTTCACGGACGAGGCCTAAGCACTCTCTACGACAAGGATCCCCGCGAGGTCGAGATAAGGACCTGGGGGGGGGCTTGCGGGAGGCTCTCCCGATAAACCCAGAGTAGATGATGCCGCGGCAGAGAAAGTTTATGGCGGCTTGTCATTCTTGATTACAGTGCATGTCGAAATGTCACATAATGTGTTTACATGAGTTTGTGGCTTGACGTCCGAGAACATGAGCGAGTTAGAGGCAGGCAAAAATAGATGTCAGCTTTTGGCGTTGTTTCCTTGAGCTCAATGGAAAGGCAAGAAAGAGGGTTATCCCTGACAGGGGTTCTCTGGACAACAGGCTGTATGTAAGTTGGAGGTCAAGTGAAACTCTTGGGGATGCTGGAGATAGGGGACCTGCATAACCTCCACGTGGAGTGCGGACCAAGAAGGGGAATGGCTGCGATGCTGTGATAAGAACTGATGGACTTGGCTGCCCTCCAGTTGAGTTAATTGCTTGACACGGACACACTGGAGAGCAGCCAACGGACAAACTCCTTTGCGCTGTAAGTTAAGGTTGTGTCTCCAGGTCCAGACAAAGATCTACAGGACGGGTGGACCACGTGGGAGAGCGTTACAGGAGGTTTCACCTCTTCCCTCCACTTCCTTCACTCGAGTTTGATGTTGATCAAGAGCGTGACTGATTCATCATCATTCAGCATCATCGACGAAGGCTTCGTGAGGCTATGCTCCACGGATGAATCTTGCTCCATAAGTCATAACGTTCCATCGTGGCGTGGTATTAGAGTGGTCTCGACTCTAGTGGTTGCGGGGATATGAGCTGAACAAGTCCTCAGGTCCTAGGGTAAATGAGTTACATGATAACTTAGTGATGCACCAGCACGGGCAAATCGGAAGACTTGGGTTAATGACAAGGGTTCCCGATAGAGGATAGGATGCCTCGCAAACGACAAGAACAGAAGGAGAAGAAAGGCCTGTCGCGTTCTGCAGTAGGCATGTCACAATATTGATTGAATTGTTGGTGGGCGATTCATCAATGCAATGCAGCACAGCACATCATCCCTCTGTTACCCCAGCCTTTTGCCTTTAACTTACAAGGGTATACCATCACGAGGCAACCGTGAGAGCAAGCAAAAAGCACAAGCAAGCAAGGACCAATCCAGTCCAATCCAACCCAACGGCTATGGCTCAGGATCTACAGTGCTGATCATGGTGCCCGAAACGCATCGGTTGCATGAGTGAGCTACCCAAACAGTACTATATCCGTCCCTCCATCAAGCAACGCATTGTAATTTCAACCCACTGATGCTCTGGCAAGTCAGCAACCACCCGTGTCGCGTTGAATCAGAAAAAGGTCCAGAAATTTTCGAGAAGAAAAAGCAAACGCCACAGGGGAAGCGGTCAGAACGTGAGATGAAACAAAGCAAAGGCAAACACAAACCCTAACCAGCCAGATACGGCACAACGTCTTCAGTGAAGTGACCTGTCGCACTGAAGTTTGGGGCCTCCTTTCTTTTTTTTGAGTTGTTGTTTTACGGAAATGGCGTTGCTGTCGACTTTTGGGGGGTTCAATTTACTGGGAACGAGGCTGCAGCACCATCGTTGTACAGACAATCATCATCAACATCATCATCATGAGATGGGGTTGAAGGTGAAGCTAGTAGTCATCCTGCCAAGGACTCTCACCGTAGCTGGGCGAGCATGTCACCACTCACCTCACACCAGCATCCACACTGATCAAATGTTTTGACCTCTTTTTTCTTCCTTCTCTGCAACTTTTTTTTCTCACTGAGGGTTCCCTTCCTCAACCAAATTCCCATTTACAGGGGGCTCACCTCTCCAAAGTGGCTTAGACACTGACCAGGCTCGTGTCATGACCCCCATGCCCAGGCCAATACGATCAAAAGGCAACCCTCCAGACTCCGCACCGTAAAGTCTCGGCAGGCCATTCAGACGCCGTCTTTCGCAGCAGACGCCAGAGATTGGCCCATCGTCATTTCCCGCTGAAACAGGGTCGTCTGCTGGCCCGCGTTATTGCTGATGCGCTTTACTATTACGGGGTCTTGGCTTTGTCTTGGTCTTCTCTGAAGAGTCGAGTGGAGAGGGTGACCGATACTCGGAAGCCACGTTTTATGCTCGTTAGGGGATTGGTAGCGATAGAGTTGTTCTGACTAACTAAACTTTGTGCGTGATCAAGTGCTAGAGTTGGGTTTCATTCGGTTACGTACAACTTCTGGTCATAGTCTACTCCGTAGGTGTCAACGGTTTTGAACGGCACTTGGACTCTCCAAGGACTCGAGAAACAAACGAACCCGAAGCGAGGAAGAGCAGGGTTCATCAGGTTGTCGATGTGATGAACTCACTGACCTCAAAGCACAGGACAAGACAAGAAAAAGGAGCCCACCATGAAATCATCAACCCTCCATTAATACTCCGTATTCAATGTTGTATCGCGCTGAAAAGCAAATGTCATGTAATCTCTCTTGCATGCAACTTCTTCTAGAAAGACGGCAGAACTGTTTCAGCAGGTCGTGTCATGCCCGTCTACGTAATAATGTAATAATATCTCACGCCCGGGAACAAAAGTACGTAATTTGCTGGCGCAGGCCCTTATTATTTTTGGGTACAGCACAGCAGACACTGCACTTTAAGATTCACTGCAGAGATGAGATGAGTTATCGGGAGCTCCAGCCGAATTTTTTAATGGGATCCATCATCCATGGTGTCGCAATTCAGTCGGACTCGACTTGGTAGCCCCGTTGCTACCCAGCCTGACCATAACAGACCTTACTATACTAGTCTAGGGCAGTGGTCACTTTAGCACACCCAAAAAGAGCGAGGAACAAGTTAATCGGGCTATCGAGTATTTAGTAAGGCACGCCTGAATGGCTTAAAAGCCACCGTTGTGAGTATAGTTAAGTGCAAAGCATACGATGTACAGTATTGGGTATTGTGTCAAAAGAGCATCACTGGGTCCCTGTTGATCCCATCTCATGTGAAACTCCAAAAAAGTACATCATCGACAGGCACGTCACTTGATTCTCCGTCTGATGCAAAAACAGAGTATCTCTGAGCGAATGACGTTCCTGAAACGGCCTTGGTGATGAACAGGGAACCCCCTGGTTGACGGAGTCACTAGCCCTCAGACTAGCCAGGACATGGATAAGCCAAGCGTGGGTCGACTGTGAGCGATCACTCCGGCAAGCCCGTTACAATGTCTCACCCAAGTCCAGGGATTCGAAGAAAGCTTCTAGAAGGACTTTCCCTCTTCTGTCCTGTCTCTGCCTCTGTCTCTCTCTAGTCTCTCTCCCCTGCCCTCCTACTGCCTACACCTCATCTGCTCTATTCTCCCTCTTCCCCTCTGACTGACATTGACTGATTGACTGACTGACCCTCTCTATTACCTGGCCTACCCATACTTTTATGTCTGGCTCCCCATCTTCAAACAAGGACCCTTGCGTGTCTCGTCGTGTCTCGTCTCGTCGTCTATTCTTCACTCTTACACTAATTGATCTGCTCTGCTCTTCTCTGCTTTAATCACATACATACATACCCACCCACAGACTTGCAACTATCGCATCACATTCCACAGCGTTCTCAGTTTACGACTCAACGACTAGACTACCAAACACTAATCGTCGCGGGCTGTCGATTTCCCCTCGTTTCGCATTCACTCACACGACTCGACTTTCTCGAACCGTGTTTGCTGATCTATTATCGCCGGACGTTAACTCACCTTATCGACGCTCCTTGGTATCGCCAGGCCTTCACGACGCCTCGCAAACTCGACTGTGGACTCGACCTCGCCGACTCAAACTTGATGATAGTCACATCGTCGGCGACTGTTTTCTATTGCTGACATCGACCTCGACACGAACCATTGTTCTTTTGTTCGAGTCATTGTTGATAAGTCACTCAAGCGCTGAGTGCGCGTTATCGCACTGTCGACCGAGCCTCGAGCACTCTTCAATCACAACATGAACATGTTTCCCTTTCCAGTTCAAGAGGACCAAGTGAGGCCTCTGTCCGAAGAGGACCAGCAGATCCTCTTGGGGCTTACCCGTCGCTACGGCGTCTCAAGTCTCGTATGCGCTCTAAGCGGTCTGGGTGCTGGATGTGAGTGATTTCCACACAATTCAATGTAAGCCCTGCTAACAATTAACAGCCCGAGCCTCTACCTTTTCAGCATCGACACTCCTCAGCAACACCAGCGCTCCCTCACTAGCATGGAGCAGTTCTGAGGCCTCTCATGCACGATCCGATGCGGCCTCGATTCGAACCCAATCAACATGGCAGGATAACGCAGGCGACGTTCCCTCGATTCACGAAGGTGAGATCGGTAAAGTTGCCGATCGCACATGGCTCGACTCGCCCAATCTCATGCAGTCACCCATCCCTTCATGCGATGTCACCTCTCACCCGTCGCCCCGGCATGTCACACCAACCTCTAAGAAATATCAGTGCCCCATGTGCTTCTTGGACAACAACCCCGTTGGTTTCGGCAGGAAAAGTGATTTCAAGAAGCATCTTTACAACTTCCACGGTGCTGATGTGACTTGGCTTTGCAAGACCAAGGGCTGCCATCTCTCTTTCGCTACTGAGCGGGCCTACAGCACTCACGCCAAGGAGACACACCGTATGGACGCTCTCCCTAACAGCACTGCAAAGACCGAGCTGTGCCCTCAGGTTGTCTTTGGTTGTGGATTTGCTAGCTGCAAGGACCGTGTCTTTGAGGCTTCGTCCAACGACCAGGCTTCATCTAGCCGCGACAAGTACTTTGAGCATATCGCTAAGCACTTTGAGGATGGCTTTGATGTGAACAACTGGGAGTACAAGGTTCAAGTGCACAATCTCATGCGTCAGTCCAAGGTCAAGTCTGTCTTCAAGACTTGCATCTGGCCCAAGGAGAAGAGAATGCAACTCACATGGCGCCCTCGCTCCTCCGGTGATCTCAAGCGTATGCTTGAGGCCCGTCATCTCGGTGAGGATATCTCGACACTTGTGCGTCTTGCTTTCATCCTGGGCACATCGCCTTTCACCAGTCCTACTACACCACCACCAAGCGAAATTGACTTGCAGTTCTCTCTGCCCTTCCGATCTCAATGCTTGATGGACACAGTTGGCCATGCCGATGGTGCTCAATCCACGACGGCCGAGACCAGTGAGACCAACACACCCATGGTCACTGTGACGAAGCAGGCTCCTCAAACACCGGAGGCACCTTCGTTCCCTGCCCGCCGCATCAAGCAGGAGACCCGACCCACGACACCAATGGACGGTCTTCCTGAGCCTATGGTTCACGATGATCTCACTGCTGGCCCTCATCCTGGAACACCGTTCCCCATTCCCAACGAGCATGTCTGGCCAGTGGACGCACCCAAGTTTGCTCCTGACCAGATGAACACCTTTGCTGATGCTTCCATGACCTACATCCTGCCTGGTCAAGAGCTTCCTCAGCAACAATGGGACATGACTGGCATGCAACAGCACTTCCCCCAACAAGACACTGTCATGTCCAACGTCTACATGCCTCCCCAACAACCTGTAGCTGCTCGCCCAGCTACACCTATTCCTTCAAAGCGACCTGGATCTTGGGGCAAGAGACTAAGCCTCGAGAACTTGCGTCCTAAGAAGAAGACAAGCGTGTATGGAAGCCCTGCTTCCGAGCACGAGGCTGTCCCTCCTGTGCCAGCCATGTATGCCGAGATGATTCCCACGTCTATGCCTGCGGGTTACGAACTGCCAATGCGAATGGGCCACCCCCAACAAGGGTACACATCAAACCCTGGCTTTATGCCTCAGGCTCAACAGCAACAGTTCGGCTCACCCACGACATTTTACTTGGATGACGGGGACATGAGACTATAAGGCGTTTTTAATCTCGGAACGGAAAAGCATTCTTTGAGCATCATGATTTCATTTATTCTCTTTTTCTCAAGCTCTGCATTACCATATATCTGTACTAATAATCACCCCTAAAGAGGAGGACGAGGAACATAACGACAGGATACCCATCCTCCACTATCTGACGAACTTTCTCTTGCTGCACATTTCCTTTTTGTCTGTCCTGGATATACCAGGACAACCACATACCTATTTCCTTTTTTTGTCTTTTCTTGAGTGTCATTGTTAGTCATTTGTTTGCTTTGAGATACCACGGTGTTGAAGAAGGATGGAATGAGATGAGACGGGAAACCAAAGTCATGGAACGCTGCATAGGGCACAGAATTGTTTAACTGCAGCATGTTTTTGCTTTCTCTCTGTTGAATATTGCATCTTTCGGGCGGTTTTATGCGTGGATTACTATACCGGGATTGGCAGATACCCTTGTGTGAGGCCAGCAAGCAATTGAGGATATTTGCTCTGGCGGGATACATATGAATAGATAGGGAAGGAAGCATGTCAGCAAGATATATGAATTAATAGAATCTTGGAGAATATCTTTTGTGTCGTTCGCATGAGTGAAGTCTTGGGCTGTATTGACTGGCCACACAACCAAACAATATCTTGCTATCTGTACTTGAGTGTATGGCCGTGCTTGTGCCTCGCTGAAACTCATGTACTGTGTCGATTCGATGTTGCAATCATGCCTTGATGTTAAATCACACCACTGTTAATGGCATGCGTGTCCCGGGATAACTGAACTGAGAATTATGATGGACAGCTGTCCATTTCCATGTAACAGTCTCAACAGATAGGCTCTATACATAAAATTGTGATTAGAACAAAGCGGCTGAAGCAACACTTGATGCCGCTTCCCACAACGGAGCACCCTCGACATGGGAGGCAGATCTCGGCCGTATCTTAGTCCAAGGTGCTTATGGTATAGGACATTCCGCGCGAAATAACGAATGGGAAGTCTGATACAGGCCAGAACTTAATGACCTGGAGTTTGGTGTCAGCCTACATGTTATCTACTCACATATGGTGATCGCCTCCTGAAGTGACTGACAGCATGATGCTCCTCTACGATAGGCAAGAAAACTTGAGACCTCTATCCTAAGGGGTGAAAAGACTTAGGTAAGTTTAGTATAGACTTAGTGGGACTTTAGATGAGTTATGTCCAGTATGCTAGCTTGATGTCAGAAAGTTTCATCGTCCCATGAATCTCCCGAAGTTCCCGTGAAGATGATGGAAGGCCAAAACTGCGCCGATAAAGAAGATGATACCCCCAGAGGAAGAAGTTGAGGTTTAAAAACCCACAGGTATCTTGAGAATAAACTTTGTATGAGAAATGGTGATATACTGGCCGAGTGACAGTTGCCAGGGTCAAGGTATATTAGCGAGGCGGGAGCATTGTGAAAATAACAGGGCAATTAACAGTAAAGTCACAGATCAGTGACAAAGGAAAGAAGTCCCAGTGGATTTCGTCAACCCAAAGTCTTTCTTTTCTTGAGGGGCTGTAAGGTGGCAGAATTACGGTTTTGTTTGTGAGTCACAGCAGGCACAAGGCGTGGCTCAGCAGAGGGACAGCGTTCGTGACCATGAACTCTGGTGATGAATCACAGGCTGTATCTATGGGAAAATAAGAATGTGGTAAAAATGCAGTGCAATATTCTGTGGGAGATGTCGCCTTTCGTTGTGCTGTTCGGACTGGCTGATTGGCATCGCGACCCTTGACGTCCAACGGGTGGTGGTGGGAGCGAGATAAGAAGCCTCTGACGACCCTAGGGGCTGCGATATGAGCAAAAAGCAGTCTACAGATTGGTTAAAAGGTCTGAAAATATACAGAATTCAGATAGAATGAAAGGGAGGTCACGGGTGAATGGTATTCGCAGTACGCCTTGAAGCATCCAAAGTGCGAAGAGCCAAGGTTGAGTGACAGTAGACTCGAGCCTTCGAGCAAAATGCAAAGACGGAGTTCCATGTCAAATGGGATCATTTTGGAGAATTGGTGACCGAGTTACACAGCCGTCGTCGTTGAGGGATGCTGTGGATAGGAACACCAAGGCAAGAGGCCATCCATGCAATGTCGATCACGATGCAGAGACAGGCAGAACGTTTCACAGTCTGCTAGAGGCATGACCTATGGTAGAATAACCCAATAAACAACAAAGTCTGGCATGAAAGCGTGCTGTGTTTGTTCCTGGGACTGAGTTCACGTGAATGGGGTGCCTACTTATACTGGTTCAAAACGCAGCCTTTCACCAGCAAAGCTCAAGCAAAGCAGCTTGGCGCAGTGGAAGCGCGGTATGTTTCTTCTCCACTATATGACTCAACAACAGAGTACTAACATATCCCAGCCGGGCTCATAACCCGGAGGTCACTGGATCGAAACCAGTAGCTGCTATGAAGCATCTCTTTTTTGCACTCTCTTTGTCCAGAGTTTTCGACTGTTGGTTGATGGGCAAAACTAGAGCCGGGCTGTTTTTGGCTGTGAAATCCCCGGTTGGCACCTTTTATTTTTCGAGGACCATGGAGCATAAGCGGAATTCCCGAGCACTTTAATGGGGGCTCCTGACACGGCTGATTCCACGATATGAGTTCTTGATATCTCAAATCGATCTTGTGTGCCGGGTAAGAAGCGAAGTGGATCCCCGGCGCCGGAACAGAAAGCCGGCCCGAAAATGTATGGCGGCCTTGGATCTGTCTGCGACAACTTGTGAATATAACATGAGCTTGGCTACGATTTAGGCGATCTCTTTATTAAAGTGAAACACTGTAGATATAAAGTGATTTACGCTTAGGACTCCCACTATAAGCGCCTTCAAACTTTAATTAAGACTCTGTGGATAGGTGTCGGGTATAAGAACATTGGATCATCTATATGCCAGCTGCTCTATTTTATTATCACCAGCTCTAAGAAACATCTTTAGAGGCCAGGAAAAACAAATATACACTTTCTCTAAGTGAAAATATACCTAATCCCATTTATTAGCATAACCCTATTCCTCAAAGTGTTGGGGAAATCGCGTGACCCAAAATCAGTAAGTGGATCCAAGCGCAGACCTGTGATCTATGTTC
The DNA here is from genome assembly GCF_000260195.1 of Fusarium odoratissimum NRRL 54006. Taxonomy (NCBI): domain Eukaryota; kingdom Fungi; phylum Ascomycota; class Sordariomycetes; order Hypocreales; family Nectriaceae; genus Fusarium; species Fusarium odoratissimum. The sequence goes on along the minus strand of NW_022158691.1, from coordinate 477,862 downwards.
TCCAAACTTCAAGCCCTTGCAACTCCATCAAAACGCACCAGATCAACACGAAAACTATTGCAATCGATTCCTCTCGACTTAGAGACTCAAATGAAGATTTAAAATTGGCAAAAAAAGAAACTCCTGCGAGGGGACTCGAACCCCTAACTTTCAGATTAAAAGTCTGACACGCTAACCAATTGCGTCACGCGGGATGCTTGAATTGTTGGAAGACGAGCTGCAAATTGTATTTTATGAGAACCTATTTTTGTCCTGGGACTAAACTTATCCTTGGGTGTGACATCTGACCAAACAAACATTTGAATAGCGGCCAATCAGGCTCATGAAACATGGTCTTGTATTCAGAACTAAACGGGGAGTAACTCTGTTATAAACATAAGGGGTACAAAATTAAACACATTCGCCATGTACTCTAGTACAAAGGGGCAAGCCATGATGCACTCAACGTTACTGCGCATGAGTCACCCGACAACGACATATCACGCAGCTTGAGATGGTTACCGTTGATGCTTGCTTATCTTCGCTTGGCCTTCAAACTGTGCTTGGTGGTACAGCTCAGTGTAATGCGTACGCAAGCCGGGCGATTATTTCGTTGAGACACAGTGTCGCTTACCATGCCGTTTGTCAAACACTTCGGCCCTTCATTGCTCAAGCGACTCAACTTAATTGATTGCCATTCAGCAATTAACTTTATGTTTGGCAAGTACTCCCGAGCTGCGCATCGGTCCATCTCTGAACATTGGCTTGTGTGCAGTGGACAAGGAGTGACACTAATCGCCAAGAGGCAAGCTAAAGCACGTCTGGAACAGTTCTATCGCTGATACCCATTAATAATTTTCTTGAATTCGGCTCTGATCCATTTGATTCCTGCAGAGGCTGAATATAGACTAGATATTGGCATTGCAAAGGCTTGCCTCGGCATATATGTTTATTTCATAGCCTCACTTACCACCTTGATGATAATTCAACCTTTATGCGTACAAGGAACGTCCTCACAGCTGAGGCTACTATAGATAGTTTCCTCATCGGACTTTCTTCCAATGCTTCCCATGAGGGTCCGCTACAAGCGAGCTCAAGCCGTTTGCGTGACGTTTGTCAGGGACTCACAAATATTCAGCCGCAACCACCAAGTGATGATTCTCACCATTGTTTGGAGATGTGTGCTACCAAATACTCTAATGACGACTTAGCAGTGATTGAATCCCGATGATTCATAGCCAATGGCCAGTAACCGTTTGTTACCACCTACTCTACAAACAAGACAACATTGATTCACTCACGACTCTGCCTAGATAATGGTCAACAGTGTTTGTGACCATCTATTGTACAAGCAAAACAACAGTGATTCACTCACGATGTTGCCTTACTCACAGTGACTCTAAGCCCAACGATGTAGCAAACCCATATCGCTTCTCAGGCTATAAATTCCAGCCTTCCCTCCCTCATCTCCTTTCTTCTTTTCTCTCTCATCATCGACCAACATCTTCTCTTCTGTTGATCAACTGTCCTTGAATTGAACTTCGTTGACCATCCTTTCATCACTCAATCTTTCATACCTACCTACTCTACGACCCACCGACATTGTCGACATGGCTTCGCAAGGCTCAAGCTCCGCCCCTCCTAGGGATGTTTATGCCTGTGAGGTGTCTGAAGACTGGGATCCCGTTGCTCTCAGAGCAACACTTCCTCGTGGACTCACTCCATCTCTGAAGGTCAAGAAAGGTGACAATGTCTGGGCCTACCACACCAACCAGGGTTATGGCTACATCCATCTTCCTACTGGAGACACACACCTCAGAGGTAACGTCACCATCTTATTTCTATGTGAACTACTGTTTCTAATTATGTTAGGTTGGGTACCTCTCAGGATTCTGAAGAAGGGCGCAATCCGGGTCGAAGACTTACCCATCGAACTTCCCGCAGAGGTCCGTAATCTGGGACAGAGCGCAGCAAGACCTCAGAGCGATAATTCTGCCAACGTTCTGCACAAGACCCTTCGGTGTCTTTGGCGTAAGATCATTAGCGAACAAGCGCTCATCAAGGAAGTGATTCCCGGCATGAATGAACAGAGCCAGAGCGTGCTCTTCAACAATACCACGAGCGCATACGCCGACGTAGTCTACAAGTGTTAGTCTGAGACTTTGCCTCATTCTAATCCTCCAGCCCTGAGCTAACAGTTCTATCAGGTATCACTCCGCAAGCTCGTAACATGATGGCCACCGGCAATTTCGCTATTGAACAACTGATGTCTTTGCAGCCAGTCTCCAAGTCTTGGCCTAAGGAAGCTGGAGTTTATATCATCATCTATCAAGGCTTTGGTGGCCGCAAGTCTGGAAACGTAACCTATCAAACGGCCATTTACGTCGGACAGACTGTTCAGTTTCAAAAGCGCAAGGATGCACACACCAGAGATGCGGGTACCAAGAACTCCACGCATTACAGCCTTGCCAAAAAGGCCAAGAAGATGGTGATGATACCTCTCCTCTTACAAACAGAGAGCGCTGTTCCTCCGTTTTTCCTTGACATTGCGGAATTCTCGTTCGTATGCCTTTTTCGAAGCTGGTATGCGGCTCTCTTCAAACCGCGCGATCCTGAGCTCCTCGGAGCCTATACTACTGACTACGACGCATGCGTAGTCTTTTCTCGCATTATGCGAGATGTATCTGCCGAGACAGGCTGGAATCTGGCTCGCACCTATGGCTTGAACTGGAATACCCCAGTTCTGAGGCACCCCAAGGTTGACCAGCCATGGGTTTCGTGGTACGAAGAGGAGCTTAAGATGTACAAGTATCGTACCCGGCGTACAATCTTCCTGCAACCAGACAAAGCTCACGTCCGATGGCACGGTAGGAAGGAGCTCGGTATCCCTCTGGAAGTCGCTCAAGATGCCGGTTTTGTGAACGGCCAGTCAGTCCATCTTGTAGTTGAGATCTGCAAAAGTGGCGACGAATATCTCACACACCCTTTCCGCTTTGTCCGTCTCCCGCCCAAGGTAGGTCGCAATACGGAGCTTGAAAAGCTCAGGTCCGTCGCTGTCAAGATCCAGTGGCTCCCTGAGGGGAAGAGGCAATGGAAGGAGTACTATCTTGAAAGATCCAGACTCTGGCAACCAATCAGCAAGACCAACCCCGTTTTGCACATCTACCGCACCGGCCTCATGATACTTTGCGACATGGAAAAGACCAGCTATACCGGAGGTCCAGAATGGTTGCATAACGTCTCGCCAACGGGTATCCAGTTCCTTCGATACAACCATCTGGAGCAGAAGCAAGTAGTTGAGATGGTTCCGCCGCGAGTCATTCCGTGGCCAGAGGACAACACAATGGAAAAGAACAAACAGAGACTGCTTGAACTGTTCCCCCGGGCATCAAACCCCGATACCATTATAGGACCGCGACCTCCGCAGGGATTTTTCACCAAGAACCGCAAGTCGTGCGATATGTGCCTTTCACAACGGACTGTAAGTTCACCAGCTCCTCGCGAGTAACATAAACTAACATATTATATAGACCACTGCCTGCAAGTATGATCCTACTGACGACTCATGCCAGTGTTGTCGACCTCTGAACCGCCCTTGCACGTGGTCTAGAGCAGGGCAAGACGTCATGGATCTATTTGTTCATGGTGAGAGCCTGGAGGAACTTGGTATTGCGGTAAACCTTTCCCGAGACATGGGTTCAATGATCGGTCCAATGGTGGAGCCCCCCTTCGATCCTGATATCGAGGGCATGGAGCATGAAGATCAGCAGGACTGATTGACGAACAGAGTTGGCTGCTGGCTGCTGGCTGCACTCTGAAGAAGCCGACAGTGTCGGACTTGATTACGGGCTTTTGCTTTTCTGAACCTTTTTCTGCACTTGTTGCTTTTTATCGCTATGATTTGGAGGAAAGGATGATGATGAACACGGCAGTCGTGTTGTTTTCTGAATTGTGTCTTTCATTATTGCTATTTTCTACCTGCTTTTAGCACGCAAGACGCTGGAGGACATCACCATGGGATTTTGTCATGGAACTCTTTAATTCTTTACTGTCATTACCGCTTAACTTAATTACCATTTTAGCTTATTCCAATCGTTACCAAGTGTTTAGTTAACTCGGGAATTCCTTTGAGCTGAGTGTATCCAGCCCATTTAATGTTGAGTGACTACCACAGGACGGCAACATTAAGGGCTTTGCTATACGCCTTTCTTATACCTCCTGTATTTAACTTAATGTTAGAAATACGAGAAATCCATTGCTCAAGAACAGTTTCCTCTGCTTAGTGCTTGTTATTGCATCTAACGCCTCGTAGCAAAGTAAAAATGTTCATCATCAGACTCGTATAGATAGGCAGAGGATTGCAACATGCATGTATTTACGTCTGTCAGCTATTGACATGTCAGGCGTTTAATCTATATTAGATAATTTAGTAATATCCAGCTTGACCATATGTGTTGTCTTTGCACAGTTCTGGCCGCCTGGCAAAGAAGTGTATCTCCCAACCTCATGGCCACCTGACGGTTAAAGGGACGCTTTGTCCACTCAAATTACGACAGCTTCGAAGATAATTAAAGAAGTATAAACATGTACCTGTTGACTTCTCTCACAATACCCACCGTTGCAGTTGGCATATGCGTAGCCGAAATGTCCTATATGAGATAAGAAAGAGTCTGTGGCCAAGCCTCTGACACAACTTCGGGCTGGATCTGGCCAATGGGCATATAAGCACGCCCATCGGGTGGCGGTTTGTCTTCTCGGATATATGTTCCTCGCGACTACTGGCGCGCATCGGATGTATTACGGAATGTTATGCAATTCTAACTTTAGATGTTTGCTGGCCAATTGAGCATGAAGTAGACCACGCCTCTTGATGCGAAGCTTCGGTGCGGGTAGATCGACTAACCCGACATGATGCACGTTAACAACTATTGTAGCAAGATACGGATGAGTTGGCAACCATATAAATTTATTTGGGTTAACCAAATATCTCATGGATGACTGCTGCTAATTTCGCAGTATTGTGCCAGTCCGAAGATATTGGTCAAAGAGTTTCACCTTGACTCCAGGTCTTGCGCCATTGAATGCCATCCTAACGTGCTGTAAGCACTCTTGTCAATTTGATGTTGTCATACATCCTATTTTTCTGCAACAACGGGCAGCCTCGCGCCAGTTTTCATAGATGAGTACTTATAGTGAAATAATATCCTTCATCTAGCCTGGAGTGACCCATGTCGATATCCTTCCAACGATGTCTCAATTGATACGCGACACATCCAACCCCAAAGGGCCATGAGAAAGAGACTTAAAAACTAGCACGTGTCAGTTTTCACAGAATGATATTACATGTTCACCAGAATGAGGGCTATGCGCATAGAGAAAATGATGTTGCATTGAATGCTATCATATTGACAGTACAGAAACGCGCAAAAATCTGGTTTATATGGGTCCATTGCAGACCCTTTGCTCAATGGCACACATATATGTACAACTACTAGCCCTGACTTGAGTTTTCCGAGGCAATTCTCATGCGCCTATCGGGACACTTGCCGACTACCTATAAACTACTAATCAATACTCAGTCCCTTGCAATAGCTAGAGGCTTCTCAATACCGAAGAGCCAAAGTCAGATAGTGACTATTGGCAGGGGAAGATCAACAGGACAATGGTGGAGCAGTCATTTATGACAATCGTTCATTCTAATTACTTTGCTCTGTGCCCGCTCTCCTTGGAAGTCATTGCGGAAATTGTTCTGAGTGATGTGATAGTTACTTTCGTGTAAGTCAGGGCAGCTGTTGTCAGTCTGTGGAAGTTTGTAAAAGCATCACAATTGTTACTTGAAACAGGATATGCGAAACCGTAGTATACATATTAGCTATATTGTAGCCCTGCATATTTATTTCACTACAATTTGAGACTTGAGTGACTCTCATGTAAGCTCCTATTGTCACCATAATTATCGACCACTTGCAGGTAACATCAAAAGGCCGCAAATATACCTTCTCCAAGACGAATATGAATGCCAGATATCTTTTAAATACTCATTTGAGCTATCTTACGATCCATATAAAGGATTTGGTCCATATTGCTATTGTTCTGGCTCTCTTTCTCGTTCTTTCCTAATTCGGTCCTGAGCGTTGTTCCTTCCTCAACTGACGACGTTCAACTGACTCTTTCCCTCGCAGGCTGTTCCTTCCCATTCTTACTGCTCCTTCCACAAAATGCGAATTGCATTGACTCCTGAGGTACACCATGGCTTCTGTCCAAGTTCTATCGTTCTTTCGTCCTCAACACCATCATCATCACCACCATCATCACCATCACCATGCCTGCTCGCCTGCCCGACGTTTCCGGTCTTCTTGCCCTCCTGGATAGGTTCCGGACCCCCAAGCGGTCCGGCCTTCCAGGAGGGTCTGCGACTGAAGAAGAGATTGCCTTCGCCGAGAAGGACTCCCCCATCAAGGGGGAACGTATTGCTCCGGGCCCTTGGCCAGAATTCTCCTCCTCCCCCTCCCCCTCCTCCTCTCCTCCCTCTCCTTCTCTTCCTCCTCTCCCTCTCCCCTCCTCTCCTTCCTCCTCCCCTCCCCCTCGCGCTGGAAAGCGCAAGAGGTGGCTTCGCCTCTTCTCCTCCTCTTCCTCTTCATAGAGGGTGTGTCGGTGTCGTGTCGTGGTGGTTTTTTTGGGGGGGCGTTCTTTTTTTGGAGCGAAGATTTTGTGTCTTTGGCTTCGCCTCTCCTTTGATTGCTCCCCCGGGAGCTGTGTCGCAAACCCTTCGCCAAAGACGACTACTTGAGCATGAAGAACGACAAAAGAGCCCATTCAGATCTCCCAGGAATCGCCATAAACTTCTTTCAAGAGACTTCTCCCAGTGCTTCGGTAAGTTGATCTCGTTTTTTGGATGGTGTAAGTCATCAGAATGTAGCTGACACTCTCCTTAGATAGACGAAAGAGCCATTGACTCTCCACGACCATGTCATCATTAGGACAGGGTTAGTACCTGGATGTTAAGCAGACTACCCCAGCTGACCTCCAATAGACAGCTTCGTTCATGACCGAGCGATACTGCGAGAACCAACGCAACTACCCGCGTGTTGCTTCTCAAAATCGGATGCATTGCCCAGCGTTATGCCATTCCTTTCGAATCACGGATTCCCTCCTTCATAGCCACTTCTTCATTTTCTCTTTTACTGCTTCTGCAGTCACAGTAGGCGTCGCCTCACCGCCGAGGTTGCCCGCCTGCTTTCTCTCGTTTCAAGACTGGGAGCAGAGCCAGCATCGATCTCACGGTCGCTTTCGCTTCGCCTCAAATCCAAGACACCGTTGAACTACCGCTTCACACCCCTTGCCGCTTCGTCTTCGCTGCGGCGGTTAACCTCTCGCTCTTCTGGGTACCTGAGGTAGCAGGCTTCGCCTCTCCTTTGATGGTCGCCGTCTCTCACCCTGTTCAAGCACATGCAGGCAGGAGGCTTCGCCTCTCCTTTGATGGTCGCCCTGTTCCAACACATGCTGGAGGCTTCGCCTCTCCTTTGATGACTCCTCTACCACTGCTCTACCCGTCCTTTGGGAAGCAGTTGGCTACATAACGAATAATGGGACGACTTGGCAGCTGTAAAGCATTACAAGGCACGCCACTTTTGAACTATTTCTGTTCTTTCAATCTAGCAAGGGTACGCTTGCCCCAACATTTCATGGACTCTAACTTACCAAGATACCAGTTTCGATTGTAGAGTAAACGCCCGCCCCTGCTCGATTCCTACCTAGAACGAGTACAGTACGACTTCGCGAACTTGTGGGAACAACTTCAAGCCCAATGGCCTTCTTCCTTGTGAGGAGCAAATTGTGGGGGTCAAGAAATTAACATATGGATTTGGCGCCAGTTCTTGTGGGAAGTTCGGTTTCTTTTTAATAAGGTCGCTGTGATGGCTGGACATGTCTGAATAGTTTTACTGCCCATCTTTGGACTTTGTTTAGGTTAAACAAATTCGAGGCGCAGAGATTTGCCATTGGCAACTTCACTCTCCTTCCATTCTTCGGATACCGATGCTCACGCCGCAGGGTGTCAGCAATTGAGCCAGTGAAGTGTCATTTGGGTCAGCATCGTCCTGCTTTTATCAGCTGTGTTCGAGACCAGGTTGAAAAGATATAGAATAGATACATGTATTCAGATTCAAATACCCAAACTGTGGAAGCTAACGATAGGCTGTTGATTACGGTGCTGGTGACCAGGAGTTAATACGCAGTGGGGGGTGATACATTCTGCCTAAGGTAAGGTACTGGACAGTGTGGAATTGGCATACTCCGTACAGGCAAAACAAAAAGCGGACTCAACCGACACGCCGACCAATTAATTATCTTACAGGGAGTTTAGCTGATAAGTTCGCCTCTGGTCTAGGCGACGTGCTCTGTACTCCACCAATGTATTCTGCAGCATCAACCCACGGCAAATGCAATAAGAACTCGTAACTTTCAGATTTCAGTGTTTTGTAAAAGTCTGACACGCTAACCAATTGCGTCACGCGGGATTTGACTGGTTGGAAGAATGCACCCCATAATTTGGATTCTATTCGCAGTTGCGGCAGGTGCGTGCAGCATTGCAGCTTCCTCTTTTGGTCCTTCCACGCTGTCCGCAGATAACACTCTCTTGATTGAGGCTCTAGAGCTTCTGTACTGGCTCTTTACTCGCATTTGTCTTATTCAAGCCACTCTTTTCTCACAGGATCTTGGTATGGTGTAGCATCGGCTTGACGGCCTAGAAGCATGTTGGATAAACGCCAACTCCAATGAGATAACACTGTACACCCTTGCACCATTGACAAGGGCTTGCAGGATCGGACTAGACAAAAGGTCTTTGAATTCTCCCGAGACTACGTGGCCCTCTGAATACTGATCTAACATTCAAACTTTCTCCCGTTGTCGTAATTTAAGTTCTCTAACAATGTCGGGCTATCAGCTTCAGTCACCATGCCGCGTGGAGGACGGCCTACTCATTGCGCAGAGCCAGGTCTCAGCCTTCTTTGAAGAAGCATGGTGGAGATTATCATGGACTAACAGAACTCGCGAATCCTTGATTCAGAGTATCGCAGATCGAAGCCCCAAGAACTTGCTCACCAACAGAGAAATCCGGAGGCATCAAAAGATAGTTCATCTCCAAACCGGAGACATTGTTGGGTACGCACGGTGGATCCTCCCCGAGTCTCACAAAGACGCTTGGCTTGAAGCGCAAACGCCGGATGTAAGCGATGAGCAGAGGGAAGTTTTTGCAAAGCGTCATGCGGAAACCGACTGGAATCCACGTGAGGATAACGATAAATTGGATGATCATATCGACGGTTGGAGAGAGAAGCACAAACAGGCAAGGGACATGGGTAAGAGCCATGAAGAGCCTGTTCCATCGACCTGGTACAAACTGACGCCCAATAGAATTACACTACCTCTGCGTTCATCCAGATCATCAACAAAAAGGACTAGCCAGTTTACTCGTCAACTCAGGTCTCGAAGAAGCCAAGAAGTTAGGCCTTGATGTTATCATCGTGGCCATGGGTCGACGAGCCCTGGGTCTCTACTTGAAGCACGGGTTTGAGCTGCTCGAGGAGAAGAGCCAGAGTATGAGTTACTTCGGGGTTGATAAACTTTATGAGACCTTTTACTTGAGAAAGAAAGCTGAAAAGTGATGGCAGGGAGCTCGCGGACCGTCTTTTAACTACATCTCAACGACTTCTCCTGCTCAAAGAAACCAACAGACGTTCAGTGGCTCGCCCTGTCATTTGTTGGTCCAGCGGGGACTAGTTGAGATTGATACGGCTATTTTTATAAACTAATGCACGTCTTTTCTTGGCACTCGCTGAATACTGTATCTCATATATACATGGCTTGATACTAGTAGACCCAACTCTATGTCTACGTATTCCTATAGCTTGGACTTGATCTTTCCAGCAAGTTCCTTCACCTCACTAGTGAATCGATACACAACATTATCAAAGCTATCCTCGGGAAAAACGTAAAGCCAGCTCAGCTCGTTGTCGCTGCAGAACACTCCATGCTCTGCATCTCCTGGTATCCAAACAAGATTATTCTTGGAAACTGGGTATCTTTCTCCTTCGACTTCAACTTCTCCAGACCCAGATAGAATGTAGTAGAGCTCTGCTTGCTTGTGACGATGCAGTGCTAGAGTTCCTTGAGGAGGACATGTCGCAATGCCTCCAGTAAGTGAAGTAGTTTTTGTTCCTGGTAAAGACAAGAGAGTGTGCCAGGTTGCGTTTCCTCGTTCCTTCTCAGCAAACGAAGATGGCGTATTTTGCGACTGGGCACCAACGTCGATGATCAGCGGCTTATGGGAAGACATGTCAAGGATGGCAGCAACCAGTCAATCGATGCAGCGAAAGAAACAATGAGAAGGTGAGATAATATAAACAATGTTATGCGCAGAGAGGTCCAGGAATTTCAATGGGGAGACAACTTCTTATAGCTCAATGTCTGATACCAAGCCCAACATTGTATCTCAAACTTGAGACAGGGTTGACGACGCCTTACACACATCATCTGACGCAAACAGAAAAACTACACGGTCCGATAACCATAAAGGGTAAACATACACGATCTGTCTGCCGAAAGTCTCCAGAATTATATGTGATAATGATGGACGAGCCACATCATTGAGGGGTTCGCACCAATAAACGTCAACTGAGTTGTTGTGACATATGCACTAGACTCGGAACTGATCTAGGAGATCAAGTCTTGCATTAGCTAATGATTAGGGTTGCGAGATAGTTTTCTTGGCTTGATAAATGTTTATCTTCGCTCGCAGAGATTGGTATTCTCACAAATAGGTTACTGGACGCTGTAGATGGGTGAGTCATCAACTTTGACGAAATGATAAGCTTCCAGATGAGGCTTGGACCTATTAAGTGGTGGCGTAAGTAGTCGAATCGTAAAGTTAAATGAATGAGCCAATGGTTCAACTGCATAGTGTTTATAAAGTAGGAACGTAGGCAGTTGCAAACTGCTGAGATTTGTTTCACGCCCTACACACGACCTTGAAGCTGGCCACAAGATTCTCGAGATGCAGCAACTCCCGATATCTGTCTTGGCCAAAAGAGATATTTCTCAAGTGCAAGATAGCTTAAACCACAAGTATGAGGGGAAGGAATTAGGGAAGAGGTCCTCTTGAGCTTTGATTGTCATGGGACTCGATTTAGTTGATTACCTGGCCAAGCTAACAGCACCACCAGCCCAAATTCTCCAGTCCCAGACCAAAAGCAAAAAACAGAAGTCTCATTTTGAATGGACTGTTCTGGCTTTTGGTTCCTTCAGTTCAAGTCGTCTAATACGGGCAAGGCTTGCGTAGGATTAAATTTCATGACGAAGGGTATCACCATGACTTGGGCATCTGAAAGACGAGTAATCCATCCCCTACTTTTCATACATCTCAAGGGAAATTACATCCCGAAGAGGGCGGCTTAACAAGGTAATACTGTTCTTTCTCGACTATCTGTCACCTGAGGCTCTATGGACTGTCGTCTTGTCCAAGTCAACCAACTCGGTGATATTAATCAGAAGAGATATGCCTCGGAGAGCAACAAAACTTCAGATGCTGGATCTAGGGGTCAAAGTAACTAGGTAGTCGAAGAAACACCTGGGCTTTTCAAAAGCTTATGATTTTCGTCGCTTAGAATCGAGGTCTCAAGTTTTACTTCCCTAAGTTATCGTTGACATGTCCGACTACCAAGGGTTTCTTTCAATGTCTAAAAGCTACACTCTGAAGTCCAAAATACGAGAGAGGAAAAAAAGCAGTCGAGATGTTGATTTGGTGGGATCGACGATATCTTGTTGTTATGAGCCTCATTCAAGATCAAGAGGTTGGAGTTTGTGGGGAAGCTGTAAAATATGGGCCTCGCCATCGCCGAAAACAGGACCAAGAGATGTGCCATCTTCACATGGCAGCAGCGGCCAAGATCCGAAATGAACACCGCCATCAGGAACAATTCACGGCGTTAATAATATTACAATTGACTGAGTTTGGGCTTCTTAAGAGTCATTGAGTAATAGGTAAACCGGACACTGTAAATGTTATCTTAGTCAAGTACAATTCTGGGAATCCCTTCATGCCAGAAACAAGAGGCAAAAATCGGGAGTCAAAATGGCCCCGAATGCACAGATCCATCTCAAGCTAAGGCGGAAAGGGTAGTGGAGGATTAAGGGAGCTGCAGGACCAAGTCCCCCCCGCTCACCTCTTCCCCGACGTCAGAGCACTAATGTCACACACAGCTTACAGGGTCTGAGGATGAGATGGAGATAATGGTAAGCAGATTGTTTCCGTTGCAATGAGTCAATGCCCTCCAACGTCGGCAAATGTCATGGTCTGAGAAACGGTAGATACAACGCCAGAATAGCTGCCATAGTTCAAAACTGAGTCGATTTTGCGTTCCCTTGGTCCAGCTAACGCTGCTAGAGGCCCAGCTAGGCCGTTCTCGCAGCCAATCCAGCCAATCTGAGGGTCTGAGTAGGTGGCGATATCGGCCATTCATCTAGACCCTGATTGGCTTAGCAGGCCACCATCAGGCCTGGACAACTACGATGCCCCTGTAACCGTAATCCCACCTCGATTAGGCTGGGGGAGCATAAGGGTGACAAAATATATCTGACATGGGAGTCCACATTGCAGTACAAATTTGGCCTTCGCGTTTTAGACCTTTTTGACACCACCTAGGGGAGTCACCTATCTTCAACCCCACACTTGACCTTAGCCCCACCCCGGCCACCGGCCCTCCGATGAACAATTGCTGAGGTGCTCGCTGTGATATTTTCCCCCGGGCTCGCCCTCGTTTCTCTGGCCTTTTTTAGCGGGCGAAACTCAAAACACTTTTTTTCTCTTCTCGCCTCCAAACACTCTCGCGATCAGTTTTCTCCCCTGTCCCTCCCCTCCAGGTTTTCAATTGATCGTCGACTCTTGACCTCCAAACATCTTGCGCTTCTTGAGCCTCGTGGCTCCTCTCTAACTGCTCTTCCTCTCACCGAGCTCTTCACCTCCACAATGCTCCGAACTCGCCAGGCCGCAAAGGCCATCCGGGCCGTCGCCAATGCCCGATCTTTCACCACCACATCAGCCGTTGCTTCCGTTCACACTTCAAAGAAGGTCGCCAGTACCAGGAATCAATCTACTGCTGCTGCGTAAGTTGACACTTTTGGTGGCGGTTGTGCGTTGCCCCGCGTCTGGTACCTGACATTGGGGCAAAATTCCCACGCGCGCGCTTTACAAAAAGTAATTGGAGACAACAAATGCTAATACATACAATTGTAGACCTGCACGCGATATCCCTAGCCCAGGGTTTAATGTCGAGAAGAATCAGAACAATGTCCAGCCTCTGGTCAACCCCCGGAAAAACGACATGGATGAGTCGTATGCAACCCTCCAAGCTCAATGTGATGACATATTCTGACAAACGATTGGCAGTTTCATTGGAAAGACTGGTGGTGAAATCTTCCACGAGATGATGCTCCGACATGGCGTGAAACACATCTGTACGTCCGCCGTCTTACATGCCGCAAATAATGCTGATTCAATATAGTTGGATACCCTGGCGGTGCCATTCTCCCCGTTTTCGATGCCATCTACAACTCAAAGCACTTCGATTTTATCCTCCCTCGCCACGAGCAAGGTGCTGGCCACATGGCTGAGGGTTATGCCCGAGCTTCTGGCAAGCCCGGTGTTGTTCTCGTCACATCTGGTCCCGGTGCTACAAATGTCATCACACCTATGCAGGATGCTCTGTCTGACGGTACACCCATGGTTGTCTTCACCGGTCAGGTCGTGACAACTGCCATTGGCAGTGATGCTTTCCAAGAGGCTGATGTTGTCGGTATCTCTCGCGCATGCACCAAGTGGAACGTTATGGTCAAGAACGTTGCCGAACTTCCTCGACGCATCAACGAAGCTTTCGAGATCGCCACCAGCGGTCGCCCCGGTCCCGTCCTCGTCGATCTTCCCAAGGATGTCACTGCCGGTGTCCTACGGAGAGCTATCCCTACCGAGACTGCTCTGCCTTCTCTGCCTAGTGCCGCTTCCCGCGCTGCTATGGATGTGACCAAGAAGCAGCTCGAGGGAGCCCTCCAGCGCGTCGGCAACCTCGTCAACAAGGCCAAGAAGCCCATCATTTATGCTGGTCAGGGTATCATTCTTTCTGAAGGTGGTCCCGAGATCCTCAAGGAGCTCGCTGACAAGTCCTCCATCCCCGTTACCACTACTCTTCAAGGTCTAGGTGCCTACGACGAACTCGACGAGAAGTCCCTGCACATGCTTGGTATGCACGGTTCTGCTTACGCCAACATGGCCATGCAGGAAGCCGATCTTATCATCGCTCTCGGTGCCCGATTCGACGACCGTGTTACTCTAAGCATTGCTAAGTTCGCCCCAGGTGCCAAGGCCGCTGCTGCTGAGGGCCGTGGTGGTATTGTCCACTTTGAGATTATGCCCAAGAACATCAACAAGGTCGTTCAAGCAACTGAGGCCATCGAGGGTGATGTCGCCGCCAACTTGAAGGAACTCCTGCCTCTGGTTGAGTCCAAGACCATGGAGGACCGCAAGGAGTGGTTCAACAAGATCAACGAGTGGAAGGAGAAATGGCCCCTGACCGACTACGAGCGTGCCGAGCGCTCCGGTCTCATCAAGCCCCAGACTCTGATTGAGGAGCTCAGCAACCTTGTTGCGGACCGCAAGGACAAGACCTACATTGCCACTGGTGTCGGTCAACATCAAATGTGGACTGCTCAGCACTTCCGATGGAGACACCCTAGATCCATGATCACCTCTGGTGGTCTTGGCACCATGGGATACGGTCTACCTGCTGCCATTGGTGCCAAGGTTGCCCAGCCTGATGCTCTTGTTATCGACATCGACGGTGACGCTTCCTTCAACATGACCCTGACTGAGCTTTCCACTGCTGCTCAGTTCAACATTGGCGTCAAGGTCATTGTTCTTAACAATGAGGAGCAGGGCATGGTCACACAATGGCAGAACATCTTCTATGAGGATCGATATGCCCATACTCACCAGAGCAACCCCGACTTCATCAAGCTCGCCGAGGCCATGCGCGTCCAAAACCGACGTGTCTCTAAACCCGAGGACGTTGTCGATGCCCTGAAGTGGCTTATCAACACTGACGGCCCTGCTCTGCTGGAGGTCGTCACCGACAAGAAGGTCCCTGTCCTGCCCATGGTGCCCGTCGGTTCCGGTCTACATGAGTTCCTCGTCTTTGACGGAGGTAAGTTACACGCTCTCACAAAGTACAAGCAAATGCTGACCCCTATTTTAGCCAAGGACAAGAAGAGACGTGAGCTGATGAGAGAGCGTACCTGCGGTCTGCACGGCTAAGCTTGAACCCCAGCTTAACTACGAACCGCAACCAATCTGATACCATCTATTCCATCGTGTCCTTTTTCTTAACTTTCTTGATTCCATCTACTTGCGGAGTTTTATGTTTACTGGGTTTTGCCGGCGGGCAAAAGTACCTTTTGGGGTCTACGACGATCAGCGCCTGAGAGACCAACAAAAAAGCTGGAGGCTGGATTGCATTGAGTGTGAGAGGAGGGACTTGTTCGTGTGTAGGATCAATGTGCACATGATGCGCGCGAGGACGCGTGAAAAATTGAGGATGACGAGTTACGCCGAGGGCGTTTTTATATACCACCACATAATGAATGTCGTTGTGATGATACCTGAGCTACTGCGCCTTAGACCTTGTGTGTTTTTGTTGAATGTGTGACGCTTCTTGTGGAGGCTATCGATCGTCACGTCTTTTGACAGCTCGAACAGAACGGTTGTCGAATATACTCGGCTCCCAATGGGGAGGGAAAGGTTGACGGATGTGGCAAAAAGCACGGCTCCTCTCCTGAAGCCTTATTGAAGAGCACAACTTTTGAGCACCTTATGATCCCACTCCAACCGCACTTGGATTACACAAGAACTATAGGCAATTGTAAACTAGATGCCCGATAATGGATGTATAAAGAAGAGATGTCGCGCGTCAACACATTGTCATGTGTTTGCTTGTCCTCAATTACCAAGCCCGGCGTTTGGAAGCTGACGGCCCCGACTACTCAGCATGGCAGCTTCATATTCGTTGCGATTATTTAGACGAGCAATTCTCTTGTCCTCTTACGCGCGTAAATGGTCAGATCGGTGAATTATAATTGAAGATCCGCTTTGGTGGTGATGAACTTCAATCTGAGTCGAGCTTGTGAGGGCGGGGGCTGCGATTGGAGACAACGTTGAAGCTTGCCGTCCACTTCTGAGACTGGGTTCAGAGCATGTATTCTCTACCGAGAATTAGAATCATCATTTTCATTACAAAACATGTTTGTATTTCTTAAAGTCGCCTCAATAGATGCCTGCATTGTGAGTGAGTGTTTCTGTAGAACTTTGTAGGAGATGCCCTCAGCCAACAGACTTGGCTCAAGTTTAAACTAAAACTTAAATTGACCCATTCACATAGGCTGTGGTAAAATAAACTCTGATGAACGAAGATCACGAAATGTTGTCTTGAGGAGTGGATCCACTCAAATGAAGGCATATGTTCATGCCTTTCCAGCCCACTGCTTCTTCCTCTCTCCCCTCATCCAATGTCGCGAAGGGCCGCACAGAATGAGCAGGCGTAGAGGACTGAGACTACTCGATCAGCCCAGTGACGGTGGGCGACGTTGAAGGAATATTGCAGCTAACCAGCACCATTCAACAGACTTATAGACCGAGAGGTTGAATGGGCAGTGTAAGTCTCCTAGTTCTACAACTCTTCGCTGAAAGCACGTCACTCATCAAAATTTCACGCAACAGATTCAAGAGCGATGCCAAACTGGCACTGGGGGAATATTTAGTACACAGACAATGATGGACAGTCTTCAATGCAGTTTCACCAAACACATTTGGACATTCTACGGAATTAACTGAGCCTGGATATGGCGGCATACATTGGATACAACGTTCACGATTGAAGTGGACTTCGCACTACATCTCCGGGGAAATGTCTCAGCTGGGTTACATCCAGAGGGGGGAAGAGCCGGAAAGCCCCTATGTCACCAAATGAGCAGGCTATTTAGCCAGTCACCATTGTCGGCATATATGGCTGTCGTGATCAACCGATGCCGACGGGACAACCTGAATTGTTCTTGCCCATAGATAGGTACGGTAGCAGCCATTGAATGGACTGTCCGTCGATCAAGGGCGTGTGAGACGGTGATGATCATCGACCGAGGTCAACAATCTGGGTCTCAAGGGGATACATGAAGGGAAAATACATGAAGCGATAGCGCTGAGCGCAAAGGAACAAAAGTACAAGAAGGGAAAATACATGAGAACGCCGAGGGTACAAGACTGTGGTGAACAAGACACGATGACGCTGAATGAAAAGACAGTACAAGAAGGGCAAGTACATGAGAGCGCTGGGAGCACAAGACTGGGCTAGACATATGAGTGATGATGAAGAAGAAAAGAAGAAGAGAAGACCCGGGGACTGAGGGGACGAAGTTTTATGGTCGGTCACGAAGACGTCGAGAAGGAAGGAGCGTGGGTGGGCAGGTTGGCGGATGTGCTGGCCCAGGGGGAAAGGATCGAGGCTGTCTCCTTCCCGTCACGACCGCAGGGAGCCTGGGCAGTGAGGCACCAAGCATTTGCAGCTGTTGAAGACGGCGAGGCGAGAGGCAATTGTCTGGCCCCTGAAGAGACAGGATAAGTGGTGATATTAAATTAAGACACTATCAATAACTACTAAACGTGCTTGGTTCGCGACATAAGCCGGCCACTTCCAACGACCTGGGTGCGATTGAAGTACACTACTACTAGGGACCAACATAACATTGACTATCCTGTCAAAAAGAGCCAGATATGGTTGTAACTAAGAGATAGCAGAAGATCTCACGAGTAGACAAGCCGATACAAGCAACTCGAGTGTCTTTGCAACACCAATTGGGACCCAAGGTGGAGGGCACTGAGACGGACCCCAGGGACTTATCTAGGGAGAAACACCACCATAACTGATACGGAAAGAGAGAGACCTTTTCCATTACACTAGTCTGAAGAGCCTCACTTGGAGATTACCTATGCACACATGCCCGTGGGCTCCCGTACACAGTGTTCATCATCGGATGCCTCCCCAGGATTGCATTACAACTTCACACCCTGTATCTGAGCGCATCAAAAGACACAGGTGACGACACAAGTACAAGTCCATCATTCCCATATTTGACTACCCATAATTTGGGCTTTAGCCTATGGATCATTGGGTCCCTTCGTGTGACTCGTATGTCAAACAGTAGGTCACGTCTGCAGACTGTAGTCTAAGACAACACATTGTTCAATTTGATACGTGATATGTGAGCATTAGAGTAGCCACTCAAAGTGAGAAACTACCTCAAGAAAGACAGGCTCCTACACAACTCCCCATATAGAGCTCAAACTGCAAGATAAACCCCCCACCCCCCTCCAACGTGATATCTACCTCACCAAGGCATCAGCAGACCGGCTCCAGTCAGCAACCCGACCATCAATGCAACCCCTGGGACAACCCCTCCGACCTTTGACAGAGTCGAGGCAGCATTATCGTTGTCTTTAGCCTTCCCATCCTTATCATCATCAGCATCATCCTTGGACCCATTCTTAGCAGCCTTGACATCTTCAGACTTGTAGATCATCTCAATCGCAGGAAACTGTCTAGCAATAACCATAGAAGCAACAAGACTAGGATCACTCCACTGCTCAGTCAACGCAACCGTCTCCGTAGTATATGTTATAGAGGGAAGGAGAGAGATAAGCCCGTCTGTATCAGAAACACGTTCACCCTCGACGGTGTGGACAGTGACAAAGGCGCTCTCGGGAAATCCCTCATAACAAGCGCTGTTGTAGCCGGCTGAAAGAGCAGGGGCAATGGAGGATCTGCAATATCCGTAGGGGAGAGAGTCCCAGCCGCTGCGAGCGATGGAGTTAGTGTACAGTAGAGCAGGCTGTATAAGAGGGCTACATACCTTGGGCAGCACCACGCTAGAGTCTCGGAAGGCTCCAAGACTTTGAGCCACCATTCATCGGAACCCATCTGAAGGGGCTGCGATGAGTTCACGGTCGCCGTGGTGGTAAAAACACCACTCCTAAACGCGGAGCCAGTCTTATCACTGTGTGCAAGTAGTCCAGCGGTAGTCCAACCTTCAGGACAGTGAATACCAGGAGAGTGAAATGGGTGGATGCCCTGTCCAGACTTTGGATGACTGTATTCTTTGATGAAGGAATCTATGGCAGCCCCAGAGGGAAGACATTTTCCATAAGGGTCAATCTCACAGTCAGGAGAACCAAATCCGTATATCAAGGAGCTCTCGAGAGCATAGACGAGATGGTCTGTTGTTGCCCTGGTGCATGCTGGAGGAGGCGTGTAAGTCGTAGTGAGAGGACCAATATTGGTGACAGATATGCCAAAGTATTCTGTAGCAGTAGGCATGTTGACTGAAGAATGATCTGGTAGTACTTTAATAAGGTAAAGTTGTCGTGATTGATGGTATTTCATGCATCGGTGATATCCTGGAGTTTATATACAGTTTGATCATGAATATACCCGGAGAACTATCAGCTGCCTCCTCGCCTACGGGTAAACGGGACGAGCTTCCAGACAGCTGGTGTGATTTTGAGGCTTAGGCATTGCGTAGCACATCATATTTGGAACCAACAGTTTTGCAGAGTGCTCTCTGTGGCTTCAAGACCCGGCCAGTCCCCATCTGAGCTTGGTGTAAGGCACAGCATGCATACCCTTGCATGAATGCTAGGCCAAGACTCTAGAATATTTCGGGGAGGGAGCCAAATGTGATAAATTATACGAAATATGTGTTGATTGAACAATATAATGATCCATTAATCGTTGATAGTAATTTGTTTTGTGATTGCTTTGCCGGTTTGTGTCCCTGCATATCAACTTCATCTCATCTGCTAAACCGGGATTCCTATACCTGCACCCCTTCAAAGATTTCAATACCTTCTCTTTTCCAGCACGACTAGGTAATAGCAATAGTAGTGTTATCACGCATCGTCTTCTGCCAGAAGCACAGACAACTCATAAGTGCCATGATCTTCCACTGCATGCCCAGTTCACTCGTGGCACCACTACCAACAAGTTGAAAAGTTCCAATCTTGTGCATGCTTTTCCAATCACCGCTTCCAGCCCACACAGCCACAACTTCGTGACCGTCGTTTGTAATTCCATTCCCCCGATCTGGTTCATCGTTGGGGTTGCCGTCATTAGGCTCCTCGGCTCCGTGACCCAGCCGGACAAGCTTCCAGCCGTATCTTGATTCTCCAACGCTTTTGACTTCACTGCCGTGAGAGCGCCTCCATTCGAATCTTTCGACATGTCGGTCTGCGCCTCGACCGACTTGCATGCCGAACCAGTATCGGTCCTTCATTGTGTTCTTGCGCCGAAGGATCTCTCTGCCTGATGATTCGTATTCAGGAACAGAGGGGAGGAGGATGCCGTAGTCGACTCGCCATTTGCCTTCAGGCTCAGCACCGGCGAGGATAGGAGAATCTGAGCTGGGGCCGTCGTGTAAGAGCATCTGTCCGTACCAGCCAGCAGGAAGGCTGATGGAATAGAGAGGCTCTCTGTCGGGCTCTCCTAGGTGAACAAGGATCTTAGATGAGAAGCCCTTCTTGTATGAGGCGCGGAGTACGTGGGGAATGCCTCGTTGGGCCGAGTGAGGCGACATTTCGGGTACTATTTTGGAGTCGGAGTGTCCCATTGTAGCGATTTGAGGAAGGTAATTGCAAGATCTCTGGTGTTGCTGATCATCGTTTGACGGGAGGAGCTTGAACTTATACGTTTGCCTACGTGTGAGGCTGATAGCTTGTATCTGCCTTATGCTGGAAAATATCAGCTAAAGATGAAACTGGAGCAAAGTTCAATCGACAAAGCGCTCCATTGCACCAGAAACGGTATAGTGACGATGACCTCAATACAAAACCACAGGGGTGTGCTGACTGTGCCGCAGGGGAGCAAGCTGATAGAGAGGCATAATTGGTTGTAGTGCGCATAAGCTTGGTCGAAGACTCCGTGCAATGGGGCTGAGCTGACATGGGCCACCAAAAAATGGCCAGCCTACAAGTGGAATTCAGAATGCCTTCATATAGGCGAATATGCTGCATGGCATGAGCCCGATGGTGATCAGTTTAATGTCAAGTATCAATATTTACACAAAGAATCTCAACAAACATTGCGCTACACTGTGGCAATTAATGGTGTGTGCTGACCCGTGACCGGCCTCGATAGCGGGAGGACAGACACAACATGTAAATAATACTATGGTTAAGTGATGTGCGTTTGTAGTCCAAGAAAAGTCGATAAATTTTAACAAGATAGTCATCAAAGGAAGTAACTGTAGACGTGCAGCTTAGAATTGAATCTTGATTCGTTGTAGAAGGTGACATTATAAAGGACAGGCTATTCTCCCTCCCCCTAATCCAACTTGGCATCTTTCAAAGACTGCAGTTTGAAGACATGACTCCCTGTTAAACTCTTTGCTTCCATCTCTGCGTATTCTGAAGGACTCTCGACATCCCAAGTTCAAATAAGACAACAGAAAATGGACTTCAGACAGAATACCATATACCTCCACGATGTCCTCAGTCCCTCAACTAGTAACTCCCCTCAAAACACCAAACCCTATGGCATCAAACTTGAACACAAACATGCTGGCGGTCAGCCAAGACTCTCTAGGTCTAGCCACAACAGTTGCTGGTGATCCTATAGTTGCAAGTGGGGAGACTGGACTTGGCTTGTTGCGGTTGAGGGACGTGAGACAGCTATAAAGGGAATTGCAAGCCGAGAGAATAAACTCCAGAACGTAAGTAAAGAGCAATAAGCTAGATGTGAGAGAGCTATCTCCCAGATCCATCTATCGGGAACCAGGCTATCAGAGATATGTCATTTGCAGCTGAGCATGTTGTGCCTGAAAGCGGGTAATCAAGTCTTCAGATAGACGCTCATTTAGGGATAGTGATTAAGAGCGGGAGGTACAGATATTGAGACCCGGAGAGGCTGTAAGAGACAATCTATTTCGCTTGTTGGTTTGGGAGGGTCCTTGGCAAGTTTTCCGAGTGCCTCTGGATGAAGAGTGGGCAGTGAGACAAGTCGGAGAGTAGTGGTGAGATTCGCTCCGCCAAGACTGACGGGGTTCTCTAAGGATGCCTCGACGGGATATATCACCTGTGTGTGCATCGAAGTACTGTGATGTGTTGCAAGTTGACATGTTGACTGCCGAAAGGCATCTCATGTGACTTGCCATTGCTCCTATAACGAGGGTATGTGTCCACTCCTGGAGCGCTTTTTTGAAGTGTTATCGAGAGTTGGATATGGCTGATAACTGGAACCCATTACGTGTGTTGCCTCGTGTTCTCTACCAATGTGTTAGCTGAGGGCACATTACCCCTGAGAGTTGGAAGGCATACCTTGAGAGAAGAGATATGGAAGCAAGACAAAGAGGAGGATTAATAGTCATCAGGCTGTCAAAATAATGTGCTTATGATGCTCGGCCACTGTATGCTGCTGTACTTGGCGACAGCCTTGGAGTAAGTTCTGTGTGGTGATATAAGGCGGGCTTCCTGGACTTGGTGGGTTGACGGGAAGAATGTCTTTGCACACGATGTTGATGCAACATGATGGACAATCAGAGTGAAAGAGAACTTGAGACCTTCCCCCATGTGAGTGTCCCGGCGACTAGTCTAGCGACACCGTTAGTTATGAATAAAACGATGTACATGAGAAGATTCTTACCTTGAGCCCCGTCTGGGCTTCGAGTGGGCGGGCAGGGCATAAAGTAGGCGTAATGATATCTGTAGACGCCCTGCCCACCCGCCACTCGCGGATTACCAACGAGTGGCACCAAGAAAATTCAGCTAGAACTTGCTCCCAGAACCAAAACGACGTACATCCATTCGCTTCGTCCTTGCTGGAGAAGTCAGCCAGGTTGGCGGCACCAAGCACAACATCAAGAACTTACCGAATTGCTCACAAGGACGAGCAGAGTGCACCGATGGCCACTAGAAATGTTATTGGCTATTGAGGAGTCAGTGTGCTCACGTCGGGGTCAAAGAAGACTGAAGGTTGACTTTACCTGTGTTGCGGCCATCGGTTCACCATTTGGGGGCCGTCCAGCATCAGGCTTAAATTTGCTGGTTGTTTGATGATTTGTGGAGGCCCGATACTGGACGGCTAGGCCTTGTTGATGGATGAAAGGCTTGTTGGGATAGAAAAGGGGGATGACAATTTGTGGTGGTTGTTGTGAGGAAGAAGAAAAGAGGGAAGGGAAGAATGGCGGGTGGGCTTTTATAGGATGAAAACCTAGAAAGTAAGGCAACACATGAAGCACTAAAGCCTCTGGGGTTCAGGGGATTAACCACTGAACCGCTTGATCGGGTGTATCGCTCTCTCTAGATGCCACTGTCACTCCTTTGTTTTTCGTTTGATACTGGTTTGTTACAGACATACCACGATGTCTTTTGTTTTTAGGACCCCAAATATTCATTTAGTATTGGCAAGCAACTTGTAGATCCGCCTCCCCAGTTTGCATAGTCTTGTGCATCCCCCGCTTGGTCTTCTGTTGCTTGCTCCCGACCGTCTTTGAATTTCCCATAGACAAAAGCACGCCTTACAGGTCAAAAAACCCAGTCTCCACTCATATGACGGCGTGGATGCATTCAGTGTCCTTACGGAACCAAAGGCCTGGAAATTCGGTCACGGATCTCCGTGTTGCCTACCCAGAACTCAACCCTCAGTAACGCAAAGGCCAGACCTGAGAGTGTCCCGAAGAACATCTACTTTTCAAACCGCTGCCTCTCATACTAACGAACTGGATATCCAGATCGCCAGTCATCTTGTACCACAGTCCCTCCCTGAAACCCGCCCCAAGCCTCGACCGCCCCAAGCCTCGAAGGCGAAAGCTGCCCTTACTGTTCAGCCACGAGACGACTCCTAAAGAGCAGAGGACAGATGTGACAAAAAGTTCGAAGGCATTCGCCATCAGGAAGCCATTACTGAAATCCCTCTCCCTGTAGCAAGATCTGGCCTGGCCCAGAAGTCCCGCCAAACGACAACGACGCAACTCCAAGCTCAACCTGGGAGCCTCCAAGACAGCGCTCAAGAAGGCACGTTCAAAGCACTATACTAGCAGTTAATTACTTCCTTCTACCTTGATTTTCGTGAAAGGGTGCACTTGCTTCGTATCGGGGCTCGATCCTTGCATAGAGCGCACAAAACCAGGGGCTGCCAGAAGAATCATTACGGGCACCTGCTACCCGCCAGAGCTCCCAGATACAAGAGAAAAATAGCCTTGCCAGTGGGTAGTGGAAACTTCCACGCTTTACACTGCATGACCCCTATTCCACCTCCCAGGCCGTAATCGACAATCGAACTGGACGGTAGACCCAGAGCGTCAAGGTTAAGCAACCCAACCTGGCATTGACGTAGGTTTCGAGGTGAGTGATAGAGCGTTGGCCAACCTGTTGGTTCTTTTGAGTTCAAAGCCTGAAATGTTCAAAAGCTAATCATACTCAATAATAGATTCCCTGCTTGGGTCCCGACTATCGAGACAACGGCCGCCTTTTATCTCGAGCGTATTCCTATGTTAAACTTAAACAAGCCGTATCGCCTTGACCTCTCAAGTTTGAAGAAGACCACATCAACCAAGCCTCTGAGTGTGCGATACGAAGGTTACGACCTGAAGGGACCCCTTTGTTCTCCCCTTTGGGTATATCAAACGACCACCAGCAACTTGCCGGCCGCTGGCACAACTCCCATCATATCATCTTGGCGATAGCCCTTCTATTTGTTATTGTTGCTGTCTGTAGAGTTCGGACATTCAATGCTGGAAACCATGGCGAATTCTTTGTTGGGCGAAGCTAGTCAGGAGTCATGTTGCTTCGCAAGTCGAGCTTGTATTGCTGTCCCACGACAAATCACTTTGTCCCCCATGAGCAAAGGCTTTGTGTGTGCAACGATATCTCACACAGCACCAAAGAGCTCTTTGATGCACAGTGTGCTTGGATATCCGTCACATCTTCACCGGGGAATTACAGGTGCAGCTGTGCCTTTTGATGTGGTTCGTTGACTTCCATAGAGCGAATCGGCCGATCTGCCAGGACATCTACCACGAGTAACGAAACCCCCATCATCCAATCCCATAAGAACGATTTGGGCCCCTGAGGTCACTCAAGCATCTAGTAGCACAGAATCCTTCCTAAAACTGTCAAGTTACTCCGATCAGACGGCTTGAAAGAAGACGAAGCTTATTTGACGAGTTCAAATGCACGATCAGGGAGCCCAGCTTCAATAAGGACCAACGCAATTCACGATATCTTCAATTATGACCAATAGGTCTACAGAGTTTGTTAGCTCGGCTACGAGGAACTATTGGCCGAAGTAAGAGAGCGGCAGGAATCACTTGCTGTGTACTGGCCAGATATCCATTGGTTCGTGATAGCGGGGCGATCCCAGCAACGGATGCGATGATATTTCGAGCGGCTGTGTATCAAGACAAAGACTGAAAGTTTATGGACAGCTTCTTCAGTCCATGCTCTCAAATTCCACACATTAGGTATGCGCTTCCCTTGTTCGAGGAGGCCTAGTTTCACTGCTTGGGAAGCCCGTTTGGACCTGTGGCTTGGGTCGATCCGTTCCGGCGAGACATTAAGGGTTCTCATCATCTATACAGACGAGACGTAACTCATTTTCGTCAATCTTGAGTGATCAACTGGATGCCCATTTTGGTTTGGACAGGCTAATGACTTGAAGTGCATGAGCCAATCTGGATCTTCGCCCAGCTCAGGGGTTGGGGTCAGGGCAGGATGGCAAAAAGATATAGAAATTGATCGAGTCGTGCTGACTTGATTCGCTGGCTACAGAGGTCGAAACTTAGTCAAGAGTAGTAGCTTTCCCAGAACCTTCATCGAATTCAAGCAATACTTGGACTAAGAGTGCAGCAAGATATTTTCCCCTGTCACGGGATCCTATCAAAGGTACTCTGACACGGCCAAAGCCAGGGGTATCATAGCCAGGACAAGACCAGGTACCAATCCCGCCGCAGCGTTGCCCGGAGCAGCTGTAGTGGCCGATGGTGCATCACTGGCTGTTGCGGAACCACTTGTCTCGGCAGTAGCAGCAGCTGTGCTAGTTTGTGTTGATGTACTCTCGTCTTTCAACGCCTTCTCGTACCGCTCAACGACAAAATCGACCACCTCTTTACCGTACTTCTCAAAGTAACTACCATGGGTCTCGTTGTTCTTACCCACGTCACAGTATACATCGCCTGTGTCACAGTACGAGCGGATGATGTCACTGTAGTTGTCCTCGCACAACTTTGTCTCGTTGCTGGGACGTTCGAAGATCTGTAATCACGCGTTAGAGTTGAGATTCGTTTCACGACATGCCTTGTATACTCACTCCGTCGTTTTTACTAGTGCCCCTGTCGTACGTCAAGTTTGCCACGTGGCTTGGGTCGCCGAACGCGATGACCGCAACAACTGCTTCATTTAGTTTCTGTGTCTGCAATAGATGGCTGCAGGGATGCTCACCGCTGTCTTTGACGAGACTCATGGTCAAGGGCTTGTTGTCGCTTCCCCCGCAGAATACATCAGTTGCAACTTGTCCACCCTGACTTCTCGTTAGTAGTGCGTCTTGCATCGTTCAAGGTCAACCAACCTGAGAGTAGCCAAATACGGCAATTTTACCGTTGGGGCATGAGCTGTGATAGTCATCGAGGGCTGCAGACAGGGCCTTGACTCCGGCTTCCTCGGAATCGAAGTAGTCGGGATCCTGGAGAGTTGCGGGATAGTCAAGAGGGCTGACAATTGAGCCATTGACGCGTTTGCTAACATCCTCTGCGATCTCACCGATTCTTCCAGATCCCTTGTCCTCACCAGTGCCCCGTACAGCAATCATGTACAATCCATCCGCGCATTCCGTTTTCTCCCCTTTGTTTTGACTGAGAGCCGTGGCCGCAAAAACGGCAGCAGAGAGAGCGAAGGGACGCATAGTGGCGATGAAGGGTTAAAGTTTGAAGAAAGTTGGGAGTCAGAGCTGTAAGAAATAGGTCAGTCAATTTGCGGACAGGTCCGGTGATTGGGGGTATTTATCTCATCTCCCAGAGGAACCAGCCTCTTCCAGATCGACCAGGTTTACCGCGTGAATATTCGTTTTTGGATCGGGAGCTTCCAATGGCGGTTTAGTTCGTAATAAAACGATGGAGAATCCTTGTAACCCCGCAGGTTGTGATCCGAGGTTTGTCTTAGCTTTGGTAGGGGGCTAGTGAATGATTTCCCTTGTGAGAGATGAAAAAATAAAGAATGACAGTACTTGTTGCTTGCTAATGGATTATAAAAATGAAGAAGATGGTGGTGGTAGTGAATTGCTGCTTTGTTTACCTGCGATAGGTCAGAAATAAAAGTTCATAACGACACTCTCCAATCATGCTGCACTCGACCAACCCAAGCTGACTAAATGGACCATGCCTAATTAAATCCGATAGCATAAATGTAGCGAAGGAAGAAGATAACTGCGCAAACAAAAAGAAAAATCTTGAGGATCTTCATCTTTGCACTTGAAGAAGCATATGTATCTGTATCACTTGGTGGTGTTGAACGTTACACACTTTCATTGCTTCTACTATCCAATGTACTAGGTACCCTAAAGTTGTCTCTGTAGCACAATAGCCTACAGGCTACAGGCACTCCACTCAGATATGCACTTCTAGAACAGTCACTTTGCAGGTTTTTGTACGCCGAGACACAACACAAAGATTGTACAAGAATTACATCTGAAACATGAGATTGAATTTGATTTGCACACGTCAGAATATGAAGATTCACCTCAAGTTCTCGTTACACCGTTTTTTTTATGCCACAACTGCTACTGAAAAAGCCATCTTGGTGAAGTGAAACAAGTTACTCCCGTCTACTCTCTAAAGAATGGAAGTTTTGAAGATTTTCCCAACGTTTTCGTCTAAGGTAGCACCTAGACAGAAGGCTTTAAGATAATAGCAGAAGCTACCAATAGGGCAAGGCTTTCATTTAAGGACAATTCAAGATAAAGTATCCTTGAGTTGGCCTGTGGACTAGGGGGAGTTCATTAATACAAAATTAGCGGCAAATATGTCTGTGGTTTTGAAAAGAGAAGACCGAGAACCATGAGACTTTAGTACCCTTCGCATGAGTTCCCTGGTGCTTTACAAAGTTGCTAGCTGCGAGTTATCCATTGAATGAAGCATCGAGAGAGGTGCTGCACAGTGCACTTGCATCGGTCGTGTGATACGTCAAGTCCGTTAATGAACCCCTGAATCAAAAGTTGGAAGACTATCAGAAACAGGTTACTCCGTCAGGGGGGTCGTAGTGTTATTTCGATGATTGTAAGGACTAGTAAAATCAAACACGTTCTTTGATCATTGGAGGATTGTTGTGTGACTGGTGAGCCCGAGGTAACGTAAGCATAAGTTACTGGGACGCCTCAGCTACGACGTGTTTAAAAGACGAAAGCCTGGTATCTGCAAGTTCTCTTACGACATTCAACCATCAAGATAACTTGGCTGACCATGATACAGCTTACCTCGACCACCACCGAGCCATTAAACCGATTTCCGCAAGAACGGGTCCCCGGAGCCAATCTCAGGAGCAGCACGCACTGAGAACGCAATTAACATATGACGGGCTACAAAACAATAGAAGAACAAGACAAGCTCACTCCCAATCGCTTTCAACTCGCCTAGAAGTTATGTCGAGAGAGAGAGCGGAAGTCGTTTGGGCACAACGTTCCCGGAAAGTTACCCGGCTGGGAAAAACCAAAACGCCCAAGGCTTTCGACGGCCTCCAGATCCCAGTAGCTATCAGAGGGAACAAGACTCATCGAGACACAGAAGCAGAGACGGCGAAGTGTTTCAAGGGCTAATGGCACCAGGGGCAAGCATAGAGGCCATACTGCTATCTGCGGTTAAAGATTCAGGGGTAGAACGTAAGGGACAAGGGATCAATGCAAGCTTTTCTTGAAAGACTGGTTCCTAATTACACAAATAGCATCCTATCCTATGATGTATTCCGTATAACTTGCTGCGCCTTCGTATGGTAGGTTGCGCTGTACTTGTTCCCCGCCTTTATCTGTCCTGTCCTCCTAAGTCTGACCCTTCAACCTCGCTTCAACACAGCCACCAGGAACGCCTGGAGCACGCCAAGTCTTGACCAATTCGAGCCCAGCAGCGTCAAACATCTTCTGAAACCCTGCTTCAGTACGTTCTTTTCCGCCCATCGTCATAACAGCCTGATCAAGAACAGCGGAGGCAAAATCAGCTTCTCCTACACGAGGAGCCAGGACCATTTCGCAAATGAGAACTCGAGAGTAAGGCTTCATGGCTTCGGCGAGGCGAGTCAGGATCTGTATTCCAACCGCATCTGCGTAGTCGTGGAGGATCATGCGCATAAAGTAAGCTTTAGCCCCTGAATTGGTATTAGTCGTGGTTCTTGTGGGTTGGCGGGAGTAGCGTACCTTTTACGGGCTGCTCCTTCATAAAGTCATGCTCAACAAGTTGAACGCCGTCAGGGAGAGTCTTCTTCGATTTCGCAAGCTGTATGACTTCCGGTCGTTCCTGAAGCATGCAATTCTTAGGCGACAGGTCAGGATGAGCTTCGAGGATCTTGTTAAGGACCGTTCCTTCACCACCGCCAACGTCCACAAGCTCTATGGTGGCGTTGTCCGTATCTGAGGAGTCGTTCTTGAGGGTGCTGAAATCAAAGTGACCAGTAACAGGAATTGCAACATCAATGCCGGCCATGCCTGTCTGGAAAGTTTGAAATCTCTCAGGGTTCTGCATCATGATGCTCCATACTGGCGTTCCCTCTTGCTTCCAGTAAGCAGTATACGGGTTATATAGGGGGTCTTGAGGCTCTTCGTATTTTCCTTTCGAAAGAAGATAGTCGTCGAAGTTGTGCATATGTTTGAACCATTCATCGTACCTGCGAGACGTTAGATAAGCCTTAACGCCACTCAGCTCTTGAACTTACATTGCCAGGAACAAGTGGCCTGGCGCAGGCTTATCGAGGATGTAAGCCAATGAGAATTTGGTGTGCTTATACTCGCCGCCATCGGGTTCTGTTTGGTCAAGGAAACCGGAAGCAACTGCAAGAGGATGTAAGACCATGCTGACCGACGCTCTTGGCAAGGGGACTGACCTAACACGCGCCCCATCCGCTCTAAGGTGATTGGGATTTCAGCTATGACTCTACCAGCCAATAGTGACAAGGATCCCTACCTAGAAGCGAGTCTTGAACGCCAGTGGCCTGAGAGAGATCTTGAAGAGATATGGAGCCTGTGGCGGGAATGGCATCGAGGACCTTGAGCTTCATAAACGTTCGGATAGCAACCAATTCGGCGATCTGAGATATTTGTGAGCAGCTGCATGCTTTCTGACTATATTCCAGGAAGCTGGAGTGAAATTACGACTTGCATTGAGACCGTGGTAGTTGGGCTTCTGATCTGGCGTGATGAGGGCATTTGTGAGTGTCCTTGCTTTTTCGAGGATCTGGACCCTAGACATGTAACCGTTAAGATCTGGAGCATCGGAATAAGCCTTGGCAGCATCATTGAGGCTGCTGACTAGATCATCGATCTCTTGT
This sequence comes from Fusarium odoratissimum NRRL 54006, assembly GCF_000260195.1. NCBI lineage: Eukaryota > Fungi > Ascomycota > Sordariomycetes > Hypocreales > Nectriaceae > Fusarium > Fusarium odoratissimum. The sequence continues at coordinate 447,219 of NW_022158691.1, read as the reverse complement.
TTGTTCGGAAGTGCCATTGTGACGGTCGCTTCTTGCAGATGTTTGTGCTTGATCTGTTGGTTCCAAGGTAGCACTGCAGCCAACAAAGCAAAGACATGAATGAGCTGAGGATAGAGGGGCAACCCTTCACCCTGGTCGGGACCAGTCCGAAAGGAGACTTGGAGGAGATAAGATAGCTGGCTAAGACACTTGGAGTGGAACCATCCAATCCTCGCCATACTCTCACAGGTTTAGCCTAACAAAATACCCGGCTCCCCTAAAAGGCTAGTGGCCGCGTCCCGTGCCAAAAACAGGGGGTTGAAGATGATCCAAGTCTTTTCACATTACGATTGATGATGGCATCTTGGCCATTTCTTATCAGGATCTTACTTATTTCGACAACAAAACCTCTGTGCCTATTCATGCGAGCCATATCGACTCAGACATCACTTCCGTGTCATCATATCTCCGATGCCACCCCCGCTCCAAGATCAACATTCCCCAACCCGAGAGATCGGAGAGGGAGAGGCTAAAGCGGGCCACGTAACATCAGACCAGGCCCGAGACCCAGATCGTGGAGACCAAGAAGAACAGGGGCTAGCAGATAGACCGCCGTCGACATCACCAACACGAGCTTCAAGTCGCATCGAACCCGACATCTTTGACAACGATGACCTCGAGGATGAGCTCTACCCAGAGTCAACAAACACGAGCTATTTAACGTCAATTGCGTCAGATATCCGACGCGGCATCCAAGAAAACGGACGAACTTATGGCGTTTATGGCCTGCACAAAGCTTGGATCCCTAGTGATGATCTCGAGGTAAATGAAATGCGCTATTCGCTTCAGAAAGCCCGGGTACTAATTAGAGTTTACAGGTTGAGCGCAATGATCTCCAGCACTGCAAGTTCACGATGCTCATGGGCAACGAGCTTCACTTGGCCCCTATTGTCGACCATCCGCAAAAGATCCTTGATCTTGGTACTGGATCAGGTATTTGGGCGATCGACATGGCCGAGCAATACCCATCAGCTAAAGTTATTGGCGTCGACACAACTCCGGTTCAGCCTAACGTGATACCGCCCAACTTAGTTTTCGAGGTATGTCAGTCGAGCGCCATGGCCACCCCTTTGATTTTCACTGCAGTGATACAACACATTGAACCATACTGACGTCTCCAGATTGACGATGTTGAAGATGACTGGCTCTGGGGCGAAGGAACTTTCGATCTCATCCATGGCCGAGAGCTCATCATGGCCATTCGCAACTGGCCTCGTCTGATGGAGCAAGCTTTCAACCATCTCAAACCCGGCGCTTACTTCCAGCTCTCGGGTTCAGTTCCCGACTTCAAGTCCGACGACGGCACACTGCCCCATGATTCCGCTTACATCGAGATGGGCAAGATCTACTTCGAGATGTCGCAGCGCATTGGTTGTTCAGGCTGGGAACCGACTCGTTGGAAGGAATACTTTGAAAGTTTCGGCTTCGAAGATGTTGTAGAACGCCTCCTCAAAATACCTACGAATCCTTGGCCCAAGGACAAGCATCTGAAGGAGATTGGGGCGTTTGAGCTTTCGCATTTTCGAGATACCATTGGAAACGTGTTTGCTCGTGGGTATGAGCAAATCCTCAACGGTGATCCGAAGTACTTCCAAGTACTACTGGCCAAGGCTCGAAAGGAGGTACTGAATCCAAACATGCACAGTTGGGTTCCATTGTAAGTGTCCGCTGTTCCCCCGTGTTTTCAGAATGTAGTTAAGAACTAACGACTGTCCGTCAGCTACGTTGTATACGGCCGGAAACCAAGGAGTTCAACTACAGATCAGCCACTACATCAAAAGTCCGTATCTCCCGACACTTAGTTGACTAGCTGGGAGGACTGGGTTCAATTGAGCCAAAGCTGAGCAAGGGGCGGACAAAAGGACTTGCAACAATAGCGCAGCGATATAGTCCATGGCTTAATGAATGATTCCCAGCCTACAAATTCCTATTTCTGAATACTTATCCTGTCTGGCCTGTATGCATGATGCAGTCTTCAAGATCGAGCATCTGAGGCTTTGGTATAGTCTCAAGTTTACTGTCAATCTTAGAACCAAGTAATTTCTATCCAATTTCGCCAAGATGTAAGATCATATATTGTATTATTGACAACAAAACTAAAATTCTGCTCGCGTCTTTGGGCCTGATTGGACTAGTAATGTGCCTAGGAAGGAAATGGGAGATGAGAACGAATAATTTTGTGATAATTTGATAATGAAATTCACGGAAAGGAATAGCCTTCAACTGTTACAATAGGTAGGGTTTTACTACTGCTAGAGCAATATGGACAGCATTTCATCACACAGGGGGAGAGGAGGGGGAGGGGGTTCGGGAGCGTCAAAAATTGGCCAGCCGCACTCAGCTATAGAGATACTTGCCAACCATAAGGTAAGGCTGCAGAAAGATACTTCAGAACACGATGTTCATTCCCGAGATATACACTTCGACCCAACAACTTTCGGTGATGGCCATTGAATCTTATATTGCTATCAAGCCCTTGGGGCTGTGTAGTGCATCACCACACGAGCCTTCTTTTGGCAGGCAAGTGAGTCATCCTTTAGGTCTTCTTCTTATTCATTTATGCTGTAGCAGTTAGTCAAGCATTATGGTATTGTGCCTAAGTTGTGAGGTAGATGTGTTATTTGCAGTTGAGACCTGTGGCTGAGAGCTTATATCACCACACAGAACTTAGAACGTCACCACAGTGGCGCCACATAACTAGGGAATCACTGCAAGGAGAAGGAACAGAAGAGTAGGAGAACGCTTGTTGTAGTTCTCAAGTAAGTTAATCATTGCTTATTCCTCCACGATCGTATTGTAAGAACAGATTCTCTGGGCGAGGACCAGGTGGCTGGATGCTACACAGCTACTCCCAGGTACACCATCAAACAGCGTAGAAGGCTTTGGAAAGAAAGGAATCTAGTATTGAATGAATCAGCAAAATATCCTTTGATGAGAAGGCAACCAAGGAGAGTGTCTTACTTTGGTTGGCACTCAAGTCACGCTCGAGGCAAAGTTCAAAACAGCAGTTACCATCCCGGGTTATATGAACTTAAGAGGCGCCACCCGCAAGCACAAAGCGTTTCGAACTCAGTCATCGCAAAAAGAAACCGAAGGCTGTGGCTCGCGGGATGGTATTTGGTGACAGCGTCGCTCAGGGGGACGTCGGCTGTGATTTCAAAGTCAGCCAAGCTTTGCAGAACAGGTCAAGTTTAGATACTCACTGAAGACTCTCACCACCTGAATTCGAATTGGATCTCGCCATCTTGTCGGCGGACGTTAGCTCCTCGCTGGCGACCTGGGTTGGGTCCCCAGCGGAGGGTGATACCGTAGCGTAGGGCGATGAAAATGAGGAGGAACATGGAAACCTCGCCGAACCACTCGGCTGGGGGCATGCTATGAGTATAAGCGCTCCAGAACATGTCGAAGCGATTTTGAAATTTATTTGGAAAGTAAATATCGTGTCGTGTTGGAGTGTCTGGGGTGCGGCGATAAGTACCAGTGTTAGTTGCTGAGTGGAAATTTGTGGGCAGCCCTAACAGGTGGTACTAAGTTTTTGGTAGCCCACTTTGGTCATGTAGCTGTGTATCCCGTACCTGAGCTGAGCTGGGCTGCATCACTTCTATTGAGTCACTCCGCTCTCGTCTCATCTCTTCTCCCTCTCTCTCCAACTCATCATCACAACAATCACCCAAAACAACATCTTTCGGGTGGTGATAAACAAACATTTCCTTTTTATTATATACGCAAACATCATCCTCCTCTCTTCTTTCCGACTCGTATAAATCACTGATAACAAAGAAGAATATCCTGCTTCTTCGGGCTCTTTGCCCCTTGCGCTCACCCAGCACGCGTCGAGGTGATTCTCTGCAAACTTACCCTTGTTTTTCTCTTCACCTCTTCATCTTTAAACATCGCAAACTCCCTTTGTAATCCTCCTTTGCTCTCACATTCCAAACATTTACTCCCCTGCCCTTCTTGTTTCTCTATCACAAAACTACACTCCGCTGCACTACAGCAATCATGGGAGGCAAGGCCTTCGCTCACGCGGATCCTCCTCTGGAGACACCTCGGATGCCTCACGAGGCATATCTCGAGGCCAAAAACACGGTCATTCGACGGCTAAGTGAGAAATTTCACTGGATTAATGTTCCGATGGAAGGTCCCGGAAAGAAAGACCATGGTGACGTCGATGTCCTCGTCTGCGACATGAACGGAATCGATATCTTCAAGGAGAGTGTCCTTGATGCCATCTATGATGCCCTCGGCGCTGAATCCAGAATCATTGAAGGTGGTTCTAGTCACTTCGCTGCTCACTTCGCTATCCCATGGCCTGAGCATATCCCTATTCCCCAGGCACAGGGAAAGGCAACTCTTCTTCCGCCGATTGTGTCCATCACTCCTCCGTCTCCTCCGGGCCCGTCTGCTCGTTCTTCTCTTACCATCACTCCTGGAAACCTGTTTAAGCCTTCTGGCGCTACTCCTACAGTTCCTGCCCCCAGCACTACCACTGACAAACCTCCCCTGGACTCAACTTTACCTTCTCCCTTCGGTCCACACCCTAACCCCCTCGGTTCAAACCCTGCTCTCTACATCAAGGAAGCCTCTGGTCCTGCTGAGGAGGACTCAAAATCAAAGGAACAAACCGTAAGTCGATGCCCACTTGTCTGTCCAGGAGTTAAGCTTATACTGGACTTTAGGTCGCTACAGTTGCTGATTCACAGACCAAGCCCTCATCCAACGATTCTGATGGCGTTAGCATCACCTCTTCAGAGCGTAGTCAAACATCTGCTGCAACGGCTCCTGTGACTGGCAAATGGGGAACCATTTCTTATATCAAGAGAAAAATGAAAACCGGCGGCTCGTCTTCTCGTAAGTAGCTTTTCCTTCCCGAACATCCTGTTCTTACTGGTCAGACCGCTAATATGAATAGGTTCCTTCTCATTGTATACAATGTTCAAGCGTGGCAAGTCAGGCCGAGATTCTGCTGCATCAAACTCTACCCGCGGAACTCTTGAAAAGGTATTATCATGCAAAGACTTAACCATGTTCACTATTCTCTGACGATAAACTCAGATCAATAGTTCCTTTTCAGAACCTGGTGCTACCCTTCCAGCTGTCACTGGAACTGGACCTTTCAAAATCAAGAGAAAGACCGTCCCAAAGTCGATTCTGACTGATAACCCTTTCATTCCCCTCCCTGCGGGCCCTGTCCACGATAACCCATTCCGAGATCCTCCCCGCGTCTTCATTCAGGTTGACGTCCGCTACTGTCTTTCCAAGAAGCAAGCTAAGTACTTGCGCTTCTTCCAGTCACACGGCGACTTGTGGCAAATCCTGGGATCCATCATTCGTCCCTATGGTCTTACCGTGGACGACAAAGGTCTTCACATCCGGGTGCCAGAAGGAGAACTGATCAACCGTAAGAAAGCTAAGGTCCTACTTACAAGCAAGCCCGATGACATCCTGATGTTCCTTGGACTTCCTGTTGCTGAATACTGGCGTCCCTTTACCACCACCGAGGCTATGTTTGAATACATCATCAAATGTCCCATGTTCTCTTTGCCTCGCTACAGCACCTTCGAGGAAGAGATGGGTCTCGGCACTGCTAATGATCGTCGCCGCATGGCTTCGCGTCCTGTCTATCGAGAATGGACGCAGGAGTTCAAGCCTCGCCTCCGAGAGAAAGGTCTGTATTTCGAGAACTCTTTGACCCGTGATGAAATCAGGGAGAAGGCTTTCAATACTTTCCCGATAGAATCTGAGTACCACACCCGAGTCCAAGGATTCATCCGGGACCAACAAAGACAGGCGCTCCGGAAGTACATCAAGTCGCAGGTCCCCGGAGCGGAGGACAACCACCCCGAGGCTGTTAAAAGACGATCCAAGACAATTAAGGCCATGTCCGCCATCGTCCTTGACGGCATCGATGCTTCCGAGTTCGGAATCTCCGCTCCGTCTTACCTTCTCCGGGGAAACGGGACTTGGGACATGCAACGCACCGAGGATTGGATCCGTACCAAGGTGCACTTCGTCGGCCGCTACGCCAACATGAGCGCGGCAGAAAAGGAGAAGTTGAGATCAGGACCAGCCAAGAGGAGGGAAGAGCGCGGCTAGGGTCGTCGCCGCCAAACTCTCAACGATGTCCCCGAGACCCAGTCCGAGGAGCCTGAGCCACTCCCGGACCAGCTCCCCCTGAGACTGGCTCAACTCAACCTCGGCAACAGCAAGTAGACTGGCTTGCCAACCCTTCTCCAACCCTCAAGACCATCGGGTCTTGAGGCTAACCACAAAAGTTTTGTCCAAGTTTGCAAAGTTATGTTCAGCTTATTCAGATCGATATTTTCATGAAACTAACTGTTCACCATAGTCCATCATATTTCGCAATTTTCAACGGTAGTCGATCGACTACATACGCGGCGCACGTAACCTATTTTTTTCTTGGAGCAGTCGGGGCCAGACTGCTATTTCTTTTCCGGGTGGGAGGGCGGCCCATATAGGCGGAAAAGTGTATATACCATTTGCTTACAATCGGAGTTTGTTTTTGGTACCATTATCAGTGAACCCAAAACCTGTCTCCTGGTGATCTGTGTAATCTGTAAAGCTGTGATTCTATGATGTCCTTCATACTGTCGGTGTCTTTGTACGCCTGATTGCTATTCTGCATGAAATGCGTATCACCAAATTGTGTGACAGCAGGATAGTTTGATATCTGTCACTTTGTTGGCAGCCTGGGCTCACAGGGGCCATGGGCTTTGTTTTCAGTAAGATACAGTGGGTGCCTGAGCAGTGATATTGTCTTTGTACCTGTGAGGTGCAGAGCCCAGATAATGCATATGACCTCATCACGCTTCACCCAGCTGGAACACTCCCCATTATCTCTCCAACACCAGCAGTTGATGCCTCTGAAAGTGGTCCAATAGAGTCACTGGGCTACAAGGTACTGTTCATTCTGTTTCCAAAATATATCCCATTCTTTTGCTGTGATATTACGCGAGGGTTGGGACCCCTTTTCCCACAGATGCAGCATCGAAAATCTAACGCCGAAGCGCGAGCTGGACGGGTAAACCTCTCCCGATTTCCTTTAAGCAAGTCGTCCCCCAACCCGATTTTCTTCCCTCCCACTCCTCCCTTCTCTTCTCTTTCACTTCATCTTCACCTCACCTCTTTGGGTACACGACATTTCCCTGGCAATCTCTACTGGCGTTTACTTCTTAGCCGACGGGATATTTATTTGAATTCTCCTCTGCATTGTTGGGCTGCACCGACCTTCTATCCCCATGGTCGGTCCCCTTTCAAATTCCATCCAGCCTCAGTCCTCTCTTGCCCTGTTTTCTTGACACTTGAAATCTACAAACAATCAACGTGCCGAAAGGCCTCTTTTGTGGAATCTACATGAAGGGCCTTCGCCTGGGTAAGTCCTTGCCACTTTTCCTCTGCTTCCTTGTTCCGTCTGCGGGCCTCGTCTTCTCCGGTACAGGAAACACCTCGTTAACTATCTCGTGCTCTTCGTACCTTAGCCTCGATATTGGCCACTTCCACGTTCAAGCTACGATGAGATCTTCTACTTCGTGAAACATCACCCTCACATTCAATTCTCCCCCAAAGGCATGTTTACTTGCTTGGGATCCTTCATCTCCTCATGGCTAGTATGAGCATTTCGTGTTCTTACTTTTCACTATCGTTCTCAACTTTTCTTCCTCTCGAGAGCAAACGTCACGAAGCCTCACCCGCGCCTCAGTTCCTTTGTCTTTCATTTATGCACCTGGGCTACCAAGGTACCTTGAACCCCGCTGGAGTGGAGGATGCCAGTTTCATGCTTTTTCAATCTTGGCACACCTTGAAACCCATCCCCCTTCCTTGCAAAAATCCGGCTACTTAAGCGTTGACGGCGTTGCAAGACCTGATTATTAACCTCTTGGCAAAGTCTGCTTTCCTTACTTATGCCTCCTGATCTTGTTTCCAATCTTTCACTCGCCAAGCTAACCTTCTTTGATTTCCAGATATCCCGCGCTCTTCTGGATCCTGAGCTCCGAATCCCAAGACAAAATGCCCCGTCGTTGGTTTTCCGATCGGTTCCATCATGCCTGGGGACGCGTGGCCGGTCGCCATGGCCGGCAAAGGGACCAAGGAAGTCAAAGCCCTCAACACTATGCGGAAATTGTGGCTGCTCCCGATCAGAGCCCGGATCGGGCCAACCACCTCCGTCGAGGCGCCTCTCTTCCAGATCTCCTGACCCGTGCCACCCTAGGTGTTATTGCCCAGCCGCTTCCTCTTGATAGTGAAAGCCTTTGGGATACTCCGACACCTGCCCCTTCTCCTGTTCAGTCCCAGTCAAATGGCGCTATTGGTCTCGGTACTTTCCTCGGGGAATTGGAAAGAGAAGCATCCCGTGAAGACCAGCATTTTGCCCCAACAGCTATTATTACGACTCGCGACACTGGATCCATCGGTACAGGAATTGAGGATCAGCCCTGGATGCTTCCTGGCCAAGTAAGTCTCACTACAAGCCTGACCTTGACAATGGATGCCCCCTTTGATCGTCAAACCTGTGGCAACACAAACATTTGTCAGTAATATGAGCTGACTATGGAAATAGGATTTCTTCCCTGAAAGTCAGCCGCCGGTTCCTAGCCATCTGAGAACCGGACTATTTTTGAGGTATGTCCGACATCCGCTTCTTCCTTCATACCACGCTAATTGTGACTTTCTACAGCTCTCAGCCGAAACATCGCACGCTTGAGCCATGCGACTGCTGCAGCCCAAAGACCTTGGCCGGAGACTGGCGAGCCTTGACTCTCGACCCTCTCACGCATACCTTTACTCGTCACGAATCTTTGGCATCGTGCTCTGAGCTTCGCGGCCGAGACCATTCCAAGTCTGAAGACAAAGCCTTTGCGGTCCCTATCAGTGTTATTACTAGTCAGCCAGGCTAGGGGCACCTGCTGCAAACATACATTGCCGAAGTTCACAGCGATGTCTTTGCCCTTCTACTTGAGGTTCTCGTCTCTCCGAGCGGACTGATTGGCCAAGAAGACGGGCTTAATCTCCCGCTGTTGCTTGCCACGTTGTCATATGCTCTAGACCAAGGCATGACCCGAGAGACTAAAAAGCTCAAGAGAACTATTGATCGATACATCCCCCTCCGCATGTTCCACCACAATCCTCATAACAACTCACCTCGTCTGGAGTTTGAGTATTACGAGTTCCGTTCCGAGGAAGTCTACCGGGCCTGGCTAGTAGTCTCTAAAGATGGGAGACTCCATGACTACCTCTCTCCCAGTGAGGCGGTAACTCTTTACATCTACTTAGTGCCTAATTGGTGGTGGTCTAACTGGATTCACGACTACGACGAAAAGTTCATAGAAGACACAAACATTGCCTGGGCCTATACCGAGGGCGTCCCTGGGAGTCGGTTTGAGCAAGTCTTTCAAAGTTTCTTCAGCCGCACACGACTTGGATTGCATTCTTGGACAGGAAGCGCTGCCCTTAGTGGTGGAGACCAAAGCTCTGTGACTAAGACCGGGTCTCAGGAAGAAGCTTTACAAGGATCCGGCAACCAACCAGACGGCGCTCTCACCCTCTATGGCGTCCCGTTCCAGGGAACTCGGAAGGCACCGCATCAAAAGTACCCTCCAGTAAGCGGAGGTGATTTGGAAGAAACCCTAAGGGGATTTCAGGGGGGCCCACGCCAGTGGGCTCTCGATGCACTTTTCAGTGGTGCGCCTGGGGCTTCGGATAACAACCCAACGCCCGGGACCCAAGGTGCGCCCTTCACGGGTGCTCTTGGTGACACGCATGAGAGCCCATGCCAGGCTCTTGATGCACTTTTCAGTGGTTCTCCCCGGGGTTCGAATAACAGCCGAAAGCCCGGGACTCAAGATGTACCTACTACAGGTGCTCTTGAGGCGGTGCAGGTGAGCCAGCACTGGGCTCTCGATGCACTTTTCACTGGCAGTGCTAGGGAGATTCTGGATGAGTCGGTTCAAGATGGATTTCGCACTGGTGTGCCTGAGGGTTCGGATTACGATCAAATGCGTGGAGATCAAGATGTACCTCGTATTGTGCCTCCTGTGGCTGTATCTGACATATCTGCTAGTTCAGAGCGAGACATTCGTCGAATTCGCAGAGAGACAGCTGTGTTACCTCAGGTTGATTGATGGTTATAGCTTATATGATATGTCTCAGCGAGATATATCAAGCCAACAAATTAAACACATTTCAAATAAAAGCAAACTTTCAAGGACATGTTGATCCAGTTTCGCATCCGTTGCCTATCCCACGTCCTTAGTATCCGAGTTGTATCGTTGGGCTTTTTCCATATTTCCCTGTTCAAGTTCTCGATCATCTCATTCCCAGAACGGCTCGGACTCACCACATCGGTAAGAATCACGAGACCATATCAGCAGTGTTCTGGAACACCAACAACAATCTTGGAGGTCGGAAGCGAGCATGGCCAGAACCACCTCGAAGTACCACTTCTTGTGTTGTGGGACGCAGGATCTTGATGTAAATTCTGTCTTCCTTCTTCCATTGTAACTCGCGCTTGGAAGTTCACATCAGTCCCAAACACGTTACAAGGGCAAGGCACCGTTCGCTTTGACTTTTGATCTCGAACGGCTCGAGGAGCTGGTCAATATCCTTGTTGACTAAATTTCATAATGCAAGACACAGGAGGAATATGGAATCAACTTTCTCTTGTGTCTTTTAGTGTCTGTCGAGTCTTCTCATCCATGACTGTACGTGCAGAGCTGATGTATCGTGGGATTCTATACAAGCTTTATTTATCTTTGCTACTGATTAAGTTCAGACACAGTACTATCTACCAACCATATAATTCTTCTAGAACGCCACCTGCACCACAGATCATTCTATAATCGGGCATACCGCGCCATTTCGAAGACTCGTGGTGTTCGTTTATTATGCTTTGCGCTGTCTTATCATCAGCTCCATACGCCTTCGTCACGACAAGCCAGCATATTACAAGATCTTGTGATTATTGGTCATGAATCTTGTATCCAAGACAAGGCTTCGCCTCCCAGTACTTTTTCGTCGTAGGAGCAACTGGTGCAGGCTCTGGTGCCGAACGCTCCTCGACACTGTCTTTCCAAGCTGGCTTCAAACCATAAGACGGCTTGAGAAGATGTGATGGGGGCAATCCCTCATCTGCAATGTCAGCGCCGTCATAAGTCGGGCCGTTGATGTAGTTCCAAGGACGGAACACACACCAAGCCATTGTCAAACACAATGGCTCGATGATGGATGCTAGTTGCGCCAGAATATCTCGGTCTTGAGATAGCTCAATCGTGCGCCCATATAATCTCAAGATGGTCTCGATCGTCAGGGACAAGTGAGGAGTGTTTGTAAGTTGTAGGTTGAAAAGATCTTGTACTCAAGGAAGCAGTTCAGAGTGTCGAAGTCTGCAAGAAAGTGGAATAATCGTCACTCTACATTGGTTTTCTATAGAGCGGCTGAAGACACGCGGGTGAGAGAAGGGTTCAGTCGGAAAGCGGTGCAAAGCGGGCGTGAATGTTGTTAATTACCTGTAGCTGATCATAAGGTCGGCTTCGAGGGCCTATCCCGTCTCGGCTGTAGGTTACAGAGTCTGTAGTTGCTGACTTCATGTTAGCCTCTAAGCTGTAACTTGTGGGTTGCATGTTCGAGGGGGCAGCTCGTCGTTCTCACTGCGACAGACCATGCTGGCAGACCTCTTAGATCATAGGGACAAACTCTCTGACCTCGAAAGAAATAGTTGCTGGTATTTACGTAAAGACACAACTGATCCGTGCGGTTCCTGATTCTGGTATTCCTGATGGGCTTCGGACCGGAAGGCGACCTATCGTGATGGAGGCTCAAAGGTCGGGTATCTTGCCCTGCCAGTCCCAGAACTTCTTTTTGATCTGTACATTAGTTGCAAACGAAAACTTTGATGAGGGAGGCCAGAATGGTAGAGATCCCAGTCTCTGACTAATGGCTACTCGCCTCTTTTGGCTTCGTCCGTTTTGGTCGAGATGGCTCATGTAGTGGGATTCTCGAAAGCGTGCTTGCTACTCAAGCATCTTCAGAGTGCACCAGTCTCCTGCAGGACTTCGTATTACTCTTCTCTTTATTGTAATTGTTGTTGGGTTTGGACGACAGCCAGGGTCATCATTTACAGGTCATGGACCATCCAGATCGGCCCGAGGCGGCCTGGGCTTCTGGGTGCTTGTGGATTGGAATATTCTCAAGGACGTCGACGTCAGGGGGCTGTTCGTTTCTATGCAAGTCAGCAGAGGATCTGTGAACTCATGGGTTTGCACAGCTCGTATGGAAAGGAGGTCGAGAGCAGATAGAATGGCTCAATAAACCCTTCCTATTGATATACATGCTTAGAGGGATCTGTGTCGTGACATCAAGTGGCTCACAACAGTCAGCACGCGTACCTTTCGTATGCTGAGTGATGTTGTGGCCTGACTGTGCCAAAATTCTATGACCAGGAAGATAAGTCAAAGGAAGCAAGTGTCACTTGCTAGCGTGAGATCGTCGGGCTTGAGGGGGTCGGATACCCAGACAGTTCAGACTACCAAGGGAACGCTGTGATCATCATTGCTCCATGTTTTCTTGACTGAAGGATAATTCTTGGTGTTGCAAGTGTAGAAAGAAGGGGTTTTGACGATACATGGATAAAGGAATGTGCGGGCTGTTAACATTTGATCCCGATTGCAAGCGTCCCGAATTTCGGAATTTACATGTCACTAATTACTCGATCGATTGATTGATTGAACATCCTTTGTGTCACAATTAACTGATGCGTTCAGTTCTTCCAAATTGATGAGGCTCAATGGTCAAGTTTTGCTGGATGAGTGCTTCATGAATATAGGGCTTACGAGCTCCCCTCCTACCACAACCCACTACAACAGGTTCAACCTGTTATCTTCCGTAGTATAGTGGTCAGTATGCAAGCTTGTCACGCTTGAGACCCGGGTTCAATTCCCGGCGGGAGAGATCCAGCCACCTGTGATACACAGGCGATCCTTTTTGCGTTTTTCGTGTACAATTGCCACATTAGAGACATTCAATCCGGCCGATTGCTCACGGTATTCACTTTTTGTTTGCAGCTGTTTGTGCTTGTTGGTTAAACTTGGAACAGTGACAACAGGTCTTGGCGTGCGTCGCTGGGGTGTGCTTCCAGGGTCTAGCTGCGCTAATTACAGTTAGCAGATCGCAATGATCGACATTCATGCATTGGAAGTTTGCAGGACAAAGTCCCCTGATTCATGATTTGCTATTCGTTTTGTTTGTCATGAGCTGCAATAGCTATGAAGGCGGTCAATTGAATACATTACGGACTATTGTTCCTTGACAAATGGAGGAAGAAAGTGTCGGAGTGCGACCGGTGACTGGCTAAAGAGTAGACCGATGGTTGTTCCCCTTGGAGACATCACATACAATGACAATTGACGAATATTGAAAGAAGCAAATAAGTATTGAGTATGTACTCTATCCAGGTTCTATGACCCAACCAAAACGCTATTATGATGAATAACTTGTCATCCTCTAAACCCAATGACCTCAACCAAGAGATTATGCAAAAATATGTGCTAGAAACATTCCATCATGAGCCAGAATTTACTCGTCGGGCTGGACCTGAGAGTACAAGCAGCCAACAGGCTTCTTAACCTTGGCGGCCTTGACAGAGAAGGGAAGGCAGTTCTTGTTACCGCCGGGGTTGTCGATGCTGTTGTAGACCCAGACAGACCAAGAGGTCTTCTCGAGGTTGTCTCCGTTGGGGCAGGCAACGAAGCTGGAACCGTCGAAGGTGAGCATGCCGTCCTTGTCGATCTTCCAGCCCTTGCGCTGGCCGTTACGGGGCATGGGCTGAGCGCCAGTGGTGTAGCCGAACTTGCCCTGGCCCATGCCGGAAAGGTCGACGTAGGCCTGCTGGCCAGGGTTGCCGACGGAGTAGAGCCAGAGCTCGTCGTTGTAGAGGTGGAAGGTGACGTCGTTGTGGTGCTTGCCGTCGTCACAGCTGGCCTCCTGCTTCTTGAGCTTCAGCTCGAAGGACTCCTTGTTGGCCTGGATGTAGTTGAAGTGGATGGGGCTGGCGGAGCGGAGGGCGAGACCTTGGAAGAAGGTGGACTTGGGATTGCTGCTGGCCTTGGGGGCAGCAGAGACGACGCCAGCGGCGACGAGGGGAGTGATGAGAAGAGCCTTGATCTGCATGTTCGCGGTTGTTGTTGTTGGTGGTGGTGGTGGTGGTGGTTTAGAGTGGTTGAGCGTTGATTGGGTTGAGGTTGAGAGTGTGAGTGATGAGTGAGTGAGCTAATGTCGAAAAGAAGATAACGTCGATAGTCTTATATACACATTCTCTCCCCTTGTTCATCTTCATCTCGCATCGTCATATCTGAGAGATCGTCTTCGGCAGTTGCCTCAATAACGGGCTCTAAGCCCCAGCCCCAGTCCGAAGGTCCGCGGTGAGGACGGCATGTCGCCCGCCTCGCGGAAGAATAAAGAATACGAGGTGTCTCCACAGTCCACTGTATCTCAACAATTATCTCCCTGAAATAAACCCACTATACCCCATAATGCATTGAGAGCTCAGGCGGTCGAGCCGAACAACCTAGGTCCAGGCCCCAGAAGCGTTGCTAGACATGGCTAAAATCGTAAGGGTCAGACCAGCCAACGCCAACGCTAGGGATAACGGCAGCCCAAAGCCACCCGTGACCAGAGCCCAACCCCAGCTATTGGGCTCTCTAAAATTAGCAACGTCCAGCCTTTTCTAGAACCTATCGTTCGATGCCGATGCACTCAATCTCGCCCTAGCTAATGCGTGGACCCTCCGTGCTTGGCTACAGACGTCATAGTCTCGATTCCTAGGGGCCCAGGCTAAGCTAAACTGACCTTCTACGATGGCATTGGCATTAAACTTGTCCCTGGGCCATTGCCACAAATGGAGCTCCTCGTAAATGCGAGCTTCTTCATGCAGAGACACGTCGGCCAAGAACGGTATTTCAGGTGAAATACTACATCTGCTGATTGATGCCGAGTTCCGCTATTCTGTTGATGTTGATAAAATTCGGAAAAGTTTCTTCATTAGGGGGCGGAAGTCTACCCGGAAATAATGGCCTATGCTAAGGCTCTAGGTTAGGAGCAGGAATATTCCGTCATGATCAGTCACTCCAAGTGTGCCGAGATCAAGCCCCATAGAATAGATTCTCAACATGGAATGTTCCTTGCAGAAATGTATCTATTTGTGGCTGAGCATGAATAGGAGAATGGCAGTTTCTCCACTACAGTGACGGTTAATAACATCTAAGGTTCAGAATGCCATATATCGTGAAAATACAAGGACGTTGGCAGTGGGCCATGGTCAGTTTCAGCTATAGTGCCCAGATTAAGAAGTCCGATCCTTGAACTTTGCTCTTGACGTGGTATTCCAAGCACCTGATCTGCAAAATCTAACGAGATTGGACGGAATAATACGAGTTCCAGCGCCGATCAGCCCGTATTCAACGACAACAGTTAACATGACGTTGTCACCATCTGATATCATTGATTGAGTCCCTTTTGTGTGAAGTGACAATCAAGTTTTTAACGTTGCAGTATTTCAATGACAGACGCTCATCCTTCAGTTCGAATAGAACGATGCTGCTAAAATTGGTGCTAGCTAGTGTTGATCCGGCAACAAGTGCCGTGGCTGGTGGATATAGTTACAATTCTGCTCGCTATGCTGAAGCGTAATCAACATAATCAAACCCAACTATGCTTTGTTCGAGAATAGCTCGCACAACGTTCAGAGCTCACTGCCTCACTTCAACTATCGTCGAGCAATCCCAAGCTCAAGGCACAGCCTTGGCCGCAACAACATAGCCGTACATAATTAGATTCTATTACAATTTTATACCAACCCTGCCCACAGCATACAGAACTATCAAAGTCACATCCAGAGACGACATTGGGAGGCTATACCCTCTCCTTCTCTCATATAGTGTCGATTCAGCAAAGGCAGGCTCGTTTGCATGAGATCATCATCGACACAAACTCTTGGCCGGATTTTTGTTCTTGCTTTCACGGTGAGGATGATCTACGCTCAGGCGGTGGCAAAGACTTACACCCAAAGCGCGCCAATCGTGGGGCAGGCCACGATGCACACGATTTGCTCAAAAGGCACGTTACATCTCTTGGCATCGGAGATCAATTATCACAGTCGATCATTGAGGCTTTGGAATGGAAGAAGGTGCATTAGTTGGGGTAGGTTCCGGACAATGCAAGGGACTTTGATAACAACGAGCGTCGTTTTGCCGCTGCTGCACTCGTCATCATTTTATCTTTTTGTGAAAAGCTCTCTACTATCCGTATAGCTGATTTCCCTGCTCTCATCAAAGAATATTTGCTAAAAAAAAAACCATGATCAAGTCGATCACCCTGGGTTGCAACAGCTGAAACCCGTTGAGGTCGTCAGACAAACGCCACTGAATATCAGGTCATATCAACATGTTGATCTTGCTGAGTATATTCGATGCTTAGGCTTCCACTAACAGAGACCTTTAACCATGGAGGGTGTCGCTGAGTATGAAATTGACTGTTTGGTTGCACCCGGGACATCCAGCACAAAGAAGATATGTCTAAGCCACGCCGAGGTCTCCGGATCGACATTGTGCATGATGAGCAGGGCTCGCAAGGCTCTTGAAACACTCAAGATCTTTGTTGGAGGGCTACGGCAGAGAGATCCGGGGACGGTATAGTATAAGACCCAAAGAGCTGGGAAAGAGTCTCCTCCAGCACAAGAATACACTGCAAGTGCTTGAGCTCGACATGTCCTTGAATACACAGAAGGTCAAATTCGGTGGACGATCGGATGGAAGGTTTTGAGCAAAGAAGCGGCGAGTACTTCCAGCTTGAGATGTAGTCAAGCCGCACGCCCTTCTGGTTGAAAGACATGCCTGATGATCGTGCCTATTGATCAACCGTTGTTTCCCTACACGATTTCAAATCAACCACCCGCCCCAAAATTAGCGCAGTGCTCTTCTCGGCCCTCCATATTACCTTAGAGAGTCACCATTCCGACTTATCGATGCTCTGCCTCCCAACCTGGAATATCTGTGTCTCTGGGGATATTTCAAAGGAGAGAATTATAAAATTGATGTTCACATTGAAGAACTTTTACAGCAAAAGGAAAGAAAGCTTCCTCTATCGACAGAAATTCATGGAGTGAAAAAGACAGTCCTAGGCGTTGCTAATTTCTACACAGGCTATGCATTGAAACCTGAAGTGAGCTCTAGCAATAGCCAGAGCGGAGTTTGAGTCGATTGACGTATAGTAAGCTATGAGCAATATCTAAGATTTGATCAACAGTCAATCAGTAAATGGGCGATGTGATATGATTTAGATGGGTGGTGCCTCACTTACATGGTGTTTCTTGCGCAACACAGATATCTTTATTACACTTAGCAGTGGTTCAGCTTTCCTAAAATCATGAAAACAGTTTACGTTCGAGCTGAAATGAGGTTGACATAGACTATATCCCAAGATAGTTGCAGTCTAACTGAATGGGGTATATGCGTAAGCAGACTCCATAGATCCTTATCTCACTCTGCTACAATTAAACTTCTCAAACCTCGACTATTCCCATACTATCAAGGCTCCTGATTGGATCCCCATATCTTTCTTTTTGAACGCAATAGTTGCATTTCACCACATCCAAATATGACAACATTCTCATCCATTCCCTCTTACATCCTCGGCGGCGCCTGTGTCAGTCGTGGTATGATGGCTCTCTTCTCACCACGAAAAGAGTACGGCCATGTCGGTCTTCTTCTCGAACCCAGTAAAACCGACACTGGAGGTGGTTCTGTTTCACCACTCATGTACTTCAAGGGTCTTCGTGAGATATCATACGGTCTTGCATTGATGGCGCTGCAATATCAGGGCAATGAGAGCGCCGTGACGACGTTTTCGGCGATTTTGTCAATTGTGAGACTTGGTGACGGTTTGGTTGTCTGGATGAACGGCGGTGACGAGCTGAGATATAAAGCTGCTGGCCATTGGATTACAGGACTGGGGTTTGTTGGATGGGTGATTTGGAGATGGAGTTACTAGAGTGCCAAGAATGGATGAGAAGTTGTATAGGTCGGCAAGCATAGACACGTATTGAATCAGAAGGTGAGAAAGGGCTTAATGATTCTAAACACGGCTCAGCTCACCACTCTTTGAAGTACAAATAAGGATCTATTGCGTCTCATATAGATTCTTCCTCAAGCTGTGAACACTCCCAAATTCTTTTGCGGATAACGTGCTATAACCATGAAAAGCATAGATACAGAGTCATTAAAGCTCTCCAATCTTCATATATTTGAACTACGTTTAGCTTTTACCTTTTATCGTAGCTGTGGACTAAGAAATAGCCCCAGACCTTCAGCTGGTAAGACAGGAATATCACCAACTCGAGCTCAACTACATACCTAGCTACACGCCCGCTTGAGGAATCTAACGTTAGTATTACTAGCCGGAACAAACTTTTAGTTGTATTAAACTCAGGCCGTGTTTCATGAGGTCTGTGGTCGCAAAATGGATCGACGTCAAACGCTCGAAGAGTCTAAGAACGGAAGACCAGGCATGAGTTGCAAAATGCGGGTACCAAAGCTGCAAAATGACTTTGATATACAGTCTCCAAGGCTCTTATACATATATGGGAGCATTTTTGCTGCTTCATTTCGATCGAAAAGGTCATCTGCGAACCTTTGGCGGCCTGATAGTCAGCCTTCAGTTGCCAGAGGCTCAACTTACATGCAGCCAGCCTAACACTTCCCCAGATAATCAGAAGCCTTATCTCCAGGTCCGTCCCCCCATGCAATTTGAAGACTAAATCGAAATTATATACGAAAGGTCTTTTCTTTCGTGTTATTTGAGACGTGGTCGCTGTGAATGAGGTCAACGTAGCTGTAGGTCCCATGACAGGATGTCTCATGAATTGACAGCCACGCGACAGCAGATCACTTCGTGTTTATTGCTTTACGGAAAAGACTATTCATAAAGAAGCACCGGGCGACATTTGTTTGAGTATGTGAGCTCTCCACAGCCAGGAAAGAGAATGACCTTGCTTCTATCTTCGCCAGTCGCATTACGATGCGGTGTCAACGGTAGGTCTGGATCAACATAAGCAGACCAGCTTAACCTCCAGGCATTTCCTACCAAGAGAGCAATGCTCTTTAGGTTCTATCAGCCATAGAGTCTCACTTTATGGTCGCGCGACAGGTAATCTTCGGCCATCAGTGCAAAGTTCCCACGTCCCGTATAAATGACGCACTCAATCATCGCCAAAGCCAGGATGTACCAGTCTATTTATGACCTTTTTTGTTTTCCAGAATACATTTAAACCAGTCATGATCATCTCATTCATGGCTCTCCACCTTGAATTGTGTTTTCCCTCCCTTGTTCATTGGTATCACAAAACCCTACTCCGATCCCCAACACCAAACCACATTTTACTCAGTGCTTAGGTTCCACAGTCCATCGCCCAAATAATGCGCGTCCTCAATCACGGGTCCCTTGCCCTTGGCCTTGACCTCCTTGGTTCCCACGACAAGTGTTCCCACTGCGCAGGCCTCCTCCTTGCCCTCAGCTATGACAACCACAGGCTCACCCTTGACAAGCTCTCTGCTCCATCGCCCCTCCTCGTCCATCTTCTGATCCATCTCCTTGCCCTCTTGTAGACCCTCGGGGGCACCATCGGCAGGCAGTCTGCCTCCTGGGGAAGTCAAGCCAGGGGCCATGAGGGTAGCGCCCGAGAGGACGAACCGAATGGCACCACGGTCTATGCGAATGCTGGGGAACGCTTGAGGGAATCGGTGTACGAGACGGAGGTGAGGAATGAGGATGCCAGTGAGATCCTGTTGGTAGAAGAGAGGTGTCGAGTCGAGAACGTAGAGGGTGTTGCGGTCGGTCAGCTTCATGCTTGAGAGGGAGGCCTTCTTGGGCAGGATCTCGTCGATGTAGGGGTTGAGAAGAGGGTATGTGTCGAGAAGGCCTTGGCGAAGGGAGCGCTGGACGGATGATTTGAGCTTTTGCTTCGGTGAGCCCTGGATTCTGGTCACGGTTAGATGAGAGCTTTGAGAGGTTTCAAGGCGGGGAAATGTACTCTTTCTTGAACATTGTGGCGATTTAACGGCAGTGCCGAAACAGATATAATACTGAAGTTGAGCTGTGTGGTTGATGTAACAAAAAACAGAAAATGGATGGTAGAGAAGCTGAACTTGTCGTGTCGGGTCGTATCGTGTCTTGGTGGGGTGCTTTTGGTATGGAAAAGTCAAGTCGACAAGTGCCCCGCGGCATCGGTGGCGGGGTAAATCTCGAGATGCAATAACAGAGGCACAGCACCAAAGTCTCCAGAAAACATCACAACACGCGATCGCAATTAATGAACACAACGGACATAATGTAAGGGAAATTCATGATCCTGTTATTCTCTTGCGCCTTCGCCATTGCAGGCGAATCCTGTTCCCATCATTATCGTACATAAACAATGCCCCTCCTTTTGGTGGAGGGGTCAACCACACACCACCAGATCAGCCCTTGACGACATGTGAAACAGTTCCGTCATCCTTGAGGTGAACATTGAGTCTATCCTCCTTGAAGTCCTTTGTGACCATCATTCCGGGCTCGATGATGCGTGTCTCCTGGGGGAGGTCTCGCTTAGCAAAGACCTGTAGGTCAACGTTAGCAATATGTTAAGACAGCAAAAAGAGGTTTCGGGGAGAGCTTACAGTCTCGGTCGACGTCTCTTCGTCGGAGAGCTTCTTGCCGACGAGCTTGTTCTGCCATTCTTCGGCCTTATCGCCGGATGTTGAGTTGATACCAGGAACAACAAGAGGCATGATGGGCGTTGTATCTGTTTTACGTGAGAGTAGTAGATGGTTCGATAAATGTAGTGGAGTCTACGTTGTAGAAGAAAGAAAGATCGAAGAGTCGGTTGCTGCCTTTTATACATAAAGCTTGCGTACAATCATTGCATTACATACGAGGCAAAAGCAGGAAGCTCACGCCAAAGTTGATGACGTAGACTCACATGGCTAATAATCCCCAGATTCAGTTCGATTGGCTACGCGTCGGTTACTCAAGGGACAAAACATGACGTGCACGTTAAAGAGGGGGAACGGTTAAAATCGATCAAGATCTCGGGCATTTTTAATGTTTGTTCATGTTATTTGCTGGTGAAATGATTGACAAGTGATGTGTCTTGGCATTGGAATTATGCTTTTCTGTCAATCTCAGGCACAGAGGGCACTGACCACTACAAATGCTGCTCGGCATTTTCAGCCCCTGAACATCACCTGTATCTTTAACGAGTTGTGGTTGATTCGGTACATCCCGATGAGATAACGCGATGAAGGCGGAAAGTATCAGGATAGCCTGGTTGCGGGCACGAGGTTTGTCGGGATACAGAATCAGATCCTCATGAATTACCTACGACAAGATCAAATGCTTGTTAGCTTTGCCCATATATAAGCTTTTCAGCATTGGTCTCTGGACCCTTAGCTCATGATGATATACCGATAGGTGATTGTTCAAAACTTGGGATAGCCTCAGAGTGTTTGTAAGGTGATGGGCAGTTATGATATATTCCTTCTTCTTTTTTTCTCTCCCGCCTACTTGGCCATCTGGTAATGAGATGCAGATATTTGATGGCGTCGGGATGAGCGACAGGGTCCATCTCAGCTGCATAACGCCTCTGGGTACATGTAAGCAGAGCCAGAGGTAGAGTAAGCTCAGGGTATTGACCGCTTATACAACATCTCTTCTCATCCTGCCCATTGATTGATTGATTTCTTCATTTTGTAGTCCGTATTTTGTTTGTCATGACACCAACTGTTTCTTCAGCAAATACACAAACACATGGCAGTTCAAACATGGACGATAAAGCCAATCGAAATGTCACTCTCCTTCATGCTTCACCCACAACCGTCGTCGCACCAGATGTCCAAAACTTGGCATCGATTGGTCGCTGCACCGCCATCCTTGCCAGCTGTGCTGTTATCCGCTCTTTCAGCCACCTCAATCAGCGCTTGCGGGAAGACATGGCAAGGCTTGGGCTTACGTAGGTACCTAGTTTGCGCAAGGAGAGCCCGAGAGTCAAGTTTCAGCATGTCAGCAGCAATATCGTTCAATCTTGATCTACAGTAACAACTTCTTGTGACACCTAGTAAGTCTTTAATGTAGGAATCAGATTGTTCTCATAGCAATGTGTGTAAACATGTCTTGATTCTCTTTGTTGATGTTTGTCTTTGTCTTGAATCCAGCTCAGCCCAGCTCCAGTGCTGGCTAGCGGGTTTAGCTAAGTTCCCACCTGTGATCCTGCATCATCAGCAAAGTATCAGCATCAGCCGTCATCATGGGCATGCATTGGCATGGATATTGATGAGATCCGTCCTTGATGGGCTCAACTACTATGCGCATACAGACACTACCACTCCAAAATAGTTAGCAATATCACCAGTTCTGCACCCAAAACAGAACAGAAAAATCACAGCCCTAACATCTGCAAACAAAGACCAAGGCAAGGACCCTCAATCTCTTCTCATGTCCTATCCCCTTTCAGGTTTAGTCAATTGTGGCTCAAGGCCTCTCACCCCCGTCTAGAAAGGATCCGTCTCCTCATCTCCCCTTTTTTTAGCACAAGCAACACTCTAAAGATCCCCATAATAATAATACCAGCCCATAACACTTCGCTGCCAGCTTTGCCAGTGGCCAGTAAGCACTGCCAGCCCAAAGGCCGCCTCATATCCCCTGCCTCTCTCTCACTGCCTCTGCCTCTTATTTTTTACTCCATTTCCAAGGACCCTCACCCAGAGAAACCAAGGTTCAGCCCAAAAAGAAACGGACGGATAATCCCTTCCATTTCCCATCCCATTCGCTTCGTTTCGCTTGCTCCCTCTCCTTGTTTCTTCCTCTTTTTTCTTTCCTACCGTTCCCCATCAAAACCACCAAACAAATCCACCCTCCCCCAAATTCATCCTCTCTCCCCTTTTTGGATTGAGCGTGTCTTGGTTTCAGGCGCCCAATTCGTTTTCGACAACAGAAATTACAGAGCTTGCTGGGCATCCTCTCCATCGAAACCTAATCTCGAAAAAATAGCCAAAAAACCGTTGAACCCGTTCATCATGCGCTTCTCAACCGCCATTCTCTTCGCTGGCAACGCCCTTGCCGCTGTCCAGCAAGAGTGTCTCGCCAACCACCACGAGGACCTCGCTGCCTTTGCTGACTGTGCCAACAAGGGCGCTCTCTCCTACTGCCTCGCCAACCTCAAGGAGACCGACGAGGCCGCCCTCAAGACCTGCTACACCTCCGCCGGCTGCTCCTCCGACGCCGCCGCCAAGGAGGCTCACTACACCTTCGAGCGATGCTCCGAACTCGCCAAGGCCGGCGAGCTCAAAAAGCGCTTCAACGCCGCTCCCATGCCAGCTATTATCCCCCGCGTCGAAGCCGCCGCTGCCATCACCGACGGCCCCAAGGCCACTGGTGAGCTCAAGAAGCGTGCCGATACCTCGAGAGGAACCGACTGCTACACCACCTTCAAGAAGAGTACCGAGCAGTGCGATCTTGAGACCGTCTCGGATAAGACCAAGACCGCCACTTGCTACAGCACTGAGATCAGCACCAGCTCGTGCCGCGACGAGGTCCTCTGCACAACCGATTCTTCCGCCGATGATATTTGCATGACCAAGAAAGAGATGGACACCGCTGGTATCATCATCGCCATCGTCTTCGCTGCTTCAGCCGCTCTTATGCTCGGCTACCTCACCTTCATGTGCTGCCGCGACCGCAAGGAGCAGAAGCGTCTCGTCGCGAAGTCTGAGGCCGTCGCCCTGGCCCGTGCCGCCACAAAGAAGCAGCGCGCTGCTCAGCGCCAGCCCCTCATCCGCAACGCCTCTGGCCAATCCGCCCCCGGCGCCGGCAACCCCTTCCAGGACCGAATCTAGGCGGATCGGTCTCGTCGAGGGAGGGTTACGGGAACGAGTCAGCTTCACCGAGTCTCCGAAGAGTATTCATTTCAAAACTGAGCTCTTCGGCTTGCCATGGAGCTGCCTCTTCCCAAGCGCTCGCCATCTCTTTATAATGCCTGTGTGAATGCCAGCGCGGGGAAAATATCCAAGGCTTGAAAATCTTCAAGGCCGAGGATGACGTGTTTTTCGATACCTTGATATCAGGCCCGGAGGGGAACAAACCTTACATGAAATGTTTAAGTATTTTGGAGCAATGGGAAAGGATAAAGTCTGCAACTTTGGTGCGCGAATGTATCTATTCATCTACCTTATGAAATGGGGACGGCCACAGCTAGACGTTGAATTAAAGTATTACGTGTACTTCCATCTGGCCTCTCACATGTTGTTCATCTTTAGCTTTCCACAAAAATGGTCACACGCGGCACATACTCGCATCTGTTGAGGTGGGAGTTTATGGCGAAGACAAGCCACTGGCGTTGGAAAGAGAAACGGTCAGATTTGGCTGGCACTTCGAGGCTAATTGTTGTGAGCTGTGCTGGTCAATCATCGTCACGAACATTATTCACATTCACAGGCCAACTACACGCATTGTAAGGAACTAGTCAAGGCTTATGATGCTTATGATCCGCTGCTTGGACAATACTCTTTCATTGAGCTCAGCGCTTTTTTTACGCTGTTCGAATTTCCTCATCGCTTCCCTTCAACTGCAACATTTGGCAGCAAATCGCACCTGGGTATCCATGCAAGATCTTCCTCTCGACTATTGGTAACACGCTTGGTCAAAGTTCCTAGGGTTGAATCCGAATATACCTTCACCCGAAGGAAATGAGCTAACGCGTTGGATTTAGACGTCTTCCGTTGATGAGCAGTGCCAGAATTTCATGCCCGCAGCTGGTGCTGTCTCGGTGGGCCAATCAGCCATATTGGGACTCACCCCGAATCATTTGGTGTGTGATCAGTTGACTGAAGGATCGAAACGATCAATCTCAGATACGTTTGACGAACCCTTTAGGTGTAAAGACGACCTCCCTCTTTTGTGACCTCCTAGCAAGGGGATAAGCTGATCACAACTTGCAGAGCGTTCGGGACCCAGAGGGGTGCTATCTCGCACCAGATCTCTGACAGACAAGGAATTACGGCTAGTTTGTCGGCTCGTCTTACGCTGCTGAGACTTTTCCTATATTCCCCCTCGCAGAGTTGCTTGACCAGCCACTGGGCTACCAATCTCACCTGGGGCGCCGACTGCTCGATAAAATCCATCGTTTAGATCGGGTTCCCATCGGACGGCGTGGCTAAAACCTCCATTATTCTGTCGGATAACTAAAGTACCGCCTCCGTTGTTGGGGTTTCCTTCGGTGTCGCAAAGGTTGATGAGAATAGCTTCTGAAATACTGTCGCCTGACAGTGCCTCAATTCTTGACTTCAGAGTTGAGAGGTCGATGTAACCTTCTTGGTCACCCGAGCCAGCGAGTTCCTGGCATGCCTGGCAGAGCATTGCGCGAAGTTGGGGGAAGCTGGGGTGTGACGCGGTTCGAAGAGAGTTGATTGCAGGAACAGGAGACATGCCAAAGCCAGGAGGTGCACTCGGTGCGCCCCAGACAGGATTGTTGAGCCCTGGAGGAGGCAAAGGATGTCCACCGACACCAGGAGGGCCCCACGGATTGGGGGCTAGCGGAAACGCTGAAGCCAAGAAGGGACTTGTGGTATAATCAGGCCTAGGTCCGGGTGGTTGGTTTCGCACCCCCATAATCCCTTCGACTTCGAGCGGCTCGTCATCTTCCAACAGAGCCCGACTACCCAGATGTGCAGTTTCATCTTCTTTGTCGTCAGATGAGCGGCCAAGGTTTATGCTTCCAGGACGCCCAATGGGAGTAGGTCGCCCAATGGGTTGTGTTGGGGTTGGCGGCGTGTCAAATTGGAATGAACTTTGGCGATGATGCGTTGATGGAGGTATCTCGGTCGGTATCGGGAATCCATTCATGTCAAATTGATCAACTCCTGGCTGTGAGAAACCTGGTGGTATCGGTAAGGGAAATCCACGTCCAGCTGGCCCGTTCATACCAGGAGGAGGCATCATTGCACCAGGCCCATGTCTAAACGCTGAAAAGCCATCCTGTGACATGCGGTTAGGAAAACCTGGTGGGGCCGGGTGGTGGTGCAATCCCGGAGGCGGATGCATTCCCATAGGAGGTATCTGGAAAGGAGATTGTCCTGACAGTCTCGGTTGTCCGTTTGTTGGAGATACAGAGTGAGAATGCTGAGTACTTGCGCTTCCGTGGCGCTGGCCAATTAGACCTGGGCTCATGATGGGTGTCATGGAATGAGGTGAAGGGTTTTGGCTTGTAGACGAAGCTGTAGCGGATTGCGCTCCACTGTCTTGCTGTGAGAGGGTCCGAGGTCTTATAGGAGTCGGTGCTTTGGACATTACAGGAGTGGCGACTGGAATCTTCGGGGAGGCGTAGCTTGCAGGATTCGACGGTTGTTGTGGAAGAGCTGCCGGGATCGGTACCGGATGCTGGGAACCACGCTTCGGGATTTGGATTGGTTGTGATGACTGACTTGCCGACTTCTGGGCAGCCGCCTTCTCCTCCTTCAACTTCTCCTTAGCTTCTCGGGCTGCTTGGGCATCTTTCTGGGCTTTTGCAGCACGAGCTTCTTTGTCCCGCTTGTCGCGCTCTTGCTTGTCCTTCCGCTCCTGCGCCTCGCGCTCTTTCTCCTCCTTTTCTTTCTGTCGCTGTTCTTCCCTAAGCTTCTTCTCCTTTTCTTTGGCTTCGCGGGCCTTGCGGTCTTGTTCGGATCGCTCCTGAGCTCGACGTTGCCTCTCTGCCTCCTTGCGTAAGCGAGCTTCTTCGTCAGCCTTCTTCTGCGCCTCCTTTAGCTTTCGTTTCTCTTCGGCCCTGGCTTTCTGTTCAGCAACCCGTTGCCTCTCAGCTTCTAGCCGAGCAGCGTCTGCAGCAGCCTTCTCCGCCTCTTTACGCGCTTTCTCCTCGGCCAGTGCTTGCTTCTTCTGTGCAGCCCTGTCTTTCTTCTTCTGCGCGTCTTTGGCCTTCTTAGCTTTCTTCAATTCGGATTCTCGGTCTTCGGCCTCAAGTTCTTCTAGCAGCCGCTGTTGACGCTCCTTGGCGACTTTCTCCTTGTACGCTGAGAGAACCCTTTGTTCAAACATGCGGGCGGCGAATATCTGGAACATGCGTCGACCTTCCTCCATTCGTTGCTCCTCCGTCATTTGGTCCTGGCAGCAACACTCAGTATGGGACTGGGATGGTATCACAGAGGGGTTTGAGTATACCTCTTCCTCCTCATACTCCTCATCCTGACTATCATCAAAGTCATCTTCCTCGTCCTCATCTTCGTCGTATTCGTCTTCTTCAGGAGGAGGATGATTATGTGGATTGGAGTATGAGCCATTAGGGTGTCCGTAGCCCCGTGAGAAGTGTTCGCGGGCGTCTTCTTCCCTTGCCATCCTACGTTCGGCAAGCTGTTCCATCATTTCGATAAACCGCTTGCCGTCGTTCTTCAGGAGGTCATCCGCCACGGTGAGAATACCACCTAAGTCCATGTTACCATATCTGCGGAGAAGTGAATCAAGAAGCTGCGTACCCTTGACTTGGAGGCTGTTGCCAAACGTCAAGAAATCGGCGACGTCCCGTTCATGTGAGTTTTGATATTCTTCAGGAGGTTCGTCGTCGCTGTAGTCATCGTCCTCCACTTCGTCTTCGCTGTAAACCTCCTCCAGCTCGTCCTCGTCTTCGTCGTCTCCCACATGTTCGACTATTCGACCGCGCGATGGCGGGCGGTTGGCATAACTTGATGGCAGACCCCGGGGCGGTCTTAGAGCGAAATCTCGAGCTGATGGTAGCATAGGTGGTCCCTCGCCTTGGTTTGCGAATTGTTCGAGTTCCAGGTAGTAGGCATCGTAGAGGCCTTCCAGTTCTTCCTCAATTGCATTCCGCTTCCGTCCGCACACAGTGCAGCTGCATGTATGCTTCTGTTGCTCCTTCATCTTCTTCAGAACAGCATCCTTCTCGACTTTGACCAAGGATTTCCGCTCGTCTTCGCCCAATCCAAGCCAGAACGCTTTTATGCGTTCGCGCTCTTCTTGATTGCTAGTACTCCATATCTTATCGCGTGACATTCCAGGGCCTTGCGACAAGTGCGATTGGGGCTCAGATTCAAGAGTTTCGGGTACAGGTGATGTAGGATCGGCATTTCCTCCCTTCTTCTTCTTCTTTTTATTCTTCTTCGATTTGGAATCCGAAGGGGGGTGTCCGTTTGTAGTTGGGCCTGTTAATTCGCTCGCCAGGATATACTCATGTTCATCGTCGCTTTCGACCTCTTCGTGGTCAGCGGGGCCGCGCCCTGACATAGAACCTGTGCGTGCACCACCACTCGCGGCATTGTTGGTATGTCCGTTCGCAGCTTGCTGGGCGGCTTTTAAAGCAGCCTTCTGTCTACGCTTCTGCTTCTTGCGGTTGACTGTTGGAGCAGGGTCATTGTCGGGGTTGGAAGCCTCTAGTGGGGGGGCACTGGCTTTAGCAGTTGTGGGGGTCGAAGGCAAGGAAGACTCAGAGGTAGCGCCCTTGGGTACGGTGATAAACTTGGAGCCATCCTTGTTGGTGTATTTTGCCGTATTTCGTGGTGATACCGGAGTTTGGGCGGCCGGTCTTTGGTTGTTGGCCGGCATCGTAGGTTACGGCAGCAAAGCAGTCGAGGGCATGAAGATGCTGTGCGCGACACGTGTCTGTCGATGGGAGGACGGTGTATGAGGAATCTGGTTCTGTAATACGCGAGAGCGTGTCAGCTTGGAAGCGGAGGGTATCGCGCGTGTCAAAACGGTGAAGTCGTGGTCGTTAGGCGGCTGCGGGCACGTTGCAAGTGGAGGGTCTCTGGGGGCGGCTCAAAATGAGGCACTCACAGTCGGAGAGCGAGCGGCCAAGGTCAGGGTTAGGTCAGCGATGACGCCTGCGGGGAAGGGGCCCAATGGATTGATTGTTATTGCTGCTGTTATAAAATCGTAAGCGCAGTCGGAGGGTTGTATAGATACTTCGGATTGAAGATAAAAGAGTGCGGAAATATTGTAACGTTCTTTGTCTGGTGTTGTTTGATGCTTCGAGGCTCAAGGCTCAAACAAGATGGGACGGTAGAAGTCACTCTTTGGTGGAGTTGCATAGCACCTGTACTTTCTCATGCAGCCGAACCTGCCCAGCGACACTGTGATGTGGTCAGGCACGCATCTGATTGACGGGTTATGCCCCGCTATTCCCCTAGCCTGGCGTCCTGGTGTGATCTTGCACGTGATGTTGAGATCTGGCGATTTGGTTTGTTTGTGCCTTCCGAGGGTGGGGTTACAAACAGCAACCTTGATGTCAACGTCACTCGTCTCGGGGCTACCCTGAACCTGGGGATGAAGCAGCAGAGACAATCAATTCTTTTTTGGCAATCATCAAAGACCCAATTCGTCTATTGGTTATTTCTCAACCGAAAGCTGCATCATTATCTCCTGTCTGTTACTCAATTGTACACAATGTGTACGTAACAAAGTAATCGTGAAGTGCATTCAATACCTATCTAAGCACACTTTAGTCTCATGACTCCCAAGACTTAGCAAAGCTATTGGACTGGCCTTTGCTCCTCCATAAGCTCTGAAATCGATTAAGCAATCAACATTCCAATATTATGACAGGACTGTAACAGGGACCAGTGCATGTTTGACAAACAGACTACGGCTTGGTTATTAACGGTGGGAAAACACCGGTCCCGTCTTCGCGAGACGATCAATACTCCATAGACATAACCTTACCAGGGAGCAACCAAGGCAGATCACCAACAGAAGAAGCAGGCCCGAATTAGGATCTTCATATCTCATGCCGATGTGCAGAACAAATTTGACCACCAAACTCGTCATCCACAGGCACCACGATGATTGCCGACGCCGTGCAACATTAAACATGGCCAGCACAATCACACAAGACCCACATGAAAGCCTCATAGACTCGACTCTATCTCTTATCTTAACAGCTGGATCAGACCATGTGCAACGAATCTACGACATACATCTCGGCGCGCAAACCTATGTGTGTGACAGGATACCAAATTGAGACGATGCCGTGTTGCCCCTTGTCCATGCATGTTGCAAACGACGGAGGACAGCATCGACGGGAGAGGACGACGCAACATGTTTCGGCTATTTGTCCATACATAGGCGAAGGATTCTCAATTGCTGAAATCTGTCCGTACAAACGCCGCCTGGAGTACCACTCACATTGAATCAGAGTTGATCAGAATGGTAAACGGATGCGATCTTTGCCCACCAGACGAAGGGAATATGCAGGTAAGACTCAAGCAGCCATCAAGACGCTGACAGCTATGCATGCATTATTGGGACGAAGGATCGTGGCATCACCTGCAAACACCACCGCAGCCTTGTAGGGCAGTGAGTTTATTGCCTACTGTGACATCGGCCACGAGGCGTCGTTGTTGCATTCAACGTAAGCGGACATTGACAGTGAGACGGGCCAACTAGCTCATCGGGTATGCCCGTACAGTATGCTGTCATGAAGGATCCACGCAGGTGAGAATTGAAGTTTTTCTACACTAACGTCAGAGGGAAAAGGACCTTGAAGGGACGTTTGGAGACATCCGAACGTCAGCAATGCGGACCGCCGGCGCAACTCACAAACACCGAAATCCTTCTCACGGAATCCATATTATCATGTTAGCGTGAGGGAGCCAAGAAGATGGAGCGCATTAACGGGATCGTCCGCAAAATGGTCGAGTTGATCTCATCCAATGCCCTCAAGTAGCATGGCATGAAGTCTTGAGACACGAGCTAGGGTTCAGTTGCTATTTCTATTTCCAGGGGACTTTTCCATCATCGCTGCACAACAGGCAATAAGCGTCAGTGCTAAAGCAGTAGTTCGTCCTGCCCCTTGGTTTCCAGGGCTCCAGGGCTGGTTTGGTTCCTGTTTTTAGCTTACCGGCTGGCGGGTGTGGGTTAGTCTGCACAGCCTCAAATGGCGGCGGCCATGCATTTTTGCATCCCAGCAATGAGATTGGCTGGCATGACGAGCATCTCTGAGCCCAAATGTTTAATCCTCCGAGCAAAGACAAGGACACTTTTGATGTGGATCTGTTGATATGCTTGCCTAGATCTGAATTCTGTCGTTACTGTCGTATTGAAGGACACCTTGGCCCTGTCGTTTATGGAAGCTATCGATGCCGAAACAAAACATAGACAGCTAATTCGTTGAAGAAGATATGAGCATTGAAGATGATAGAACGGTCCGTGAGTTTTGTTTGGCTTGGCGGAGTTGAGTTGAGCTGAGAGGCTCCATGACGACGAAACTCTCCACCGACTTCTGTTTACCTAATTGAATCTCTAGTGACGATTTATGACGGTTACCAAAGCGGAACGGCACTGCAATTTTGTTTCCAACCGACCGTTAGAAATACTTATTCAGATTCTTCCCATCGAGCTGGTACAGGGCGGAGAATGTCAGAATTAACCGAGCTGGCTTCAATCATATTACTTGTTTTGGATATACAGTTGTGGATGCTCCGCCACAGGGGGCTTGCTGTTTGCTGCAAGTCCATCAATGATCAACTCATGATGGGATGGGCTATGCTAATCAGATGCTGCTGATGACAAAACCTCCAATTGAAGTCCCTCAGTGACTTTTCCTAAAGCTACGTAGTCAAAATGTCAGAAGATGCCGTTGTAACGATCCATTCTCCGGCACATCTCGTGTACCTTAATCCATGTCGATCAACAACCACAGACTTGCCGTAGCATTCAACAAGAAGCAACTCATGCTGTCGAAGCCCACTTTGTGATAATGCGCAGTCCACTCAGGCAGCCCAGCTGTCACAGAACCTGTACTAGAGAACTTTCAGGGCTGTCGTCCTCCACTAGACCTCACCTCATCCTCAGCTAAAAAAGGTCCCCCGGACCCGTTTTCTACGTCGAGGCTCCACATGGCCTACCCGTTCAGGGGAGCACCTCAGTGCAGTGAGTACAGTGAGTACAGTGCAGCCAGTCAGTGAATCTGTCCATCCATGGAAACGCGGGCTCTCCACCATCACCGATGCCACCACCGTCGCCGTCGTAAACAAGCCCGGCTGTTCCAACAATAGAAAAGAGGCTGCCTCTCTAGCTTTAGATCTACGGCGTATAGTATAACTAAACGTTAGTTTCTTGGGGATATCTTTAATTCGTATCAGATTATCGATCTATTCGTTCCTTAACATCTTGAATGACTCGTTTCATCTTTTCTACACAATCTTCAAGAATCTGATGCACATCAGCCCAGCCCAGTCCGCCTCAGCTCCATTTTAGACTGAGGCTAAGAAACAGGTCTGACAAAAAAAGAACAGCACCACCTCACCACAGTCCTTCACTGTCCTATCATCTCGGTCAATCAATCATCAGTCTTGCCCGTCAGTCTTGGTCTCGTATTCCCAGCCCATTAGACATCATTCTTTCATCTTCTTTCTTGTTTCTCTACTATTCTATTCTTTGAAGAACTTGCTCATCCAACCAGTTCCCTGGCACTCGCTCCGTCCTAGACATTACTCTCACCATTAAAAACGCCCTGATCTCACTGCACAAACCCTGGACTGCACTGCATACCCTGGCAGCTGAACCGTATACTAGCACCGTATTTACGTACTGCCTGCACCTGCACCTGCACCTGGCCCGGCTTGTCCTGACCTGGCTGGTTCCATCTGGCCCTGTCCTCCTCGCTCCACGTCCGCGCGCTCATTCAGGTCCGGACGTCCCTGGTTACTTTACTCACCCATCCAACGATTCTCTTACCAAAAAGTCCGTTGGCAAAAAAAATAAGGGGTCCTATCCCAGATCTCGACGACATTTCTCTGACCGAACCGACCTTACTCTCCAATTAACCATCATCACCTTCATATCACTCAATCCAGCCCTATCCAATCCCTTTCGGCCTAGCTTAGCTTGTTCCTGTTGTTATCACCGCGACGACGCCCTCTTGATCGCTGTAGCTCGTTGCTCTTCCACCCATAATCAATCGACGGTAACGATTAACCGACGCATTACCCAGATCTGGGGCCCGTAGCAGACTCCAGATCCGATTTCCTCCTACGATTAGTCTCGAAACGTCATCATCACGCAGCCTCGAGGTCATATAACTCAGTCATCATGAGCGCAAATCCTAGCAACGTTATCCGCAGGTACGACTTCATCGCGCTCCCAAGCTCCGCTACCCATCAGGCACAAAACGATACTCCTCCCTGCCACACCCATCATGACATACTCAAGATATTTGATGATCAATCAGATCACTAACGACGTACCGTAGGAAGTTGGTCATTATCGGTGACGGTGCCTGCGGCAAGACCAGTTTGCTGAGCGTATTTACGCTAGGTTACTTTCCTACAGTGAGTCCTCCAAATCTACATATCGTCATCAAACCTTGCTAACCTGTTTGCAGCATTATGTGAGCCTCGACCGTAACCCCTTGCGACGACGATTATTGACTTCGTATTATATAGATCCCCACAGTCTTTGAGAACTATGTGACAGATTGTAGAGTAGACGGCAAGTCCGTCCAGCTTGCTCTATGGGATACCGCTGGCCAAGAAGACTACGAACGATTACGACCGCTCGCCTACTCAAAAGCCCATGTCATCTTGATAGGATTTTCCGTCGACACACCAGATTCCCTTGACAACGTTAAGCACAAGGTACGGCCCCTTCGGCATGCAATATGCGCCTAGTGATGAACCCTGGAAAGCTGACGTGTTTCTCTTGCAGTGGATTGAGGAAGCCACTCGCCTGTGCACCGGTGTTCCCATTATTCTCGTTGGTCTTAAGAAAGATCTTCGAGAGGATCCCGTCGCGATCGAAGAAATGCGCAAGAAGTCGATGCGTTTTGTATCTGAACATGATGGAGAGGCAATCGCCCGGGAAATTGGTGCAAAGCGATATCTTGAATGCTCCAGCTTGAGCGGCGAAGGCGTCGACGACGTATTTGAGGCTGCCACTCGTGCTGCTCTGCTGACCTTTGAGAAGGGCGAGGGCGGCGGTTGCTGCGTTGTGCTGTAAAACCGTCAGCCATGCGCCTCCGAACGAACCACCATCCACGCCACTTGGATGTGCTCACACAATACCAGGGACAACATGCAGCTGTTCCTAGGTTTCATCTTTAAGCGATCGATCACCACTTCGCCTCGGCCGCACTATCAACATATGTTCAGACATCTGGAGACGAGTGTAGATTTTTGGATCATCAGGGAATCAATTTAGGATATAGAGGATTTATTGCTCGGCGCCCCAGGAGGACAACTTCCTTTCTTATATTCTACACTCGCTCACTCTCAAAACTCATCATCACGGAATTGAAGCTAAAGGCAGCATCACATTCCGGCGTTTCGGCCGACCCGATCCTATTTACTATCTATCTATTCCACGGCCGATCTTCTCTCGAATGCCGACATCCTCACTATCACGTTTCCTTTCTGGCGTTGTTATTCAGAAGATAATCAATATGCAAAGACTCGCTCATTGAGTCTTCTCAGACACAACTAAGTGACTACCATCCAGCCATGTGCACCCTCAATTTCCTTACGATCCGGAACTGCATTTTGGACCTGTTTTGAATACTGGTCATTTCATCTGACCTGACACTCTTAATATCTGAGCGGAATTGCAGAAACAACTTTTATATACCTAGCATCCTGAGGAGAGACAAAAATCGGAGAGGAGCAAGGGTGCATGGGCAGAAAGAAGGACACTTGCATGATTTGGTTCGAGCGGGTTAAGATACGCATATTCACTCTCTGTATTAATAATTGGAATAGCGGCATAGAACTGGCTTTGTCGAGCGTTGGGAAGATGAGAGTGAATCAATGACATGGATTAAGATGACGGGAGATTGGTGCTGTCATTTACGGACCTGATACTTAATGAGAGTGATGATCTTTGCATTTAATGTGGTTCATACATAACTAGCTACCTTTCACGACGTCTTTGAAAGGATTGGGTGGCCTTGAGTAGTATCTTGCCTCCCCTTGAATGGGCTTAATAAGAATCGTAAACATTGGCTTTCTAATCACTATCATCTGACAGCTGCCTTATCATACATACAGTACACTTTCTATTCTAAACATTCTTTTTCGGGTTGGGACAGTAAATAATACTTCAATCGTTGTTCCTCTTCCACTCATGGTTCCATGCGTTCTTAGCTGGGTGATCTGTTTGATAACGCGCATACTCGATGGGAATTGCGTCAAGACCCCAGACACCCTTCTTTTCCATAGCAACACGGTACAGGTAGCCCTCGTCTCTGTTTCCCGGGCCAACTGTTTTGCGCAGCTCTTCACAAGCATTGTACATGCCGCTGAAGATGCGAGAGCGTTCCTGCTCAGTTGCTAGATGCTGCTGTCGACGGAAGAGTTGCCAAGCGCGGTGGATGGTCCAGTGGCGGAGGTATCGAAGACGGGCCATTCGTAGAGGAGGGGGAGCGGGAGAGAACATATTTTGGCGGAGCGTGCGGATGCGGTAGAAGTTTTCGGACTTCGGAGCTGCGTGCTTTCTGCGAGGAGGGACCTTGCCGGCATTGGGGCTCTTCGGCGCGGCCTTGGGAGGTGTGCGGGCAAGCATATTCGCTGTGGTAGAGAAAAGACGGGTCGTTTGCGTCGTAGAAGCAGGCTGGCGGGTAAAGAGCCCGCGGAGAGAGAATATTGAAGACATCGTAAGGTTTGGAGGTGCGAAGCAGGCGGGGAGGTCTCAAGTTGTTGACCAAGACATAAATATTCAGGACAATCGTATTGCAACAATGATGTAATCCAACTCAAGTTCGAAACGAATTGGCGTTGATTATCGTTCGGCGGTTCGATTCGTCTTAATTCTGTGTAGGGAAAGGCGCATTGAATGGTTGGGCCGAGACTTGTCCGCTTTGTTCGGCTTCTTCGTGGGCCTGACGCAGTCTTTCCTGAATCAATTGATCGTATGGTTGGAGTGCAGCTCGGCAGTCTCTCAACCGGGGCAAGTTATGCTCGACACTTGGGTTGAGACAGTCGTATTTGAAGGTTTGATTATTGTAGAGGCTCCAGATGTCCTGCAAGAGGAAATTGTTAGCCTAATTCGGTTCGGGTAAATATTTGACCGCGCACAGCCCAAACCCAAGTCCAACTTCAACTCAGACTTCTAAGGTTTGTTTTAAGACGATGATTCCTTGAAGTTCCTTAAATCATTGCCTGACTTCAGGCTCAAATTGAATTTCAAATATGAATAGTGCTGGAATGGACAGCCCTGGAAGGTTGGAGACTTACCAATTGCCCCTGATTTTCGTAAATAAAGAGCTCTCCACGATTCCCACTACAGAACTGCCCCCACGCCATTGATCCCAGCGTGGTGTTCCAGTGGTCTGCAAGATCTTGCAGTGATATACCGGTGGCAGCTGTGAGAAGGTTCTCTAGTTCCTGCGAATGAACACCTTCGTAGATTCCAGGCACATCTTTGAGTTGAAGTAAAAGCCACGCAAGCTCTTGGGTCACTACATGTCTCAAAATGCTGTCTTTAGTGTCTTGGCCCGGAAACACGAAATTGCTTCCTTGGGAACAAGATATCCAA
The DNA here is from genome assembly GCF_000260195.1 of Fusarium odoratissimum NRRL 54006. NCBI lineage: Eukaryota > Fungi > Ascomycota > Sordariomycetes > Hypocreales > Nectriaceae > Fusarium > Fusarium odoratissimum. The sequence goes on along the minus strand of NW_022158691.1, from coordinate 410,619 downwards.
TCCTCCAGGATGGGCTTGAACATATCAGGACCTATCATCCCTCTTGTGCGTAGGAAGTCCTGTCTCGGGTATCTGGCTCTGTGACTTCTGCCGACGAACAACTGAATCGTGCTGATGAACAATTCCGAGGCTGGCTTCCAGAGGGATTCGAGTCGTAGCTTGTGCTCATAGGAGCTTCGAGGGACTTGGCCTTCGAATTTGAAGTTCATGTGGCCCGGGGTGTTGTTCACTCCTTCAGTGAACGGTAAGGAGTTCGAGTATCGGAAAATAAAGGTTCCAGGGGAGTATCCGAGAAACCACCTACCACGACACATGAACGGAAACTGAATGACTCGGAAGTGTTCAAGGCGATTCCCTATCATGGCTGTTACTTGCCTCGCTATCTGCACCAGTTGATTGTTAATGGGCGTGCTTAGAAAGGCCCCAGGATCAACAAGTCGGTTTTCCGTATGGGCTCGCAGTGTATACATGAGCTTTGGCCAGGTTGTGTTATCTATCTCGTTGAAGTTTTCCATAAGAGTGTTGCGAACCTCTTCCGTCAAGCTGGCGACTGGTATCTCATCTGCGGTAAGTAGATCGTGGCATGCCTGGTAAAACGTTTGATCGACCACACTCTGATCGACCCTTGCTTTGAGATGATTCTCGATGGACCTATATCGTTGCTCTTCGGACTCTGCTTGCATGGCCCAGACGAAGAAATTGTGGGCGCGAAAAAACACCATGCTGGTACACGGGGTCCTGAGGCCCTCGCAATGAATACAAGCGTACGGATTCTGACTGCGTTGGGGACGACCACTTCCCCCGGGGCGGCCACGGCCGGCCTTTCGAGATCCTCGAGTTCCAACCATCTAGAGACGATGTTAAAGAGACAACAATAGAAGCTTTAGGTATACATACAGTTTTGACCTGTAAGAATATCCGGTTGGAATACTCGAAAAGATAGGTCTGATGGAAGCGGACGGGAATGGAAAGATTCAGATGACAAAGGAGAAATTCAAAGACTATGGCGATGCGTGGGGAAAATCAAAACAGTGAGGAAGCCGGAACAGGGTGCTTTTCTTATGATTTTTGTATAAAGAATCAGTTTTGACTTTTGTGCTCCCCGAGAGATTTTACAAACTTCTGAGTATTAAACTTACCTTAAGTAACCACCCTCAGGGAGGCAAGAAGACTTCTGACTTCTAGTCCAAATGACAAAAAGACCTGGATTCATTTAGTATAAATTTGCACCAGTTAATATAGACTTGGTAGGCGTTAAGACTACCTAATCCTTTTGGCACCTTTATTCACTGTCAGAAGTTATCTTACTCCCTGACGGCCACCATTGCTAAACCAAATGGATGATAAAATAAGAAACAGTATTGATTCGCTCTTCAACACGATCAGAGTTGAAAGGTAGAAGAAGTCACGATTTGGAGAATCACCGAGACCGGAGCTCACCCGAGAAACAGCAGTCGCTGAATAGAACATGCCCCTGAACCAAAACCTAGATCCTCCATAAGAGACCTCTTGAATACCAAAAGAATCCTTCGACCGCTTCGACAATGGACTCCTACTTGGCGGATTTAGAAGTAACGAAGAAAACCCCAGATATGTGGTAGAACTAGACGATGAAAGGTTTCCAGTGGTGTAGATTAAGAGAGCGGAAGGACACCGTTGACTAGAATCTTGTCGCACAACTTACTATAGTAGGTAGTTTTGTGATGCTCTAATGACCCAAAATACGAATATTTGCAAAACCGAAAAACTCGAGGTAGGGGTGAGATAAAATAATAGGAAAAATGTACATTTAGCTCTTGTGTGGTGGCAGTATTGATGGGCGGCGCTGACTACGAGAAAAGGGGCACCGATGGCCCCCGATATCGTGAACCTGAGGCTGAAGCGACACAATAAGAAAGCGTAACGGATACAGGTTTTACGCTAGTTAAATTAGATATTGGAGAGACAAAAGGATTTCGTTTTTAAAAGTAGTTTCATGGGTGTTAAGTCATCATGAATCAATCAAGTTCTGATATCTTGCCCACAGATTCACTGCCTCCCCATCTTCACCTAACTTTCACACGGACTGACAGTCTCGACGTGTTCACGGATTTCATCCAAGTGTAAATCTGATAATTCTTCTGCACGCCTCTATTGTTTCCCTTTCACCACAAACAAACTTTACCTTAGGCACCAACAAACTCATCACACACCTCCCTTCACCATCACCACACCCCCCTTCACACGTAGACAAAAGTGTCTTCCAAGGTATTCGGCAAACATCATCCGTTCTCGGATACAAGCAGTCACTTATCGCAAAAGAACTAGATAAACAAAATGGACAGTCCTTACGCATCCAGCACTGACCTGTCTTCGGACTCCGCGCCTGATAATGGCCCTCAGGCTAATGATTATTGGACTCGACGCCGAGCCCAGGAACGTTTAGGGGAGCCTGGTGCTTCTGAAAATGGGCCCAGCCTGGAACCTGAGGACCGAGAGGATGTCCCTCTTGATCATGACAACTCTGACCAGGAAGAGCGTGAGGAAGGGTACGACATGCTCGACGGGCCGCTCGTTCGAGGGGCGATGCACCGAGATCGTTCCATGAACGAGCTCGCCCCTGAGGAGCTATCTGATGAGGAACTCTCCCGGGAGGAACTTCAGTTTGATGACGATGGAGTGGTTGGGTACTTTAGCGCTGCCATGTTCAACGAGACTGAAGAGGAGCACCGCCTGAGGTAAGATTTTGTAATTGCTTTTGGCTCTTATTTCTCGGAGACGCCCTCTATTAAGAAACCACAAAGCTAACTCACGGGTAGCACCTCTAGCCTTGTCCAAAGCCCTTCTGGCACAGATATCCCGCAGGGAGTTCTTGCTGCAACTGCACAGATTGCGCAGAACAACCTCGCTAGGTCATACGACAACCTTACCGGCGGGCTTACGTATACTGCCCAGCGTGCCCACGATGCCATGGCGACCACCGCCCAAGCTGGGGGCCACCTAGCTGAAGGGGCCTGGCGTGCTGGCAATGGTGTAGCGATTTGGGCTCAGGAGCGGTGGCCGAACATGCCTCGTATTATCAACCGTAGAGCGTTAGGCTCTCTAGCTGAGCTTGTGATGGAGGGTGTTCAAACTTTGCCACCTTCGGACTCAATCATTCGCCCACAAGGACGGCGATGAATTAGGGAGACCAAGGTAGGCTATGGCTTCTCTGTCGCTGTGAGTCGCGGGTTGGGTGCAGATATTGGCTCTCGAAGCCGATGGGTGTGGGGATTACAGGAGAAAAGTCTTTTGCTGTCCTTTGTGTTTGCTTTAACAGATGATACCACTATATTACGAAAGAGAGAGCAATCAGCATGGATTTTGGACAATTGAGCATGGAATTTGCTGGCGACAAGATAACGAGGATCTGTTGTCAAAGAAAGGAACATAGAATAGGAAGCATTTGGGACCATGCATCAAGAACTGGCATATATAGAACAAAGTTGCTTTATTATGCAAAAAGACCACCATCGTATCGTCAACAAACTAAATTAACTCCAAGTCGCATGCCATAAACCTTTACCCATTTTGAACCAAATCATTAGTGCTCGTGTGACACGTTGTTGAGATCCCTGAATTCGCCGCGTAGGCTCTCGATTCCTTCCGCCTTGACCTCGTCGACAAGCTTGGCCACCTCAGGGGCAATGACGTTCTCATCAAAGCCGAAGTATTTGTAGGCGTCCTTACCAGGTAGTGATTTGCCGAAAGTGGTCATTGAGTAACCAGCATCGGCGTATCGCTCCCAGCCGTTGACGGCGTAGGCCTCAATCACAACTCGAGGGGCGTTGGAGCGGTATTGAAGGACTTGGCGTTTGTACTCGAGGGGTTGGGAGTTGAAGAGACGCTGGCAAGGGAACGAGACCACGCGGGCCTTGATGCTGAACTTCTCCTTGAGGACTTGGCGGGTCCTGACGGCGAAGACCATTTCGGCACCGATGCCGATGAGAGTAACGTCGGCATCCTCCTCCTCGATGAAGACATAAGCACCCTTCTGAACACCTTCACGGCTGGAGTACTCAGGGTACTGCTCGAGGTTCTGACGGGAGAGGGAGATGATAGATGGGGTGTCCTTGGCCTCGAGGGCGGTAATGAAGGCACCGGCCGTCTCTTCGGTATCGCAAGGTCGGATGTAAAGGAGGTTGGGCATGGAGCGGTACAGAGCAGGGAGAGCAATTGGTTGGTGGGTTGGGCCGTCTTCGCCAGTACCGATCGAGTCGTGAGTGGCAATGTGGATGGCTTGGAGGTTCTGGAGAGCGCCCATGCGGACACCGGGAGCGGCGTAGATATAGAACATGAAGAAGCTTGAGGTGACAGGGAGGATCGTACCCTTACCATAAGCGGCAAGACCGTTGGAGATGGAAGCCATCGCATGTTCGCGGATACCCCAATGAATGTACCGACCAGAGTAGTTGCCATTGATGCCGCAGGTGGTCTTGAGGTCGGGCTGTTACTGTGTTAGTGACAGGCTACTGGTTGTGTCAAAGGGGAACTTACATGCTGGAAGTCAACCTTGCCCTTCCAGATCATGTTGACAGAGGGTGACAGATCAGCTGTACCGACCATGAAGTTCTTGAGTTTCGCAGCCAGAGGGTTACAGATGATACCGGCAGACTTTCGGGAAGGTGTAGGAGCAGTAGGGAATGACTCCTTGGCAGGAATGATGCTTCGCCAGTCATCAGTAAAGCGGCCCTCGACACGCTTCATGAACTCCTCATGAAGATCAGGGTATTCCTTGCTGTAGGCATCAACACGACTCTTCCAATCCTCGACGAGGCGGTCACCACGAGTCTTGCGGTCGCGGAAGAAGCTGTAAACCTCATCAGAGACGACGTAATGCTTCTCAGGGTCCATGCCGAAACGCTCCTTGACGGCCTTGACACCATCGGGGCTGAAAGCGGCACCGTGGGCTTTCGCATCACCTGCAACCTTGCTACCGACTCCAATGATAGTGTGAATGTTGATGAAAGTGGGCTTGTCGATGCTGGCCTTGGCTTTGAGGAGGGCCTTGACGATACCCTCGACATCGAAACAGCCGTCCTCGACCTCGATAACCTCCCAACCACAGGCGCGCATCTTGGCGTTGACGTCCTCGGTGTTGCAGAGGTCGACACTACCGTCGCAGGTAATCTGGTTGTTGTCATACATGACAACGAGGTTGTTGAGCTTCCAATGGCCAGCCAGTTGAATAGCCTCAAGGGCGACACCCTCCTGTAGACAAGCATCGCCGATCATGCAGTACGTCATATTGTTGACGAGCTCGTAGTTGGGCTTGTTGTAAGTTGCCGCAAGGTTCTTGGTCGCCATGGCGAGGCCGACAGCATTGGCAATACCTTGGCCAAGAGGACCGGTCGTCACTTCGATACCCTCATGCTCAATCTCAGGGTGACCGGGCGCCAATGAGTCGTAGTTGGATGAGTGGTAGGACTTGAGGTGCTCGAAGGTCATGGCCTTGTAACCCGTGAGATGAAGGAACGTGTACTGGAAGAGGCATGTGTGGCCGTTGGAGAGGACGAAGCGATCGCGGTTGAAGTAGTCAGGGTCGTTGGGAGAGTACTGCATCACATATTTCCAGAGAGCGAGGCCAATGGCCGCCATACCCATTGCACCTCTATAAGCCAGTCAGTAAATGCCATTCTCTTGTCTTTCGATGCTGGTGAAGCTTACCCAGGGTGGCCACCCTTGAACTGCTCGCAAAGATCAGCGATCAAGCAGCGAAACTGTCGCAGGGCAAGATCAATTGTCTCTGCATCATCGTTCTTGATCAACTTGATGACGTTGGAAAGAGCTACAGGTTCTTCCTGTGTCTCTGGGGTGATTGCGCTGGGTGCCATCTCGGACTGGATCTGTGACTCTGTGATGCTCTTACAAGACGAGTAGGTGATGAGTGCAGCTGAGAAACATCGACAGTGCCTCTTGAGTTATAGATATTTCGAAAAAGCATCTTTTGCGCGTGATCTTTCTCATAACGACGATGATGTTCGTTGTGCCCATGGCGGACCGGGTTACCCCAACAGGGCAGGGGAAAGCGCCGTGGGGATATGTGCGTTTGCCATTTAACGTGGGGTTCTTGATGAGTTTGACATTATTGGGTTGAGCGAGGATTGAGTTCTGGATCAGGAAGTTGGAGGCACCAGATCACGGCTTTGCCTGTTGAGGTTAGAGTCGAGATTGCGCTTAGAACTGCCATGGACTTGATGCTTGGGGTATTAACACACCAGGATCGTGTGGAGAAGGGTTGCAATTACCTGGGTGACGGAAATACTGCTGAGCTTAGTGCATTGGCTGTAATAAATGTTGTACAACTCTGGGTATCTGCATTCGCGACAGAGACTGCTAGGTGAAAGAAATAACGGGACTTGCTTGTAGAACCGAAAGCCAGCAAAAACAAAAGGGCAGTTCAGGGGCTAAGACGTGGTGGAGACACCCTGGTATTTGTGTCCTGATAAACACCCGACCAGACCTTTTTGTCCCCCCTCTTTCAGCCTGGAAATACTGTATCTTAGCGAAAACCACGACTGTCGTATTGATATGTGACAACCTCCGGCTACAATTACCTCGTCGAATCAACCAGGAATAAGTCTTCAAAACCCAATTCGAGACACATCATTCTTCGCATCGACCTTCCATTTGGATGCCACGACGGTAATGCTTGACTCAACATGTCTTCGGCGCCTCCAGAAATGGATATCCGTCCATGGTATATCCTGACGAGCTTGCGTCTCCAAAACTCTTCTATCCCGGCAGCTTCGATCCTTTTCTTCAATTACCATTCTTTTACGACCTCGTTGATACCCATACAACTTCACCATCACAATGGCTCCCGCTATCGTTTCCGACATTGAGCTCCCGGCCCATGTGCCCGAGACCAGAGAAACACCCGCCTCAAAAGCGTCAACGTTCAAGCTCTTCTCTCTCGAGAACAAGACTGTCGCTATCACAGGCGGAGCTCGCGGTCTGGGTATCACACTTGCCATTGCTGTCGTCGAAGCCGGCGGTAGCGTAGCTTGCCTCGATATTCTCGAGGAGCCATCACCAGCTGAGTGGGCACAGCTCAACAAGATCGCCACAGCCAACAAGGCTTCTGTCTCATACCGAAAATGCGACGTCACAGAAGAGCAGTCCGTCGAGACAGCGATGAAGGAGATCGCTGCTGAGGCTGACCAGTCTGGAGCGCCTTTCTGGGGAACAATTGCTTGTGCCGGCATCCAGCAACAAATTGCTGCGCTGGACTACCCAGCTGCCGACTTTGACCGCATCCTACGAGTCAATGTAACCGGTGTTTTCAACACTTGCAAGTATGCTGCACGCGTTCTGCGAGAGAAGAACAGCCCTGGAAGCATCGTCATTATTGGAAGCATGTCAGGCAATATTGCTAACCGAGTAAGTCCTCAAAACATCACCAAGCATACCCAAAAAGCTAACAAGAAACAGGGCCTCTCTTGCACAGCTTACAACTCCAGCAAGGCTGCTGTTCAGCAAATGTGTCGATCGGTCGCTCAAGAATGGGGTCAGTACGGTATTAGAGTCAACACGTTGTCTCCCGGATACATTAGAACTGCCATGACGGATCAATTGCTTCACGAGAACCCCGAGGTTGAGAAAACATGGATGGCGGGTGCGTTGCTGGGTCGCCTTGGTGCCCCTGAAGACTTCAAGGCCCCAGCTGTATTCCTGCTGTCTGAGGGTGCTTCCTTCGTTCATGGAACGGATTTGAGGGTCGATGGAGGACATTGCGCATCTGCATGATTGATTAGAGCGTTCGTTAATATGAGAAACTTTACGATTTGATTGCGGGATGCCCCAGAAACGTCAAACTGTCCGAGGGATCTACTGATTGACCGCCCATTCCACTACATTCAGAACGGAGACCGTTGCTAACGAGCGCCCGAAAGCCATCTTTGTACCCAATTAAGGCCACATGAAAAGAGATAAAGTTATTTACCTCGTTGAGCTATTCAAACGCCAGCTGACCTTAGTGTATGGCGTCCACTGCCACCACCAAAATCATGGCGCTAATTCAGCCTCTGGTGCTAGTCGCGGAAGCCTTGCGAGGTTGTTTCAGTAATTTGGCTGCCTCAGCTGAACCCATATAAAACGAGACAACTACCCATATCTTTGTGCCATTCAATCAATAACATCACATCAATCGCAATGGCCTCTATAGCCCTCTCAGAAAATGCACACAAGGCGCTGGAGCCTTTGCACCTCCAAGATCGTATCATCGGTACCATTTTCGGCTCAGCGCTTGGAGACGCAATTGGCTTATACACAGAGTTTCTGTCTGCCGACATCTCGGCAAAAGCATATCCCGACCGCAAATTTACGTTGCTCCCTGCTGAAAAAGCGACACCTTTCCGACGCGACCATCACAGGAATTTCCATCGTACTGGAGAATGGACTGATGACACCGACCATGCTGTTCTGATACTGCTTTCATTCCTCCACAGCGATGGCAAGAAGCTTGATCCACAAGACTTTGCTTCAAGACTGTCAGTTTGGGTGCGTATGGGACTGAGAGCGCTGGATACCCTGCCTCTTGGTCTTGGACGCACAGTCGGTGGAATTGTGCGCAGCAAATCTTACTTAAACGATCCTGAGGCCACAGCACGAAATTTCTGGGTGACGGGGAAGTACAATGCTGCGCCCAACGGAAGTCTGATGAGAACACATCCGCTGGGGCTCATGTGTCTTGCCAAGTCCGTTGAGGAGACCTTTCAGGTCGCGGCCGACTTCTCTGTCGTTACACACGTTGATCCCAGATGTGTGGTCTCTTGCGCCATTGGCACGGCTCTTGTTCGTGGCCTTGTCCTCGGCGAAGTTTACGAAGAGCCACATGTCGATGAGTTGATCGAAACTGGCCTCACGTGGTACAACGAGCGTCGCGAGAAAGAATTGCAGGATCCAGACAAGAAAGACGAGCCCCGCCTGGACGTTGAAGAGTTCAAAAAGCATGCGACAGCTCAATCTCTCGCGGACCTCAAGTTGGATGAGAGCTACAAGATCGGATACGTTTACAAGACATTTGGCTCTGGTATCCTGCTTCTTCGACTAGCACTGCGCCAACTCAAGTCTTCTGGACAACTATGCTCCCAGCTTGCCATCTTTGAGAAGCTCATCACCGATCTGACGATGGAAGGCGGCGATGCAGACACAAACGCTTGCTTTGCCGGCGCTCTTCTAGGAGCATTGCTTGGATACAAGTCCTTGCCTCCACATTGGCGCGATGGTCTCCGTCATGGGACATGGCTTATGGAGAAGTCTGAAGGACTGTGCGACGTGCTAGGCGTGACGAAGGGTTCATACTTCGGGTCGCGGGACAAGGATACTGCGGAGGATGGTGGGCGTGGGTTCTTGACGGATGCACAGATGGAAGAGAAGTGTATGAGGATGCAGGCTTGGATGGCACAGGAGGAAACTGAATGGAAGAAGAAGCAAGAAATCGAGAAGAAGAAACCCAATTGGTTTCCTTGGAAATAGTGGTTGGAATGATACCTTGTAGCCTTTTCATGGCATATGTTTGACCGCTTTTAATCACCGGGATTATGTTACAGTTCCTGCTCTGTTAAACCGATGTAAACAATGACTTTGGTATTTGCCAAGCCGATAGCATATATAATACAGTACTAAATGATCATAAATTGAACGTCATATTGACCATGATTCAACATAGCAGAGGTATAACAGGCCCCTTTTCGTTCAACCCAGGTCCTCCAACATTTTACTCCCTCATATGGACCTCAGCCTCAAACTTCTCATTACTCTCAGACTCCCCAGTTTCACCACTGGCGCTCTTCTCAGAAGCCTCTCCAGGAACACCCATGCTGTGATCCCAATGAAGCAAGACCTTTGGACCAGTGAAGAGCTTGTCGATCTGCTCAAGAGACAATAGTCGGGTCTCGGGATAGAAGAAGTAGATGAGGGGAACGAAGAAGGCGTTGAAGATGCAGAAGTAGATGTACGTCTTCCAGCCAATACTTGAGATGGACACGGGAGTGATCTCGACGACGAGGAAGGTGAAAATCCAGTTGGAGGCTGTTGCGAGGGCGGCGGCGCGGGTTCGAATGGCCAGGGGAGCGTATTCGGCGGGCACTTGACTCTGTTAGCTGGGCTGGTTCTGGAGGCATTGAAGTGGGTTGACTTACAGAGCCAGGGGATGGCGAGCAATCCGACAGCAAAGAAGAAGTCTATCGTTTAGTTAGCTAAGTTCGTTATCTCTCAGGGGCTGACTTACTGAACAAGAAGAGCATGACTATGGCGACAATACCAGGTCCAGGCTGCCCAGTAGACACAGTTCCGGCCAAGACCGCCATGCAGACTGCTTGACCAGCGGCGGCAAACATCATCAACTTGCGGCGACCGAGACGATCGATGATCCAGATGGGGATAAGCGAAGAGAAGAAGTAGGCGACACCATTGAAGCCAGCAAGTAGGAGACTCAGGTTATGAGAAATGCCGACTGACTCTTGGAAGATGACGGGGGCGTACTGTAACTTGGTGTCAGTCGCTTGAGGTTTGATGGATTGACACTTCTATTCAATGGACTTACGTATGTGATGAGGTTGATACCGGAAAGCTGTTAGAAGAGCGTGTTAACCAAACCTGATCGAGAAGACGATGCGAAGATTCTTACCTGTTGCATGAACTGTCCGCCGATACCAAGCATTGTTCGATACAAGAACTTCTGCTCTCCATTCTTCCACATAGCCTTGAAACTGCTCGTCTGCGCCGCCTCGCGCTCCTCATTAATAGCATGCTGAATCTCAGCAATGGCACGGCTGACAGTCTCATCCTCCTTGGAGATAGACTTGGCATCTCGGCGCACAGCCCAAAGAACCTCGCGTGCCTCGTCGTGAAGGTCATGGTTGATGAGCCAGCGAGGGGACTCGGGAAGAAGAACGATTCCGATGAAGGTCAAGATGGCAAAAAATATCTGGAAGGCAAGGGGGAAGCGGAACTGGGCATCATTGCTGACGTAGGACATGCCGTAGTCAACCCAGTATGAAAGCATGACGCCGAAGATGTTGATTGCGAGTTCAATGGCAAGGCCCTTACCACGGTTGCTGGCTTTCATGAGTTCAGAGTGCCAGACAGCTAAAGACTGTTAGTTGAGATCTCTGATAGAGTCAGGGGCAACTTACGAATGGTACTGGTGTTCATGCCGTTTCCGAGACCAGCTACAATACGGCCAACGATCATCTGAGGGATTCCGAAAGCTGATGCTTGAAGAGCGGCTCCGATGCTGAGAACAACACAGCCCATCATGATACACTTGCGACGACCAAAGTACTCGCCAAAGATGAGACAGAAGATGGCGCCGAAGAAGCAACCGATCTCGTAAATGGCGACCACGGTTCCTTGAAGAGAAGAACTGCCGTTGCCTCCATCTGTAGTGTCGATCTCGGGAAAAGTGTTGGTGAATGCAGTACCTGTCAACAGGCCAGACATAACACCCTGATCATAACCGAAGAGGAGGAAGCCAGAACCAGCTGTAGCCGTGATGGCCCAGTCCAAGGGTCTTCCAACAAGGATCGTCATGATGAAGAATTTGATGAGAAGTGAAGAAAACAGAAGAAGCTATTCAACAACCAATGTTGATGCTGTCAGTAACAGTAAAAGATGGGGCGATTCCATATCAATATATACTGCCTCTGAAGTGACAATTCGGCGACGAGAAAATTAGATCAATTGTTGACTCGCGCAAAACAAGGTTCGTTCCAAGGCCGTGACATGGCGCCAGTTCCCCGTGGGGAGTCCACTGTACCGTAACATTGGATCATCTGGGGTTTTTGCGGGTTAGACGAACGGTTTCGGTTTTGAGAGACGTGAGGCATTTGCAAGCGCTGGAGTGAATATGGGGCATTTAGGCAACCGAATTCAGGGATGAGGTTCCTGGGTTGCCCCGTTTCTGCGAAAGAGTGAGTTTTAGCCGATGGAATGATACGATAACTATGAATTGAGGGTGTCATTGAAGATGGATGGTTTAGCGAAAACACCTGTGCATTGGAAGACTTGTGGTATTCTCAGGCAGGATAGTTGCAGTATGCCTAAGCGTAGGTGCCCTCCTGATGCAGCCACAAACAATAAGGTAGTCAATTATTTGTGCAACGAACTAAGAGAAAGGCTTTGATGCCAGAGAAGACAAACACACCAACTCTCGAAATTACTCAACTGATCAAAGAAAAAGCGTGGTTTTGATGTTGGAGCAATTGGATGCTTGTCAAGGTCCGCTTAGACCTACCAAGATCGGCTGCAAGTTGGAGTTCCCCTCCCCATCTCCACTCCTTACTGCAACACCCCAGGATGGGTAATGGACTTTTCGTTAGAGACGACACTAATTCGCATACAGATGCCCTACACCTTACGCATTGTATACTCTCCAAGGGTGCGTATACTTCCCTTATCCGATTCGTTGTGAGATATATTCAAATGGCTGTTTGATGTTTTGCTGACACTATCTCGAAAAGAATAATGATCATGATCGGATTAGGAATCTGGGAACGCTCTGCAGGAACCATAAGATAAAGATGCCATGAGGTATCAAAGACGAAGGATTGGCAAACTCCCTTTTGTTTGGACAAGTGTTGGCGCTTTGTGCGACATCGACACCATAGCACACGACAAACACTCCTCAAAATCATGACACTAGGTATGCGCTTGTGGAAGCAAGACGAGCCAGTTGTTGACCAAAAACCTCAGGAAAGAGCTTCATCAATGGCGTCGCCAACTCAGTCGAGCGAAGCCTCAGGAGTTGCATTCTCCACGACCCATCGTTGAGTCTCGTCGCATCAGAGAAAGGTGATATGATGACCTGCAACAGCAAGCAAGACTAGACTGACAGCCGCTTTAGTTCTTTATCGACGAATGGACCAAAGCAATGACAAAGTCATCCTCATTTCCGGCGGAGGCTCCGGCCACGAACCCGCGCACGCAGGATACATCGGCGAGGGAGCATTGGACGTCGTGGTCGCTGGCGAGATCTTTGCCTCCCCTTCCGCTTCACAGATCCTCACAGGCCTACAGACTATCAAGTCGTCAAAAGGGTACGCCTATGCCCCATAGGGGTCGAGTGTCTGGCTAACCAGTGGTAGATCGTTGATGATCGTCAAGAACTACACAGGCGACAAGCTCAACTTCGGCCTCGCAGCAGAAAAGGCAAAGGCAGACGGACAGAAGGTTGAGATGATTATTGTTGGAGATGATGTGTCAGTCGAGGGAAACACGCTTGTTGGTCAGCGTGGTCTTGCAGGAACAGTCTTCTGCCATAAGATCGCTGGCGCAAAGGCAGCCCAGGGGTATGCATATCCATCATACTGACCAAGCCAAAGCTTACCTCCTTTACACAGAGCCTCCCTCGAGCAAGTCGCCTCCACTACAAGAAAAGCCGCATCGCAAATGGCCACCGTCGCAGCGAGTCTCGATCGATGTAGTGTTCCCGGACGGGCGATTCAAGAAGCCCTTCCCCATGACCAACTCGAATTCGGAATGGGAATACACAACGAGCCGGGTGTCAAGCGCGAAGAAATCTCGAGCCTTGAGGTTACAGTTGAGAAGGCATTGAGTATGATGTTCACTCCCAAGGCCAATATGTGGCAACCAGAAAGGGGGCAGTGTGTAGCTTTGATGGTCAACAACTTGGGCGGCTTAAGTGTCTTGGAGATTAGTGTTGTTGCAGACGAGGTGGTAAAGCAACTGGTCGAACGTGGCATACGTATCGAAAGGAGTCTTGTTGGCACTTTTGTTACGTCGCTCGATGGCCCTGGCTTTTCTGTTACACTGCTGTCACTTGACGATGAGTTGACAGAACTGCTTGATGCTCCCACTACCGCACCTGCTTGGCCACGTTCGATTCACGGCTGGGCAACAGATATGGAGTCTGTATCAAAGCGTGAGACGACAATTCCTGTAGCGAAGGGCAATGGTAAGGAGACGGGAGTCAAGGGTATGTTGAAGATGAAGCGATCTGCCAACATCAAACTGATCATTCGTAGTGCCGACATCACTTGTCAAGGTTCTCATTGAATCAGTGGCACGAACAACAACGAGGGATGAGCCGAAAATCACAGAATACGACACCCTGGCTGGCGATGGAGACTGTGGAGAGACGCTTCTGAATGGAGTAACTGGTATGTTCCCACCGAGCCTCATTAATTGAGATACAGCAATGTTGATACCGTCTACGTGCAGGTCTTGTTAAGGAGTTCGAAAACGACGACGCAGTTTCCCTTGACATTGGCCAAGTCTTCCGACGAACAGCGGCAACCGCAGAAAGGAGCATGGGTGGCACGTCGGGCGCCATCTACGCCATTTTCCTCAACGCTGTAGCAAACCGACTTTTACAAGTGACTGCCGAGTCTCCATCGCTAACGGTCTCCGAGTTCATACAACAAGCTCTGCAGGGCGGCTTAAGCGAGCTTTGCAGATACACACCCGCGCGTATCGGCCATCGCACACTAATGGATGCACTTATACCATTTGTCAAGAACTACTACCTGGATGGCTCACTAAGGGCTGCTCTGGCAGAGGCGCGGAATGGTGCTGAGAGCACACGGCTGATGGTAGCGGCCCTGGGACGGGCGAGCTATGTTGGACAGGAGAGGTTCGATGAAGAGGGCGGTATTCCTGACCCTGGAGCTCTAGGTGTTGTGAGCATTCTCGAAGGTCTTCGCGATGGATTGGATACTCGAGCCAATTGAGGTGATTGGCGCAGTCGGCAATCGGATGGAACTGTTTCTTCGCTTCAAGTTCCTGGAGAATATCTTTATCCTGATGATGATGATGATGGTCTAGCCGAGTATAGTCAAGGCAGACCAGGATGAAGAGCACTGTCCACCCACTAAAGAACGCCACACTGCCTTTCCAGAGCACACAGGGCAATTGTAAGCGGAGGTGAACTAATCCCAGTTCAGGAATGTTTCGAGTTGAAGACTTGTTTGTCGGGGAACCAGCAAAGACTCGCTTTTTTATTCATTTCAGCATCAATTACTTGCAAATTAATAGATCATGTCAGTGTTTTAGTTCCCTCTAACCGTTTTATGGAACAATTGCCGATCACGAGTCTTTTTTGGTATGGCAGGTCGGACCCCAGATTCTGGCGTCTACAATTGCCCTGCCCCTCCAACTTTTGGACATCTTCACTCTCGCCTTCACTTTCATCTCCACTCGTTCTCCCAATAAGTCATATCACCAATTCTCACCCGGAATCACAATCCCGGCTACAGTTGACTTATGGACCGTCCCTCCGCATCCCGGGCCCGAGTCCGGTCCGAACCCATCAAGCATAAGCGGACCCGCTCCGGGTGTCTCAATTGCAGACGGAAGAAGCGTAAATGTGATGAGAGTCGGCCGGCCTGCGGAACGTGTCGTCGTCGCAATGAGTCTTGCGAATGGGGTCTCAAGATTGCGTTTCGAGCCGAGCATGCTCAATGCTTGAATGCGCGGCATCCTTCGATGAGGAAGATGGCGAGGAGGAGGCAGCCGAGGGAGTTTGAGATTCTGGATGTGACAGATGAAGTCATTCGTGATTACAATGGTGCTGAGACGGAGGAGGAGGATAACGAGACTAGTGATGATCATGCGCGCCCAAGCACTTCTGGTATGAACTTGATCTGCATCATGGGTCGTTTGTAGATCTAACTTTCTTCTAGGTCGCTCAAATCTCATCGTCGGCGGAAGACCTCGCGCCGCAAATAATACATCAAGTGGCTATGTCTCTATACAGCGAGCACCGGTAGTCGATATCTCATCACCGACATCGCAGCGCCAGACCGAAAACGCCGTAGCCGACCTACTTTATTTCAGCCAAAACGGGCAATCTCATTCCTCAGTCGACATTGATCCTGCTCTGCAAGTTTCCATGGAGGCGATTCCAATTGACATGATAGCAGACTATCCGTACATCGACCAGATGCAAGCATTTACCCCTGAGGGCATCTCCGAGGACGGTATCTTCTTGCCAGGCTCTGCGTACCACGAGTTACACTCGACACTCCGTAATCATCTCATCCAAGAGACGCGGTCAATTGCTCCAACAAGATCAACAACGCCGCATATAGAGGTTGAAAGCTCAGGGGGCGTCTCCTTGGAAGAAACCGGGGTCACGATCCCAATACAAGAGTTTCAGCCCTCACAGACACTACTGCTCTCTCAGCAAGAGGAATGCTCGCTATGGAAGAACTACTTTGACGAAATTGCCCCCTGGCTCGACAAATTCGACCGAGACCGCCATTTCCAGCAGATTATCCCTACAATGAGTAAAGACAACGACCATTTACGATACTCGATGCTGGCACTCTCAGCACGACAACTCGAACTTAAGCATACACTACCGACGAATCGTAGCCTCGCCCTCTATCAAGAAGCCATTCATATGCTCCTCCCACATTTGCCGACCCGCGGAACAGCTGTTATCGCCACATGTGTTATCCTTTGCGTGCTGGAGATGCTGAGCTGTTCACCAAAGGCATGGCAACGCCATCTTGATGGCTGTGCGAGTCTCATGGAAGCTGTTGGCATCAATGGATTTGTAGGAGGGACAGAGCAAGCCTTGTTCTGGTGCTTTGCGCGTATGGATATCTGCGGTGGACTCATATCGTCTGTCAAGACTCTCATTCCTATCTGCCATTGGGCCTCCAAGACGTTATCGATCGAAAACGATGTCGAGCTCTTCAAGAATGCTCCAACGTTTGAGGACTGGGCTAATTATGCTGTGTATCTCACCGCTCAAGTCCTGGATCTGTTAGCTGCCTCCCCTACTGATCCAACTCGCGATGAAGCCAAGTTCCGGACTCGATGGCTCAAGTTGTGGAAGTATATCTCTGAATGGTACCAAGAGCGTCCAGCTCCATTGCATTCCATCATGACTATCCCTTCGAGCGAGTCCTCCCCGTTTCCGACGATTTTGTATTCGAACCCTGCTGCCATGTCAGGGAATCAAATGCATCACGCAGCATCGATTCTTATGCTACAGAACCAGCCATCGACAGTACGACTAGGCCATGCTTCGAAACCAAGAAGTATCCTTTGGCATGCAAGACAGGTATGTGGCATAAGTATGTCGAATGAGCATCACGGTGCCTGGACGAATAGTGTGCAACCGCTGTGGATTGCTGGTAGATGCATGAGCCATCCAAGTGAGCATAAAGCGATCTTGGAAATGTTGGACCGGATCGAAAGGGAGAGTGGATGGAGTACAAAATGGAGAGTCGACGATCTGAAAGAATTCTACAAGTGCTCCTTGTCAACTGTATGAAAGAGATGATTTATGAAATTCGGAGTTACCAATGGGTCAAAGACAGACCAGAAGGTGTGCAGTTGATATTCTTGGCGATATTTAGCGTTTGTGGTTGCAGTGGGACTTGGCTTTGGTTTCATGGAGACTTTTAAGAAAATTCCAAGTGAGCTTTTTGTACCCAGGAATTCAAGTTCCCTTTAGATGAAATTTGGAAACGCGTTTGATATTTGCGTTGCTGAGCGGAGGCCTTATGCTGGGGCTCACGTGCCAAGGGAAAACAGGTGAGACGGTCATAGGTCAAAAATAATCCCACACTTCTCGAGCACACGTCAGGATTCCCCCTCACTAGTCAACCCAAACGGAATCTCAACAAGCATAAGTCTTCCGCATCACATTCATTTCTCTTCATTTCTCTTCATTGTATTCCCATCGTTATGTCGTTGTCCAAGCCCGAGCGTGTTCATGATCTTATCGCCCAGAATCCTCGAGTTCGTGTCTGGGTTCATCCGCTCGAGTGGTCCGAGATTCACCTTAAACTTCTCAACGCCTCCTTCACTGAAATTGACACCAATGAGATCTCTGAGAACCACGAAGATGGGACAGCTCAGCCATCTGAGACTCAGAAGTCCGCGGTTTCTGACTATCGAATCGTCAGACAGTTCGCGCAAACCTCGATGAAGAGCAAAAACCTCAAGATTTTGATCTGTGACAACGGACCTCTTAAGCTCCTCCGGTAACAATCCAGATACTAGCATCTCCATGCTAAAGATCCTAACTTTGAGACCTAGACCTCGCGGATACTTCTGCTTCGGCGAGGAGAAGCCGCTTGATCTTCAGGGCGCGATCTTCAACCAACGCGAAGCTGTTCACAAGGACAGTTACGCTGGGGCATTCGCGTTCATCCAGGGGAACCTGATCAGGAACCTCCGTGAAGGACTTTTTCCTCTTCCCAACCGTCTTCGTCATGACCCTGCCGCCAAGTGGTTAAGAGAACTGCGAGTCAAGAAGATTGAGCCCCAGGATCAGTGGCGTGACCCCTACATCCTTTGTGTCCTTCTCGGGCTTGCTCAGTCTCAGGCAGAGGATAAAACCTCCCCCAAGTATCCTTTCGCCGAGGATCATATCTTCAAGGTAAACCTACCCCTGGTGCTTACATGACTCGTCTAGGATGTTTGTTGACACTAGTGTAGACTTGTGCTGCGTTGACTGATGACAAGAACGAGGACTTCATGTATTTTTATACCGCTGAGTTCTCGGTTGCTTTCGTCAGCAAGTTCGAGTATCCCCTTGATCTGAAGAAGCCAAAGGATGCCATGTCCTCCGAGCTGCCCATCGGCAGGAAGCGGATCCTCTACCGGCCCTACAAGACCTTCCGGGCTCGTCTCCTCGCGGAGATCTCCTCTGCCCTGTAAGCAGATGGAGCTACCTGTCGGTTCGGGTAGGCTCCGGGGCTGAGAACCGATTCACTATCAGCCGACTGGGATGAACAAGTCTATTTTGATTTTTTTGTCGGGACGACAACTTCAGTTGAACCAATTAGTGGCATCCTACTGACTATGGATGCACGATATGCATGGATACAGCACCATTTTTCTCATTGCTAAAGCCCATATGGAATTTGTTTAGGTAAGTGTTTATCCTTCGGGAGATCGTCTATAAAGGTGTAAGGCCATTAACAAGCTGACCACGATAGAACTCTAAAGTTCAAATAGGTTATTATCGGGGATCCCGATAGACGAAGGAAGCACCGAACTGCCTATTCGGTTGCGATTCAGGTTACATGCCGTACGCATTAGTATTTAAAGACCATGGCGGAACATGTATACCTAGTTACTTTCCACCAGTCTTTATACAGCTCGTCACTCCAATACGAAACTCTAAACACAATCTATCGTACTACAACGGTGCCGTGGGCGGCTAAGTTGCCTGATTGAAACAAAGTGGCCGGGGTCCCCCTTGCAAGGCTGGGATGGCTCCCCGTAGGATACCGAAACATCGGCCGAATTACTGTCTCTTCCTGAAGCACGCTCATCACGATCTAGATGAAACCAGGGTGTCTTTTGTTCATTGCTGGCGGTTTCATGGACGCGTTGCTCCGAAGTTCTCGACCATCTGTCGACTGGGAACCCCTGCTAGTTCCCGTGGGCTTCCCGGGTGGAGATTAGAGGACCTTGAGACTGAATCAGTTGAGGTCGGAAGTTGAGCAGGTCAGTATTCGATCTTTTGCGATGTTCTGAGTATAAAAAGAGCCAGTCTATTCGTCAAACTGAAGATGTTTTCACAGGTCACTCACCGATCATCTACTACTCCCTTATTCAGCCCCAAAGATTCTCCTCCGTTCTTCTCTGCACCATGAAGTTCACTTCTGTTCTCCTCGCCGGCCCAGCTCTCGTTGCTGGAAGATATCTCAGTGACGAGGTCACCTCTGGAACTTCGACTCACTACGGCGGCAATGTCTCTGGAGGCAACTGTGGCTTTGTTTCCTACACGATTCCTTCTGGCATCTATGGCACTGCTTTCTCTGGCCCCAACTGGGACAATGCTGGAGTCTGTGGTAGCTGTATCGAAGTCACGGGCCCAACCGGCAAGAAGATCAAGGCGATGGTGAGTACCCTTATGGTCTGATGGTTTGTGAGGCGAGCTGATGTATCTTGCTCTTAGATCGTCGACAAGTGCAACGAGTGCAACAAGGGTCACTTGGATCTCTTTGAAAATGCCTTTACTGCTGTTGGCGGTACGAACGGCCTCGTTCAGACCAGCTGGAGACTGATTTCGTGCGATATCACTACACCTTTGGTCCTACGCAACAAAGAAGGTGAGTTGGCAGCATGCTCTGCTCTAACCGCACCCCCAAGTTCAACAGCTAACGCTATCTTAGGCACAAGCGCCCACTGGTTCAGCATGCAAGTCCGCAACAGTAACCTCCCCGTCAAGAGCCTCGAAGTTAGCACCAACAGCGGAAAGACATGGACCGGAACGACTCGACGTGACTACAACTTCTTCGAGAACCCCAGCGGTTTCCTGGTCGATACTGTCGATGTCAGAATCACCAGCTCCACCGGCAGCACCATCATCGTCAAGAACGTCGGAGCCAAGCCTTCAACCGAATACCCAGCCAGCGGCAACTTTGCTTAAGATAACGGAGTTGTTTCCCTGTTTCCGGAAGAACAGTTGGCAATGGAGGGTTGGTGGAACGCTGCTACGAAGGTGATTTGATGGCGGAAAGATTGGGGGCCATTCTTGGGAGATTGTACATATTTAGATTCTTCGTATATATCAACCTTTTCATCGATGGCATCAAGAGCTTGATAATTTTAACTCAGTGAAGCCTTAGAGTGGAACTAAGTCCACGTTATGAAAAAGTGTTGATGTAGAGCATGTCCGCTTACATGAGCAGTCCGAGATTATTTCTCACAGTAACTGTAAAGCCAACTCTTAGATATCGATTTGAGGCGCTACTCTCAACATGATTGGTCGGCTTAATGTTGCTTGGCGTCGGATACGTGGAATCTGACGTCTGTTTTCCATCTACACAGACCATCCAAACACTTTCACCTCACACCATCTTATCTCAGAAATACCCGACAAAGACAAGCGATGTCAGCTCTAGGCGTCAGCAAAGTGGCCATTCCATCATGCTGCGGGCGTGTATTTTTAGCGCTTATAAGACATGTATAAATCAGCATTTCCTGATTGTTGAAAATGGTTTCTTTGCTAGACGTCTGATAATTCCTACAGCTAACTCTTCTGTGTCTCGATCCTCACCAGGCCCAGTAACGTTTCTCAAGTGGCTATACGCGTCTTTCCAAAATGTCCAGTCCAACGGCAAACGAGGAGACTACCCTCCTTGATACCTTCGACTCTCGCGAGAGCCACGAAATCTACAATATCAAACCCCATCCGATCACCGGCCGCCTCATAGATTCCTATCCAGTCACTCGTACAAAGCCCATGCGCGTCCTATGCCTCGGACAATCAAGAACAGGCACCATGGCCCTCTTCATGGCCCTCAAGCAACTAGGCTATACGCCATACCATATGTCCACCCCCCTCGGAAGCCCCAAGACAAACCTAGGTCTCTGGCGTGAAGCTCTTGATGCCAAGTTCTATGGGAAGGGCAAGCTCTGGGGTCGTGAAGAGTTTGACAAGATACTTGGGCCGTACGATGCCGTGGCTGATTTGCCGGCCATCTGCTTCGTTGAAGAGCTCGTGGCCGCGTATCCTGAAGTCAAAGTTATCGTCACTCAGCGCGATGTAGATAGCTGGCTTCGAAGTATGGACTCGACGGGAGGCCGAGTCCTCCGATGGCCCCTATGGAATACTCTCGCAAGATGGGATACCGCACTAGCTGGCCCGTTCTGGGAGTTTTCAAAGAAGGTCATGCCCGCCAACTTTCATACCATGACGGACTTCTCTGATAAGTCACCAGCTCGCCAAGCCTTCCACGATCACTACGATCTCGTCAAAAGGATGGTTCCGTCTGAAAGAATGCTCGAGTTCAAAGTTCAAGAGGGATGGGGTCCGCTTTGCAAGTTCTTAGACAAGGAGATCCCTGGGGAAGAGTTCCCGAAGCTGAATGATTCAAAGCAGTTTGTTTTGGCACATAGTTTGATGTGGTGGATTGCTTTTGCCAAGATGGTTGGAAAAGCTTCGTTCATGACTGCTGTCTCTGGAGTTATTGCTTCGGTATTTGCGATATGGAGGTTGAAATATGCTGTTAAGATCGCTGCTATGCTGAGGCCAATCGCCGACTTGTCTTGATTTACTGGGGCCTTGTAAGTAACGGGGATGCTTTCTTGTTTACCCTTGCTAACGATATATTCGCAGTTTGATATTCGAATAGTTGAATACGGCTTTTTGTTACCGAAATAGTATTGGTGACTTGAGTGCAATGCCCAGGGGTCGATCAGTGTCAAAAGGATCATCCACATCAGCCAGTGTCTGATACCAAATGAAATCCTTCTGTGTCTACAAGGATCCATTGAATAAACTTTTCTCGGAACTCCTGAAGAATCAACTTGCTCAGGACAATGTTTCCGCCCGGTGGTCAAGGGATGGTTCCCGAATAGGCTTCACCTGATCGACATTAAACGTTTTCAGGCGTAACTAAAAAGCCATCCGTGCTCGAGACTTCCAGTCTAGGCTGGCCTAAACATAAATGCTGAGCTATTGAATTTTAACGTAGTCCGGCTGATAGCCATACCTTTTCACATTAGTTCCAATCGTCCTTTCACCGACTTGGACCATCACAGCACAGTGTTTCGCCGTATCTCGTCTAGTTCCGCTCGGTTCATCTACCGAACGACCCAAATACCTGGGAATCAAGAGTCAAGACGGGCACTATCCCCAGTTCAACCATTTTCGAGACCGTTTCTTGCTATACGAGCCGAGAACCGGCTGTCACGGCCTTCAGGTCCAGGGTCCCTGAGTTACTAGTAATTATGCGTTATCATTCAGAGTAGCTTCAACCTTAACCAGTAAATTCCAGGCACTGCAGTCTTTACGACAATGGAGAGTGGCTTGAGCTTCCCGCGCTAATACTACGGAAACCGTCTAGTGTTGCACCAATTCCGACGACCTGAGAATAGTGGCTCCTTTGTTCGTTGGTCTCGAATGTCTCACATTCCTCATGACGCAGTGGGCTGGACTTGGACCTGAATCTTATAATTCAATCGCCACAATGTGAGCTCATATAAGTTTCGAAGCTTTCACTCGGATTCTTTGCCAAGACCCTATACTGTATCATACTTCACATCTCAAATCTTTCACCATGAAACTCATCACAAGCCTGATTCTCTTGGCCGCGGCCTTTGTGTCAGCGAAGCCTGCCGGAACAGTAGAGTGTGCAGCAATCTACCAGAGATGTATTGAAACAATAACGGTACGAAAAGCTTGCGTGGTGTTGGTCCAAAGCTAAATATCTTTATAGCCACAAGAGTGCAAGAAGACTGATCGAGATTGTCTTTGTAAAGCTTGGGATGATGTTATAACGTACGTACAAGTTTGAAATCTGTCCAACCTCACGAAAACTGATACTAACGACGGTCTCTGTAGATGTTTGGTCGACTGTCCAAATACTCCACGCTACTGGTTAGCGAAGGAAAATGCTAGGGGCTTTTGTACATAAGATTGATGAATATACAAGCGTGCATTTGTTGTTCAACCTCACTTTCTTATCCGTCTACATGACAAGATAAGCTACAACGAACAAGCCCATATCGCTGTGTTGGCGCAGCTTGCTCACAACGACTCAAGCATATCAGAATGGCGACATTTCAGCAGAACCATGGATGAGAGAAACTGCAAGCTACTTCTAATTTAAGGAGACAATGCCATTGACTGGATAATATGCAATGGTACCGGGACCTTGAATAATCAAAGGAAATCTGGGACGTTGTCTTTCACTTCTGGTTGTTACGAAGGATATTTCAGGTCTCAATCCTGAACGAATTTCTCCTTACTGGGGCGAAATACCGGATATGATGTGTTTATGAAAACTCACAACCGCTTACATGAAACTCATAAACCGCAATCACTTGCTGCTTTCAAATGAAGGCAAGAAGAACATCGTGTGAGCTCATCTCAACTGTATTAGGTTTACAGAACTGAGAAGCTGTCATGCCAAGTAAAGACCTTAATATCACTCTTCCTACCTTGAATGCAATCTATCAACACTAGGAATCTTTCGTCGTTCTGAGAATCAGTTCGAATTGTCTTTTGTGGTCACTGATCTTTCAGTACTCTCGTGTCACTCCGCCTTAGGGTAGTTCCACGGGATCAGGCCGACGAGGAGCGAGTGTTGCTTGTAACTCGGCTGTTTGACGGTCCGCTGGAACATCAGAGGGCTTCGATCCACCAACTCCTTGGGTCCATTATCCGTTTCTGTCTGACCCGGTGCTTCGGTCATCCCCTGCCCCGTCTCTGGCGTCGTCTACGGCTTCTGCGCACGACTCTTTCGAAGTAGATATAAAACCGCAACAGCAGTTCCGCAAACCACAGCCAGGCCCCCAACGATACCGCCGACTATTGCACCCGTGTTACTCCCCGATTCAGGTCGATTGTCATCAGAGACCTCGGCAGTGGCTTCTGTGGCGCTTCCCGACGAGGTGGTGCTTGTCTCTGTGACAGCTGTTGTGTCGCTGGAAGCTTTCGATGTCTCACTTGGCGATGTTGTTTGTGAAACGGCTTTTGTCAATGCCGGGACTTTTGGAGTGATGTAATAGGTATCTGTTGCAGCGGCGGCATCGCAGGCGACGTAGGTGTATTTGTGACCTTCGTCCATGATCAGGTATGCAAGACTGCAGTATTCGACCTTCTTGCTATCAATCCATTAGCTACTTCAGGAAAACTTCATGAATCTATAGTACCAGGATGTCATTCTTGGGGTTCTCTGTCTTCCCGCAGCCATCTAATCAATCATGCTGGTCACGACATCGCCCAGCAATACATTTCGAGTCGCCAGCACTCTTACACATGCCCCAAAGGCCATTTTGGGTACTGAAGCGACACACACTGCCAGACTCGGCTGTTGTCATAGCTGCTGGGTCGCCATTTTGTAACCGCATGTTATCATTTCAGAAGGTACAGCGCGTTGTTTAAGGCGCCGAGGCGTCTGGCTGGGCTGCAATGTCTCAGTTGCAGTGGGCAGTTCGGCGTAGAGCGCATTGCTGTGGCATATGTATAACTGAAACAATTAGAGAATCCATATTATTTGCTGCATATTGGGGTGTTTTGTCTCACTTGAGAGGGGGAAGAGAGGCAAGAAATTGAACAGCGACAGAGAACAAACACGCCAAATTGAATTGTTTTCATGTCCTACTTCTGTTTAACTGTGGGGACTTATCATGCTGAGTTCAATGTACAATTCATCAACCCAGTATGATTGTCAAGGATCGCATGTGTTGGTTGTGTCGTCGAACGGCCGTGTTAGTACCGTGTTAGACGGTTGGCCTTGACCGTTTTCATCGGAATTCGATGCCATGTTCCTTGCAGCAAATCGTTATCTTAACGCGGTTTTCATTGGGTGATACGACTTGGCATCTGACTTGGCTCGATACGGCAAGTTCCACTGTCATAACCCTTGCAGAGTCTGTGATCCTTGTCTTCTGCAAGTTGAGTGATTAACCCATCCAAGCTCCAATGATGAGATGACAGGTTCGGTCTAACGTGCCGAATTGAAATGAGATGAAGGGAAGGAAGAAGTAAAATTTGAGACGAGAAGGATTCGCCTCTGCTTATATCCCCGCGACAATCGTGCTCTTGACGGGAGTTTGCGCTGACTCCAATCAGTCAGCAAATTGACCTCGGAATGTAATCACAGATAGCTCATGATACCACGTCACAAATAGTTAGAACATTTCGTATAATATTGACCCAATCCAATGATTACAAGATCAAGCCCCTGCTAGCTCCCGTGTAAACGAGGTCCCCGAATAATGAGCAGTGGAGGTGGGCTGACCGCTGACGCTGACAGCCCAGGCTTCTCAGTAACATGCCCTCGGCCTTCAAACGGCGCTGCCGGGGTGTGGCCTTTAGCGTCTGTTAGCGGGCCCTCGTACTGGATGAGGCGTTTGTGTCTCAACCCAACCCTTCCCTTCAAGGCGATGGTGCTGTGCCTCGCCCTTCTCTCAGCCGCGCGAGTAAATTAATTATTGTTCTTTTAGTTTTCCCCTTCTTTTTCTTTCTCATCTTCATGCCTTTTTTTTCCTGTTATGGACTTCAAGTGTTGACGAAATGCATCGCAAGGTTTTTGTTCTGAGTGTCCCGCTCGTCTCCTTCTTGTTAGTCACAGCGAGCTTGTATCTTGGTCGAGATCATATAACCAGATTATCTGAGGCATACCTACCGCTTCATGCGCCCTCCTCCCTTAAGACCACGTCTACGGAAACAATATCTTTACCTTTGAGTACGACGTCAGTTCTGGATGACTCGCCTGTTATTGAGGAACCTCCTTCATATTCGACACTTGACACTTACACCACAAGTACAATCGAGGTACATACTACACCAACGATCTCCTCTACAACTTCAGCAGCACCGTCACCAACAATTACGAAATCTGCCATCCCAATCGCAAATGGTGAGTTGCTATCTTTGATCTTTTGGATAAGAGTGACTAACATGTCCCAGGCTCCGTTCTCTCTACCGAGCGCATTACACCTTACATCCACGCAATCCTCGATCCTACTTCAAAAGAGCGCCCTCGTCTTCAATGCCCTCCCTTGGACACCAAGCGATACAAGGACCTTCAAAAGAAGAAGGACGCTCGCGGAGGCAAAATCGACGAGCATCCAATTGACTTCTTCTTTGCCCTTAATTTGCGCAATGTCGTAGGCCTTCTTCCTCGCCTCATGGGCAGCATTGTGGAGGCCATTCAATTCCTTGGACCTGAACGATGCGCCCTCTCAATCGTCGAAGGCAATTCTCCCGATGGAACTGCCGACGTTCTTGTCGCCTTGCGCCCATTCCTCGAAGAGCTTGGAATTACTTACTTTTACAACAACTCTGCGATTAACCCGTCCAAGGGTCCTCGCATTCGCAAGTTGGCCCAATTGCGAAACTTGGCCTTGGAGCCGCTGTTTAAGAAGAAGGTTCCCGCTGCCGATGACACTACTGTCCTCTTCATCAACGATGTAGCTGCTTGTCCGGATGATCTACTTGAACTTGCGCTTCAGCGTCGTAAGCTGAATGCCGATATGACCTGCGCTATGGACTTTACCTACGCTGGTCCTGATCCCACATTCTACGACGTATGGGTAAGTTTGGCTCGATTTCTCTGACCACAGTGAGAAACTAACACACTGCAGGTCGCCCGAACACTAGCGGGAGACACATTCTTCCCCATCCCCGAAGACGGATCATGGGACAATGCCTGGGACTTATTCAGAGGAAACCGAGAAGCACGAATGCGATACGACGCCCATCTTCCTTTCCAAGTCTTCGCCTGCTGGAACGGCGCAACAGCCTTCTCAGCCGCTCCAATCCTCAGCGGCCTACGGTTCCGCGATCCCAAAAAGGACGAATGCTTCCAAGGCGAGCCGCAATTGTTCTGCAAAGACCTGTGGCACAGGGGCTACCGAAAGATCGCAGTCGTACCCAGCATTAGCTTGGAGTACACAGATGCGAGAGGCAAGGATATCAAGAAGTTGAAGGGCTTTACGAATGAGGTTATACAGCATATGGAGGAGGATAAAGCCCATATTGAGTGGCAGTACGAGCCGCCGGAGAAGGTCAAGTGCATGCCTTCTTTTGATCGCCAGACGTGGCTACCGTGGGATGAGTCATTGAAACGATAGATGTTTTACGGTTGTTTTCTTTTGTTTTTTTTCTGCAATTGGGTTATACCAGCATTGTTAGACTTGGGTGGTGTTGATGGAGTTCATTCATGGCTGTCTATTCTCTGTACCAAAGAATCATAAACTTCACGATGAAATCATCATACGTTTCCGAGCATCAAGATAATGGCTTGAAGGCCGTTAATGGCTAGTTCATGGATGACGATTGTCATGTGCAGAATGGTTACATCGAGTCGGAAGTGGCATGTCCACCGTCTCAGTTCAACGTTAACTCAGATCGCCAAGGGCACGCTAGTTCGCTGCAAGTCACTGGGCAGTGCTCAGCCCTAGCGACTAATTATAGGCCATCGTAAAGTCAATGCGAAGCCACATCGAACACGGACATGGCCGTTGCGATGGCTGCTTACTGGTCATGGGGCACCTGAAAGGCGAAAGCGCCTGGTATGAACATTCACTCGGGCCATTAAGATTTCTACTTTTATGTTGAGCAATTAAGTACAGCAACACTGTTGACAATATCTAATTCATCTAGTGTCTTACGTCGTAATCTATCTGATGCGTTCTGAAGTTATTCGAGGGTATGAGCTAGCGGTAGAGCTCCCAGTGCCAACAAGCAAGATAACATAAATACCCCCATCCAGAAATCCATTCTCATACACAAATCCGTATGTTCGTCATTCATCTCTCAGTCTCACATTCCCTTTCCCTGAATACGCTCCGCAGCAATACCATAGGCAGAGAGGGTGTCGCCAACCTCACATGGATCCTCTCCGAACTCAACCTTCTCAAATCCTTGTGGGCGATCCTTTTCCAAGGCCATCTTGCCCATTTGCGCCTGGCATCGGAAGCTTCCAAATCGATATTCGACCACAGACCGACCGCCCTTTGAAGCGTCACCCTGAACAATGAGCTCGGTGATCTCATCGACCTCAAAGACGAAGCGTTCCTCGAAGAACTCTGTGAGGCAGCTGGGGTTAACAAAGGTGCTTTTCCCAGTGATGATGAGAACACGCGATGCAGGTCCCATAATGGCTTGTTCCCCATACTTGACGCGGTTGTGAGTGACTCGCACAGGGAAGCCGCGAACACTAAGACCCTGTGTAAGAGACTTGGAGAGGAGAAGCTGAGCAGGGCCGGGAGTGAAGAAGACGACCTTTGCAGCTGCGGTTTCGTGGCGCTGCCAGTCGGGCTCGTTAATGACAGAGCACCAGATGCGTCCGACGTTGCGGATCTGTCCAAGCAGTTCATGATGAGTAACATCAGGTGGGAGATTGGTCAACCAAAGGGCGCAGTTCTGCTCTGGGGTGAGACTCAGTGCGCTTGCATTTCGGGTGTTATGTTCTCCTTTGTAGTTGTCGGAGAAGATAGACTCGCGCGCTTCATCTTCGCGGGTCGTGTGGCTGGGAGGGCGAGTAATAGCAGCCATGGGCCTGAAGCCACGGGCATTTTGTTGATGAGCAGCCAAACTCAACTTTTGACGATGGTCGTCTTGGTTCTGGAGGTAAGGTCCCTTCTTCAGAGCGTCCTCGAGCCAGGAGGGGAGAACAGGACGCTGAGCCTCTTGGATGGGAGCAGGGGGTGTCCGAGCAGGGGGGAGAGTTATTGGGGAAGCCATGCTTTGGTGCTCGTTGATTCCGAGTTGGCTGAAGTGCCCCCTGAGGCCTTCCCATAAGGCTGGAGACGGAGCCAAGGCCCCAGGAAACAGGCTTCTGGTTGAAGCAGCATGGTCGGGAGGAGGAACAGCAGGCTGGCGGATAGGATTGGCTGGTGTAGCTAGCCCAGCCACATTCGAGTTGAAGGGCATAGGCTTTTGAGGCGTGAAATTGCAAGGCTCATGGTTACGCATATACATAGAGATTGGGCCGATTCGGAACTGAGGAGCTCGATAAGCGGGAGTTTCCTCAATGACAGCGTTCAGATTGGCCTGGGGAAGAGGGCCTCGATCCCTGTGGAGACTAGGTGATTCACCAGCAGCCTGTGAGAACGGCATGTGGGATTTGTTCTTGAGTTCGGAACCTGTGCTGATAGTGCTAGGCCTTGTGAATGGGCTGCTCAGCTGATAAGGCGGAGGAGTAACGTCGAGATCAGGGCTGCTGGAGCTCTCACGAGTGGTTGGAGTGGGAGGCGTTTCCATCTTGAAGAATAGTCAAGATAGAACTGGTGGTGACGTTGATTTGAAGATGAATAATTCTGATGTGCTGGATAAGTGTCGATAGAGTAGGGTACAGTAGAGGAGAGTTGAGTGAGATGATGATAATCAAGATTCGAAAGCCAGTAGAAGCGAAGAACAATTTATAGTCTACCTTATTTGAGAGTTGAGATTGCCTATTGTCGTAATTGAATGGTCCGTGAACAGCAAAAATATCGTTGAACAATGGCAGTGGTCGTTTCTATTCCTTCATCCCGTCTTCATTGATAGAAGCCAATGTGTGAAGCGGGGTTCCGAATAGAGACAATAGTGAACCATCAAAGGAAGTGAACAGGTAAAAAGAATTAGAAAAGACTGAGTTATATCATTGAGAATTTGCGTCGCCAAACTTTTCACACCGCGGTGGTTGAAGCACTCGGTTTGCAGCCGTGGCCCTCGGGTAGCTGCGCAGAAGATGTAGAAAAGCCTGCTGTCAGACAATAACTCAAATTGCGGTCAAGTATATTTGGATCGGTGAAGGAACGTTATTTGTAAGAGTGGATTTCAAGTTTGCGATTTGATAATTGATGATATGGTTGCTTGGTGGCATACGCTGTCTGTGTCTGAATTGTAGCACCTGGCAAGCAGCTGCTAGGCATGCGTCGTTTGATATCGACCGATGACGTCGTATTTCAGATTCAGTGACTGTTAACCAGGCCTGGTGAATGATTTGATGCCCACAGACAAGCGTTGTATGCTTCAAGAAAGAGATGCGACATCTTGCCGTTGAGTGTCACTCTGGATTTCTCTCAGTTCAGACCCAAGACCCTGTACACTGATGGCATTCTAAGATCCCCGCCTAGGTAGACAACCCTGCCCTGTCGATTGTTCATCCTGAGTTCAACGCTGCGCAATCTCTCGCACTGTGTTCGAAGAGCTATGGTATCCCATGCCTTCTTCGGTATTTGCCCTTGTCTGGCACCCAGTGACTTCCCTGTTCCGGGCGAGCATCGCAACGCCATCCCCAAGACCGCACTGGCCCTCCACTTGGTGAGCTGTTGCAAGTAATCTGCTCTGCATCTTCCAACGTATGTACCTCTGCGGAATCGTGTGTGGGGTTTCACAGCCGTCACAGCCGTCAGTCCTTTGACCTGGTAGTAAAGACCATTCATTACCCAATCGCCCTTGCGGCAAACAGAACAACCAGGTGTTTTCTAGACGCATGCCCACAGTTTCTATGGTAGAGAATAGAGCGAAATGGGTTAGCCACTTGCTGAACATCGAGGCAAGTTCAGCTTCAGGCGTGTAAGGGAAGGATGAACATCGCCACGCCCAGGATGGCAAGTGGTCCAGAGAGAATTGTTGAAGTATACCATCGTGTGTGAGATTAATGAGAGAATTCCTGCCGAGACAGTGATAGACAATTCAGACTAAAGCCTCTCTGACTCGTAGTCATGGCATCTATCAGAATGGATGCATACCATGTCATCTTCACCGTGGATCCAAGTTTTTCCATGCTTCTTCGACTCGTTTCAACGCCTGATAATATCTTCGAAATTGACTTGAGATGTCGAGTTGCTTATCCCTCTATCCATGGCTTCTTCCTCGACTAGAGGTATCGATTCGACAACACGAGAACGAACTGAAGGACAACTAGCCGAGTTTACGAGTGCTGGCCTGAGGAAGTCGTACCAATTTCCTCGGGAAATGTATGCTCGCCTCCCTCTCATTCAATGATAGACATTTAGTCATGTCCTTGTAGGACTAGTGGATATCAGAACTATCAGATACGCAAGGCTTCGTTGGGGCCCATGACCTCGAGATTTGCACAGCTCCAGGATGTCAGTACAGTATCTGTACATTAATCAATTTTTCATTCCAATTTCCGTGTCAAAAAGGCTGTTGAACTTGACAAATGCTTTCACTTTCAGACTGTTCATGGCAAAACATGGCTCGTCGGTTCACAGCTTGGCAGGCGATGTGCTTTTCAGAAAGGCCTGGCTGGCCACAAGGACTCAGCGACTTGATGAGGTCGGATATACAATGACGTGCGAATCTGCGCTGGTCATCATTGCCCATGCAATGATGGATCAATGGACGTGGCGTGTAAGTCCGTCAAGCAAAGGCCACTTCGTTTGTGAAGTGCAAGTGCCGAACCCGAGAGCAATTCGGTCGATAATGCCCAGCATTCTGAACGAGAGTTCAACAGTAAGAAGGATGAAATGCTGGTGATCCAATTCTGGCATTGACGTACTAGAATTTGGCTGCGATCTTCATCAACATCGACACTTGGGAATTGTAAAGCATTTACGTACGGTTGGCAAAACAGCATGGATGATATGCATGCACTGAAAGAAGAAAAAGGCAGAACTCTCTGTCCTACTAATAACCAGGTAACATCGAAAAGAATACAACAGCATGTCGGTCGGTTCCTGCTGATAACGACTTCATGTCCGCTGGCCTCCCCACTTGTTATTGTGCTAGACACCAAAAAAATGAACTTGCGGTTTATGTGGATCGAACACATGACCTTCAGATATCAATTGATTGAAGTTTGACTTCAGTCTGACGCTCTCCCAACTGAGCTAAACCCGCTTGTTGAACTCCTGTTAATTATTGCAGCCCATGACCATTCACTCTGAGGCAATGCTCCGCAGACGTTTGAAGAAAGGCGACAGAGAGATGGCATTTCCAGCCAGGAGCCCAGCGTCTGTCGCTGTTATGCCGCTCATCGAACTCTACCTTATTACCCAAAGTTAATTGGTCGCTTGGAGGATGTGTACAGTGAAAGTCAATTCAGGCTCTGCCTCTCTCCTCTGAGTTGCAGATGAGGTTACGCAGACAACCATCAACAGCATCGTATCAGCAGACTAGCGAATGAATCGATTTGGCTATAGTAACACACGACAAGAATCTGGGAACTTTCTTTTCCTCGTATGGAGCGGCAAATCTCACTCCCCGTCCTTGATGATATGATGCTGCCTCAGGAAGTGCCTTGTGTTGAGCCTCCTGAGCTATCGAATGTGGGTGCCTTGTGCGGGAGCTGGGCGAAGTAGGGCTGAAAATGCAAGAGGTACAGACAAAATAACACAGGTATCTTCCGAAGCACAAGCCTAATTATCACTGTCAGTTTGATCATCCTGAGGCCTCTTTTCTTTCAGCTACCTGCACTTGCTAAGTGGGGCCATGTTAGGCAGAGGCCCAAGCTTCCTTAGCGGGTCCGGGGAGGAGTCAGGACTTACAGGGGCCCCCACAGGGGCTTTTGAGCTGTAAGTCCTAGGCCAAGGGATGGGATGGGATGGACGGCAAACATCACCTCACTTTGATTCTGGCCACTGAGATCAACGTTTCAAATGATGCACGTAACACGACCAACAATCATGCATTGATAGACATCACTTTCTTGTTATTTGTCTCCCGTCTTTCAAAGTAATGACCAGTCAGAGGTCTATCAAAATGCAATTGGCGGGTCATGGCTATGTCTTTACCCAACAACCAAGACGCCTTTTTGCGAACTGCCTTTACATGTGCCTGTGCATGCAGCTTCACCTGCTGCCGCAGGCAATGGCTGACAACGGCGTCAAGGCCAACGGCGAGGCAGCAATGGCACCAGGCATCAGCAAGTCCTGAGCTATCGGATTGGATCCCATCCCTGCCAATCCTGTCCTTGGAAGCCAAAAGTCGGCTGTATTTACTGTGATTTACTGGCCCTAGATCTACACTCTAAGCCAGGCTTGTTTTATCTTCTCTTTCTCCCCTGCTAGGACGTTTTTGAACTTTAATCAGGCACCTCATCTATCGTCAAATATGACCCGCCTTCCGCCTCCTCCTCTCAGGCGATACTCATCCTCCACCATTTCATCATCCTCTTCCTCCTCCTCCACCCCATACGCCAGAAGATCTCGGTTCAGCATGCTCGAAAACGTTGGCGAAAACATTTCTGACATGACATGGAAATGGAAGTACAAGCTTCTCCACCGCAAGAAATCCCCTCTCGATGAGCCACTTGATCTTGAGAAAGAGTACAAGGAGGAGGAGCCCGAGGAGATAAACAACAAAGATCCGTCGTTTGGTGCCGACACCGTCATACAAACCCTCTACGAGGGAAAGAACTCGGACCCTGCGAGGAATGATTGGGACTGGCAAGACTTCCCACCCAAGCAAGTGTCCAAGGCCATTGCCAAGGCTCGAGACCGTGTTGCCATTAAGGTGTACAAGATCAAGGACATCCAGAAGGGCGCTATCTCAAACCGATACCCTCTCAAGTACCACCAAGTCGATGTTCAGAATCCTCTTCTTGTTAGCGCAATCGAGCCTATCCTGAAGAAGGAGAACCTCCATCTCGATGTCCATGATACCGCGGTCTTCAAAGAGCCTTTCCGCCCTCTGTGGTTCTGTCAAGATGAGATCCGAGACTTGTATCGCAATACCAAGCAGGACGACCCGCTGAAGGGATATCTGCAACTGTTCCTCAGAGTTCTTGATGAGATCTTCCGCGATCTCAAGATCAAGCGACGGAATTTGCTTGACAAGGATCTCATTGACTTCCGAACGGCCTGGACTCTATTCCCCAGGGACTCTACAGCCTACAGCTATGGAATGAACTCCGAGTTCATTGCAAAGGTGGATGGTACGGAGTACGACACCAATGAAGGTGTCATGCAGCTCGTCCTGACGGCCAAAGTCATGGCTTTCAATGGCGAGGAGTTCATCTGGAGGAAGAAGTCGCTTACGATCAACGAGTTCGCTGGAAACAAGCCCATTCGTGACCTTCGCCATTACCCTTTCGAAAGGCATCCAGAAAAGGATGCTATTGAACAGCGCTTGGTGTCGCGGGGCCGCAAAGTTCTTGACCTACAGGGCTTGACGTACTGCTCATACAACGGCATTGCTCTGCACCCGGGAGAATCTGGCGTTGAAAAGCATAACGTGGAGTGTCGTATCCTAGTCGATGTGGTCGGATATAACAAATACCACCTTGCCCAAGGAAAGCGCGAAAATAAGGACCCAGAGATCGAGGTGGTCGATGTATCGCGCCGCCGCCGTAGACAGGATCTCGCCGACGCCAAGCCTGAAGGCAAACACCCCAAGACACAGCAGAAGAGGCTCAATGAGGAGGATCAGACCAAGAACAGGGAAGAGCTTCTTCAGAAGCCCAAAGAGCTTGCATTCATGACCGAGCTGATTGGTGGATACGCCTTGAAAAACAAGCTCTGGGGTGAGATCACTGATGCCTGATGTCCTGTGCTTGTGCTAATAATTTATAGTTTATTTCTATGTCGAGGATCTTGAGCCGATTGTCTGGAACGATCAAGCGTACTCCCACCTCGTCTTTGACGAACAGCAAAAGGATTTAGTGCTGTCGTTCGTTGAGAATCACAGCCTTGCCAACGGCGCCAAAACGGCTATGGAAGATGTAATTGTCGGCAAGGGCCAAGGTCTCATCATGCTTCTGTCTGGTCCTCCTGGAACAGGAAAGACCCTCATGGCCGAAGCGATTGCGGATCGCACCCATCGTCCTCTCTTCTACTTGCAGGCTGAGGATCTGGGTATTAATGCTGCCGCTCTGGGTGCAAACATCAAGCGAGTGTTTGAGATGGCTACGGAGTGGAACGCTGTCATCCTGCTTGACGAAGCGGACGTCTTCATGGCAGAGCGTAACCCCAATGACATTCATCGCAATGAACTTGTCAGCATCTTTCTTCGCGAGCTCGAGTACTATCGCGGCATCATCTTCCTCACCACCAACCTGTACCATACCATTGATACTGCGTTCCGCAGCCGAGTCAGCTTGCATCTCCTCTTCAAGTCTCTCACCCGTGAGGCTCGCGAGACCGTTTGGCGCAAGTTCCTCCAACGTCTGCCTGACAGTAACCGCATCACAGATGTCACGGACGAATCTCCTGCCACGGGTTCCACCACGCCTAGGAACGACGGCACAGACGAAGATGCTGGAGGAGAGATCACCGCAACCTATGAAGACAAGCCGCTCGATGACGAGGACATTGCAGAATTGTCACTCTGGCAACTCAATGGACGAGAGATCAAGACAGCTGTCAAGATGGTGCGCAGCTGGTGCGATCACAAGGGGTATATCATGACGCTGTCGCGGTTGGAGAATGGTATCAAGGTAACGAGCCCGCATTCGAACAAGGATGGCGATGTCGATAAGGATCTTTACGAGTGATTTGGTGTTTTCTCTCTTTTGTTTTCAAGATACCAGTCTGTTTGTTGGTGGTTCTATTTTGTTGTGATGTGATGCTTTATTACCTTATAAGTCAATGAAAATATTGCGATGCTTTAGCACTTTGATCCCAGATGAACCAGAAGCATATATGTGAACTTGTTGCTATTCCATGTACTCCATACCAGTGCTTTCCGTAATACCTTTCCTAACCCATGTCTGATCATTCCAAATACCATAATTTACAATAAACCTCAAAAACCAGATGTCCACACTACCATCCTTTATCGCCGAAACAAAAGTTTTGCATGTGTATGTTAGACATTAATTCAGCCCCTTGATCGCAGTCCTCTTCGGACACCAGTTTGTGCTGCCCTGCCCGTCTTGGTCACGCCTGTAGGAGCAGAACCCTTGACCTTGGTGGCAGTGGCTTTGGCTGCTCCTCGCCCTCGCTTTGCGGCGGGAGCTTCAGCAGCCTTTGAGCTTGGAAGCTCGCCCTTTCCAGCCTTTCCCTTTGCGGGCCGTCCACGAGCCTTGGGCTTCTCTGGTTCAGCCTCAGTCTCGGCCTCGACAGCAGGTTCCGGGGCCTTCTTCGCGGCAGCTCGACCACGAGGCTTGGCAGTAGGCTTTGGTTCTTCAGGTTCGGCGGCCTTGGAGCGAGTAGACTTGCCACGCTTGGGTGTGGGCTCTTCCACAACTTCCTTGGCAGCCTT
Source organism: Fusarium odoratissimum NRRL 54006 (assembly GCF_000260195.1). Taxonomy (NCBI): domain Eukaryota; kingdom Fungi; phylum Ascomycota; class Sordariomycetes; order Hypocreales; family Nectriaceae; genus Fusarium; species Fusarium odoratissimum. The sequence continues at coordinate 374,048 of NW_022158691.1, read as the reverse complement.
TGCAGGCCGTTCTGTCTTTCGGCCTGTAGATTTGCTTGGTTCCTCAACAACTGGCTCCTCGGCTTTGCGTGTTGTACGGCGCTTCTTGGTCGCAGGTTCGGGTGCTTCAACTTCAGGCTCAGGCTCGGGTGCTGTGCGTTTAGAACGGCCACGCTTTGTGGTGGCGGTCTCAGCAAGGACAACTTCAGCGGCCTTGGCTGAAGCAGCTGCGCGTCCTCGCTTCCTGGGGGCCAACTCGGGTCCAGATGCAGCATTCTCGGCCAACTTAGTAGCTGTCTTGGCAGCTCCACGCTTCTTTGTAGGTGCAGGCTCAGCTACGGCCTTTTCGACAGCCTTTGAGGCAGCTGCCCTTCCACGTCGTTTGGGAGCCGGTGCTGGTTTTTCCTCTGGGGCAGACTTAGCAACACGGCCACGTCTCTTGGGCGCCGGCTCTTCAGCCACGGTGTCCTCGACAGCTGCAGCGCGACCTCGCTTTCGCGTCTTGGGCTCTGGAGCAGACTCATCAGCTGCTGGCGCCTCAGCCTTAGTAGCAGGGCGACCACGTTTCTTGGGAGCTTCGGCGGGCGCTTCTTCTTTGGGCGCAGCTGCAGTTCGGCGACCACGTTTTGTGGCAGGTTCTGCTTTCTCAGCTGGAGGGAGAGCAGCAGCAAGCTTTCTTGTAGCTCGGCCTCGCTTGGCTGGAGAGGGAACTGTGCGTGGCTTGACTGTGCGTGTGCTTTTCTTTGTGGCAGGAGCATCATCAGTCGAATCGGCACCTCGCTTTGCCCGATCAGCACGCTTGGGTGCTTCCACTTCTGGCTCGACTTCTTCTTCCTCTTCTGTTGGTTGAGGAGGGTTCTTCGGTGGTCTGCCACGTGGCTTTGGTGTTGTCGTAGGAGTCGCTGCGGCACGGAGTCCAATTGCTGTCTTAGGTGTCCGGGCTGTCGTAGCTCTTCGAGGTGTCGTTACAGCCTTGCTAGCGCTGGCAACGCGGCGGCCTCTAGCAGACAAGGGCTTGGATGCGCTAGGAACAGTGATTGGAGTGGCATCCGACTTTCTGGGTCGGCCTCTCTTTGCGGTGCTTGGGGGCGCGGCTGGAGTGGCGACAGCATTGCTCTTTCGTGGGCGTCCTCGCTTTTGGGGGGTCTGATCCGCGAGAACACTTGCAGGCATGGACTTGCGGGTTCGTTTCTGGGCTGACGAAGGAGCGTTCTTAACCACGGGTGATGCTGGCGCAGAAGCAATGCTTCGGCGGCCACGAGTCGGCTTTGTAGCAGACCCCGAAGCCTCTTCCACAACCCCTTGTGTGCTTCGTCGGCTCCGCTTTGCAGATGCTGGCGCAGGCTCTTCAGCTGGCGGCGGTCCGTCCTCAGGCGCAGGAGCTTGGGAATTGAATGTTGCCTTTTCAGGCTCTGACATTGATTTCAGTTCAACGACTAGGGAGGGAGTGAAACCAGCTCTTTCGGTCTGTTGTTCTAATTGGGTCGAGGTAGCTCTTCGATTCTGAGAGTCATCTGGTTGAGGTGTCGCCACGACTGCAGGAGGTGGCACTGACATGCGCTTCATGATACCTCTGCCAACCGAAAGCAACGCGCTCTTAAGCGAACTAGGTCCTGTGGCAGGGGCTGAGGCGATCTCTGGTGATTGGGGTTGATCTTGTCCTGGGGTTTGTTGGCCATCAGTGGCCTTGTTGTCGTCGGCGGCTTGCTCGATGGGTGTCTGAGTGGGTGTTTCCTCAATGCGATCGGCTTCACCATTTGCGGCAACATTGTCAAGTTCTTGCTGAGAAAGTAATTCTTCGGGCTCCTTTTCTGAGGACTGGACAATGGTCTCGGTATACTCATGAATCTCAACGCGTGACTCCTCTACAACTGGCTCAGGATCAACGCCTGCTCCTGCGGCCCCGTCTTCGGTGGGATTTGACTGAATGATCGAGTTCTCTTGCGTGCGTGCAGCAGATTCTTGCAGCGGCGAGAATGGGGCGCGTTCGGGGGAAGTAATATGAAGCGTATCGGTAGGTTCCTCAACGGTAGCGGATTCTTGTGGCGTATCATCTTCGGGAGATTTAGAATAACGCGAAGGCTGCTCAGGAAGAGCAGAGACATCGGGGGACTCGAGGCCGTCGCTGTTGAAGGTTGTATCGCGCTGCCAGGGCCAGCTAGGAGGAGGACCAGGGCTTAAAGCAGTCGAGGGTGCACCTTCAGGAGCCGGGTTTCGGGGCATGAAAAGGGGGTTGAATAAAGGAGAAGCCTCTGGGCGATATGATTCGGCGAAAGAAGCATCATCAGCCTCGGGCATGGTGTTGGGCACACCAGGCGACGAAGAAGCGACAGCGACGCGCTGAGCAAACCCAAGCCAATTTGAGGATCCGGAGCCAGAGCCGGAGGGGGGGTCCTGGCCAAAGTTGTAATCCATTGCTAAAGGCGAAGCTGTAGATGGGTCATTGATAAGAGATTGAATTGTCAAGAAGAGAAAGAAAATTGAGGTTGAATTTTGTTTTGTTGTTTACTCGATTCGCATGATGATGTATGACCCAAGCCAAAGCTCGTGTTGCGACGCGCTTCGTGAGCGCGATTAGAGTGCTTCTCCACTTTTCGATGAGGGATGACATAATGTGTCTTCCCTGTCTGTTCGCGCGAGCATTTACAGTTGATCTGATCTTGGCGCTTGGCATTTGAGCTTGGCGTTGACATCCAATCTTTAATCTTGCCTGATCATCTCAACCTCAATTCGAATGTTGATGTTTCAGTATTAAGATTTGTTTTCGAGGTTCAAGACATGGATGACAGAAGCAGCATGACTCAGGCACGGATATTACCCAGCCTCGTATTCATGTCCACGCCCTGTGCAACTTCACGTTGCACTCCATTGGGACAGTTACTCAATAGCGATCCCCAATGTGTTGATGCATGGAGCTGAAAGAAAATACGATGCGTTCAATTAAACAACAGCGCTAGAGACACCTCCCTACAACTGTATCCGCTATAAAGTTATCTCTTTACCCCCGAAGGTTTAGGCATGTGATGCAGACCCAGCTAATCTTGCACTGCCACCGCCTAAAGCCCAATCAGGGAGTCATCAAACAAAGTACGGAGTACCCAGCTGCTCTCAATGAAACGGCCTGCAAGTGACGTTATATCAGCCAAATCAGGTATCGCGAGGCCTCCTCTACTGTACATATGTATGGTACACTCAGGGTCCCTTACCGCTATTCCCCTGCGGTTCTTATCGGCCGTGCTCGATGACTACCGGATACTACCCTGGGCAGAGAGGTTCTTCCTTAACAATACCGTGACAATGTCCCGTCTATTGTCAGCAAATTGTGGTGGCCACTTACAGCCACTGCGTTAGCCCACCGGGTCCTATTGTCAATGCACCACTTCCGCTATTGCAGATGCCTTCATAGCTGGCATCCCGGCTCCTCGGCTTGGCAATAATTCGCTCAAACACTGCCTGCTCGCACTCTCTTCTTGCTCAAACGAGTTGGTCTGCAACCTGCTCACTTACTTTCCTCGGAAAACGGCACAGAACATCTAGACTTTACGCCCGTTCGAGTTGCAAACGGCCCTGAAACACCTTCTCACTAGGGCATCGTCTTCGGCGTTTTAACGCCAAACAGACGAACATGTGGCGCCCAAATCTCAATTTTGTCAAAATACACTGTGAGTGCCGTTCTACTGAGAAGGTGCTGATAGGATGCGGCTGACAACGCTACTCGGCGGCACGTAGACATCTACATCATCTGCATGGGTCTGTCGAGCTTCTTGTTCATCTATCCGGAAGGCAAGCTGAGTGCAATCGATGCCTATTTCTTTGGCGTTAGCGCCTCGACCGTTACCGGTTTAACTACGTGAGCCACTTTCTACAACACTTGTGGGCTTCAACGGTGCTAACCGTTTCCATTACAGAGTCGATGTTCCTGTACTGAAGACGTACCAGCAGCTGTTTCTGTACTTCGTTCCCCTGGTTTGCAACATTGTGACAATCAATATCATTGTTGTAATTGTGCGCCTTATCTGGTTCCGAAGATACCTCAAGAATGCTGGTCAGTTCGTTCTCGCCTGTACTTGGCGGCCATTACTGACATTTCGCCATATAGCTCCTGCTCTACTCAGCAGACGCAGACCAGTGGACCTGGATCCTAAGGAGGACCCGGAAAATGCAGCTGACAATCCTCTTTCGGAAGTACTTGATAAAAGACCGGGACTTGCACGATCTGTCACAGAACGCGTTCATAAGAATGTCGCGGAGCAGGATGCACTGCCGCCGATCGAGGCTCGGAGTCGGACTGATCCAGCTCCTGATCATCCACCCCAACGGCCTGTAGACATTCTTTCACCTACAATTAAGGAAGAGAAGGTGAAAGAGGGAGACCAGCACGAAACAAGAATCACTTTCGATCCTTCGACCGATCACCATCCTCGCCATGAGCAGCAGGAGTCAACTCTATATATCCCCGGCCCTCGCGCTCGAGACCAAGGTACGCCCACGACTCACTCCTTTTCTCGTACCAACTGACATATTCAGGCCTTCCTTTTGTCGAGCTAAATACTGAACGACGGTTCAGCCGAGATACTCGAGATGGTACGACCCCTGTCTGTTACTGCATGTATTGCATGTGATGTGAGCTAAGCCCTCCTTCTAGAAGATGTCATCGAACCTATCTCGCGAACTCAGTCCACCCCTGTTGGTACCCTTCGCCGTAGACGCAGCGCTGGCCTTAGTCTGGCTCAAGTCCGCTCTGTCGAGCGTGTCGCTACCGTAGCTTCGTCGCTCTTTGTTATTGGCAACCCTGCTCAAGCGCCTAAGGAGCGTCCGCTGGCCAGGGCACCAACACTTGCCGTGGGTGACTTTCCCCGTTTATCTCGAGAGGTTACCATAGGGCGTAACTCCATCTTTCACAACTTGTCGTCTAAGGACCGGGAGGAACTGGGTGGCATCGAGTACAAAAGCCTGAAGCTCCTACTCAAGATAATTATTGGTAAGTCTTCGGGCGATTGGCCAGGGACAGCCTGCTAATATCTACAGGCTACTATGTTTTTCTTCACTGCCTCGGGGCTGTCTGCCTGATAGCATGGGTTCAGCATGCTCCCAACAAATACGTTGAGTACATTGACAAGTGCGGGCAAAATCGAATTTGGTGGTGAGTTTCCTCCTGGGTTATGGCTTCTGTCCTTCTTACCTTTAATCTAGGGCAGTCTACTCTGCTCAAACCATGATCACCAACTTGGGTTTTACCTTGACTCCTGACTCAATGATATCTTTCAATGACGCTCCAGCTCCCCTGCTCATCATGAGCGCCCTCGCCCTGGCTGGCCACACCTTCTATCCTGTCCTCCTCCGGCTAGTTATTTGGGCTATCTCGAAGGCCGTCTCGAAGCAGTCCTCCCTTCAAGAGCCGTTGCACTTTCTTCTCAATCACCCACGGCGATGTTATACTCTACTTTTCCCCAGCGGGCCAACCTGGGCGCTTTTTGGCATTCTTGCCCTCCTTAATCTCGTTGATGTTCTATTCATCATACTCCTTGACCTAGACAACTCGACTGTGACGGTACTTCCTGGGTGGCAGAGGTTCTGCGCCGCCGTGTTTCAGGCTGTTAGTTCTCGACACACTGGTACAGCCAGTTTTAACCTTGCCAATGTTAACCCGGCTGTGCAAATGGCTTTGCTCATCATGATGTACATCTCCGTATACCCAATCTCAATCGTCGTTCGATCTTCAAACACCTATGAGGAGCGCTCTTTGGGCATTTACGAGCATAGTCTACAATATGATGAGGAAGATGGCGGCTCATATTTTGTAACCCATCTCCGGAACCAGCTGAGTTTCGATTTGTGGTATATCTGTCTTGGGCTTTTGTGTATCTCTATTGCTGAGCACAAGAAGATCATGGACGGCAATGATCCGGTGAGTATGGCTCCACAAGGCATTGGATACCACACTCACCATAATAGGCATTTACAATGTGGCCGATGTTGTTTGAGGGCGTTTCAGCATAGTAAGGATGACACCCTTCATCATCAGCAGAGCTAACCGTGACCTAGCTGTAATGTCGGCTTGAGTTTAGGATATCCTACCATCAATTCGTCTTTTTGCACCGAGTTTACGACATTTAGTAAACTCATCATCTGCGCCATGATGATTCGTGGACGCCATCGTGGACTTCCCTATGCCTTGGACCGAGCTATTGTCTTGCCAACAGAGAAGTCATTGGGCGCTGAGACTATCACCCAGCCTCACGAGTCGCATGAATCTCACGAGCATCGTGAGTAATTTGGACAACACAGAGTTTCTTCTTGATCATACACGACACTGGTTGGATGAGACCACGGCCTTATTTATTTTACTTTTTTATTGTTCGTTTTGTCTTTCGTCGATAGCATAGCGAGGTCAGAGTTACGCTTAGAGGCGTTCGGTGGATAGACTGGGAGATCCGCAAGACTTTGAACGGAGCATTAGATGCATCGTCGCCGTCCTGAGCCATGGCTCAAGAACTCTTTTTCTACAACAGAGTAGAGGTTTTGACTCCAGCTTTTCTATTATAGACAGGCTCGGCGCTCTGGATCATCAACATTTCGGAATACAAGACAGCATAGGAAGACATGCCAGAGTCTTCGAATAGAGTGTTTCTTCTACCTTTTCCCACTGGGCGTGTGTTTTGTGACTCTTTGGTCGACATAGCAGTGGGTCTCGAAATAACTCAGCCAATTCTCTACCGAGTTGCGGTCCTTCATGGACAGAGTGCAAAGTTTGATCCAATTTGCCCTTCCGTTGTTGAACATTAATATCTTTAGAACTTTGTTGTGGAACCTTTTCCCCCAAGGCACAAAACTTTTAACCTTCAGGCTCCAAGTGAGTATAAAACCTCGTGCATCTTTCTTCATTCCGAGCAGTCATTTCTCAACACATAAATCCCTTTCACGATTACTCTCGAAACCCGAACTCATCTACACCCCGTCCCATCCCTTGCAACGGATTTCGGCCACTCCACTGTCGAACCTCTCTAATCTTCTTATAAACTAATACACAATCAATCATGGGTCTCTGCTTTTGTCCCTTCGGTGGGCTTGTTAGCTGCGTAAAGACATTCCTTGGCGTCTCATCCGCCGTGTATGTCTTAACCCCCTGACTTGGTATGATTCCACAAGCTAACAATATTTTGCAGGTCATGCTGCGTTTTCACATTAGGCAGTGGGCTTCATATGGCCTTCAATGACGAGGCAGAGGATTCGGAGCTCTGGGATGAGAAGTCTAATCGAAGAATACTTTGGTCATATGATGATGAGCCTTCGGTTTGAACCATGCACCGTGTATTTCTCCCGGCAGCCTTTGGTTCATAGCCTCCGGTGCTGGCGTTTTCTACTGTACTCGATTGCATTTTCGACATTTCGTATTCTTTTAAGTCTGTTCTTGAAAGGAGTTGTACAAGTTCAAGGAGTTCAGTGGTTGGAGAAGTTGGGGGGCGAAGTCTATTCGCCCGGTCATGCATGCGTTTCGGATCAAGCTTTGGAAAAGCCTGTATGCAAGAATGAGCTTGCGACTCAAGCGCTGCAATGAATGACTTTCAGGTTCTTCATGAAAGGCTACCATTTAATTAACTTTACTTGTATGGGAAAGACTGGCTCGAGATTCCTCATATGCTACGTTGGTAATGGCTATCACACTTCTACACAAATCACACATGAGCCCTCACTGGTGCAACGGGACTTGATGAAATCTTCAATTTCGACCTCTAGCAAGCATGGAGCTTCGGCGCGGGATGAACCAAGTATGCCAGACCTTTAGTCTACACTCTTTAACAAAGGGCCCTGGCACATATTTGTGCTCCCGACTGAAAGCAGAGCCGTAATGTCTGTCGATCGTCGCCTAGTACCTTCAGCGAGCCTACAATAAAGGGAAGGGAAGTTTATTCACTGGAATACAGGGAGACAAATAGACGAAGCATTGGTCGGCTTGTAGTGAGTGAAGCATGTTTCACAGCTGAAGATGAAAGACGTCCTTCGCCCCTGGGTTTCTTCTACCTGATTCCCGGTTCAAGCTTCGTGACATGACCTACAACGGCGAAATCAAGGCTCCAGCTCGCCCATTTCCAGATCTGATTCCTCCTTGACACGAAAATGGAAGTAGCTTGGCACCAACCATACCTACTACCAGATGTCATTGGTATTGGCATGATATCGAATTATAACGGAAAGGGGATTCGTTATAAGCACATTTCATAAAGCATGTGCCAACCAAATCCTCACATTTGTACGAAATCTCATTAAGAAAGTCCCGAATCCCTTTCTTTCGCTTTCGGCCATTCCGTATCATTGTCATCTATCTTGGTCTGCGTAGTCCACTTTTGTAAAATGTCTGATGCTTTCAAATACTTCAAATCTCAGGGGCTTCTCTTCAAGGGCCGCGGTCGCAACTCCCCAGTGGGTTCTAGGCATTAAAGGAAGCAGAGTGTTCAACTCCTTCCGAACTCATCGTCGCGACTGACTTAACTCGTCATTGACCCCTTCCATCATTGTCATCCTGGGAGTCAAACGACTTCAAGCCAGACACCTTGGTAAACAACTTGGACCTTTACACACAACTCTCAATCCATTCTATCATTTACAACCCGCCCATTTCCATCGCCGTGTCAACGTTATTCAGTATACCACCCTCTCAGCATCACATCATCACCCTCCCTATTCAATATGAAGCTCATAAACATTATTCCCATGCACCTGTTCCTGCAAAGCACACACGCTACATTTCTGCCCAAAGATGACCTTCCTAACATTCCCAAAGACGTTCACGTTTTCTTTCCCGAGGATCGCATCAACTGGACCCGGTGCAATTTGGGCATTGATGAATACAAGAAATATCAAAAAGCTTTCGAGTGCGGTAATCTAACTGTTCCTCTCGACTATACCGACAAATCCAGCAAAAACACTACGACATTGAATTTAATCAAGCTCAGAGCCACCAAAACCCCGTTCAAAGGCAGCATCATCGTGAATCCTGGTGGTCCCGGTGCTTCTGCACTCGACGCCGTTTTGACGCAAGGACAAGACATGGCAAACATCACTGGCGGATTCTACCATATAATTGGTTTTGATCCACGGTAGGTGACATATCAGCTATGACAGGTTCAGTAGAGTCAAATCTAACCTAGAATTAGTGGTACTGGCAAGACGATGGTTCCGCTTGGTGATGAAGGATTTCCGAGGCAAATGATCAAAGAGCTCTTCTACACCTTTCAAAATTCGTCATATTTCATCACTCAACAATTACTCAGCGATGCTTTGGATTATACACGCACTATTACGGAATCCTTTGTCACGAAAGACGCGGATCTTAGGAAGTTCCGTGGCACTTCATTCGTCGCCAGGGACATAGCGGAAATTGCCATGGCATTGGGTGAAGGTAACAGCATCAACTACTGGGGTACGTCGTACGGCACGGTCCTAGGCCAGGTTCTGGCTAGTATGTTTCCTGACCGTATTGAACGCATGCTTCTCGATAGCAATCTGCTCGCCGACGACTATGTCAATAACCTCGCGCTCAACAGTACCAAGGATGCCGAGAAGGCCTTGTATCATTTCTACGACGAGTGCATGGCAGCCAAAAATGATTCATGTCTCTCAGCTAACAAGCTTCCCAAGGGACCAGATGACTTCCTCAAGGTCCTCAATCATGTCTTCATGGTCTGCACAGGAGTTGGGGGTGGTTTACACAGCACTAAATCACTCTGGCTGACTGGCTCGATTTTACTCGCTCTCTACGAAGTTAAAGGATACCTTTGGCTGGATGAGCTGATTGATACAGCTTTGGAGGGCAATCGTTCGATGTGCTCCCAGGAAATTGGTGACTGGGCATCTCCATGGAACCCTCAATCCGATCTTGCCCATCTAGCGATCTGGTGCAGTGACGCAAACGTTCGTGCTGAAACTATTGAGGAAATTAACTCTTTGTACGAAAGCGGTCAGGCTAATAATAACCCTTTCTTCACCCCGACCCTGCTTCAACGCTCGGCGTGTTTTCAATGGAACACACACGCAGCTGAGCCGATAAATCTTACAAGCCTTGAAAGAGTCGAAACAAAGAACCCAATCCTTCTCGTCAACGGTAAATACGATCCGGTGACTCCTTTGAATCATGCCCGGAAGATATCTGCCCGGTTTCCTGGAAGCCGGGTTGTTGTTCACGAAGGTGTTGGTGTAAGTACAATACCATGTCTTGAACTAATGGTGATACTAACATAAATTCATAGCATTGCTTCCGCGCCCATCCTTCCAGTTGCACTCGAGAAATTGTAGCCAGATATTTCATCGATGGAAAGTTGCCCCCAGCAGAGGCCACCTGCAAGCCGGACGTTGATGCCTTTGAGATTGTTGAGATTATACGTGAGGAAAGGGCAAAGGACGCCGGAAATCATAAGATTCCGGTTTTCCTGTGGGTAGTGCTCGGTTTCTTGGGTTTTATCTGCGTGTGTTTGTTTGTTTGTTTGTATCGTTCGAAATGAAACAAAGCTCCTGGGCTGATATAAATTAGTAGAATAGTATTAAAAGTATATGACTATTCCTTCTTACAAGATTACCTATTGGATGTTTCTGCGAAAAGAAAAGCTGACTGGTTGCTGCTCGCAGCTCAACGCAGATGTTTTTTGATGATCTATAACTTGGGATACCGGTGCTGACAAGAAGCGATTGAGAGCCTAAATTAATGCTTATTTCTACATTGTCTCCGCTGCGTTGCCTTAGCCTACCAGCCATGAACAAGCCTAAATAGCTATCAGCTGTCCTTGTTAATGCTCCTCCAATATGAAGTTGAGGATCAGATCTCAGCCATTGTAGGGTAGGCAGGAGTAGCTCTAACTTAGCGTAGTTGATAGATCAGCATCGCCAGATTCTAGAAGGATTAAACTTTGCAAAAATTCCCATTAAATGGAGTCCCAACCCACTCCTTCAACCGCGCCATAGATCAAAAGAGCAATCACATCCGCAACCATGAAGAATATTGCCGGTATCCGTATCTGACTGCCCGAAGCCCCCCGGTCAATCTCAGATTGCACCATTGGCTCAGGTGATGGCGTCGATAAGACATTTCTCGCCTCGCAAGGGGAGGCAAGAAAACTTAGGGACCTTTAGACTGAGTGACAAAAAGATTTTAGGTAAATTTAGGATAACCAGTATAGATTTAGTAGACCTTAGATGAATATTTTTGGCACCTTGGTCTAATGTTAGAAGTTTTCTTGCCTCCCCTAGTCTCATAAAAAGAAGGCTTCTCTTCGCCAAGACCACGATCAACCCTTATCAAACATTCTCATCACCAGATTGGGAGGCGTCAAGATGAGCGCCGACATTCTTGCTGGCGGAAAGGCGAACCCGTCAATGGGCGTGGAGACGAGGAACGACAACAACGGCGATCTTGTAACGGCCACCGAGGAGCAGAGCCTTCAGCGCGGTCTGCATGAGAGGCATCTTTCTATGTTGGGTATCGCTGGCGCTATTGGCACGGGTCTCTTTCTCGGTCTAGGTCAGTCTGTTCAGACTGGTGGTCCTCTCGGCGCGTTGCTTGGATATGCGACTGTTGGTCTTGTCGTGTGCGCCGTGCAATTCGCATTGGGAGAAGTCGCTGCGTTATTGCCGGTCACAGGAGCTTTTGTGCGGCATGCCGAATTTCTCGTCGATCCCGCCTGGGGGTTCGCAATTGGATGGAATCTGGTTTACGGCAACATTCTGTCGATCCCTTCAGAGATCACGGCCATCTGTGTGTTGTTCGAGTTCTGGACCGACATCAACCCGTCGCTATGGATCATGATCTTCATCGTCCTGACCACAGTCGTCGGTCTCTGCTTCGTCCGGGTTTTCGGCGAGGTTGAGTTCTGGTTCGCCCTTCTCAAAATCCTCTTGGTCGTATTCCTCATTATCCTAGGGTTGGTCATCAACTTAGGAGGCGTCCCTGGCACGGAGCGAATTGGCTTCAGATATTGGAAGGACCCAGGGCCGTTTGTCGAATATATCGCTACGGGAAGTTGGGGCCAGTTCCTTGGATATTGGTCTGTCATGACCAGCGCTGTGTTCTCCTTCGCGGGTGTGGAATCTATCGCCATGGCCGCTGCCGAAACGCGGAACCCTGCGCGTGCTATCCCTAAGGCTTGCAAGAACGTCTTCATCCGAATTCTCGTCTTTTACATCTTGGCCATCCTCATTGTTGGTATGCTTGTGAGAAGCGACGACGAGAGACTAAACGACCAGTCCGGAGCCGCAGGGCAAAGCCCCTTTGTCATCGCAGCCTCGGCGGCCGGTATCCCAGCGATCCCCTCCGTTGTCAACGCCGTTGTCATAACTTCCGCGTGGTCGGCTTCCAATCAGAGTCTTCTCGCCGGTACCCGTGTTCTCTATGGTCTGGCCCTCAAGCGACAGGCGCCTCAGATCTTCCTCCGCACAACCGCGTGGGGTGTGCCTTACGTCTGCGTGCTCTTCTTCACTTGCTTCATGTTCCTCAGCTTCATGAGTCTCTCAAATGGAGCTATGACCGTGTTCTGGTGGCTAGTCGACCTGACAGCGGCGGGAGTGCTGATCTCCTGGGCGTCAATCTTGTTGAATCACATCCGTCTGCGCCTTGCGATGAAAAAGCAAGGAATTCCGGTCGAAAGCCTGCCCTGGCACAACTCTTGGACTTGTAAGTGGGAGCCTAAAGTTATAAAAGTTTAGCTAACATCAGAGTAGTCTACTCTTCTTGCGCCGGTTTGTTCATGACTCTGCTTATCCTCCTCACGGGCGGTTTCCGCGTCTTTACCAGGGGTAACTGGGATCCCGTTGGCTTTGTATCATCCTACTTGTAAGTTCTTCCGATGCCAGAGAGCAGTTCACACGCTAATGGTATCACAGGGATATCCCTCTTGTTACCGCAGCGTACTTGATTTGGAAGTTTGTCAAGAAGACCAAGGTCGTGCCGTTAGCAGAGATACCCCTTCAGGATGCTTTCAGAAAGTCGGAGGAGGACCACGAAGTGGTGACCGCTTAGGCATAGGGGCCCCAGGGAGCAAGAAAACTTCTGGCGTTAAACCAAGGTGCCAGAAGTACCTAATGTAGGATTTACTAAATCTATACTTAATTATACTAACTTTACCTATGTCTTTTTGGCACTTAGGATAAAGTCCCAACACATAGGATAGAAGTCCTAAGTTTTCTTACCTCCCCTTGAGGGGGTAATACTAGCGTATCATCTTGTATTAGCAAGCGTTGGAGATAGTAATGGGTATATAAACGTCATTCGATGATGCTCTTGAAGTTCGGGAGCGTGGCTCCCAACATCCTAACCAGCTGGCACCAGTTCGATCTGCCTCGACACCCAAGGTGCGCTTACCTTCAATTCTCCATCAATGTTTGTGTTTACATTTTATTGTCGCATGAATCTTGAGAACGCCGCTGCTGACTCCAGCACTGTGGCCGTGGAGATGAGTTCGTGTCAAGTGTACTGTCTGTGAAAAGGGGGCCCAGGTAGCACTGGAGATACTTTCCTGTTGAACTATACCCGAGAATAGTCTAAAAAAGAAGTTACAGATATCCAAGCTGGTCTCTGTTGCTGTTTAAAATGTCTTTCCTTGCTAAACCGCTGGTATTAGTCACGGTGGCCGTCCTTGCCTCGAGCTCTTCATAGAGTTGCAGCCAGGAGGCTCTTCTCGATCATGACTTGGATCTCACTTCTCTAATAAAATTAGATTAACATTCTTATCTAACATAAATCCTTAAGCCATGTACCAAAGTCTGTGAGCATTATGGGGGATTGCTTGTGCGTGATGCTCAAGTTGCAATCCTCCTCCCCTGACGCTTTTATGACACTCGTTGATATCAACACGTTCAAGGACCAAAAGGCCAGTAATACATGAATTCATTATGTTTCAAGAAGCATAGTCTTATTTGAGACTCTTTTCTTGTTTATTGAGTTGCTAAGAACGATTGTGTACACTCCTGATCAAAGTGTCTCGGACCCTCATGGGCGTATAACACTCTGACATTGTTTCGGGAGAGAATTAAAACCTACATGATAACCTTAGTTTCTATCTTCTCGAGTACTAGAACCTTCGAATTGATCTGTATTCTGGGTGCACCTTGCAGGCCAACTCTTATCGAGGAGTTACGTGGTGGTCGCCTCATTCAGGGGAACAGCTCAGCATACACGATGGAGGGTTCTCCAGCAACAAAACTTCTGACCTTACACCTAAGTACCAATAATAACTAGTCTAAAGCTATAATAAATTCTAGACTAAATTCACCTAATTCTTTCTGTTACCTAGGATAGCCATCCTCAGTTGTCTTGCCTCCCCTCAAAGGAAGATAGGAAGATACAGGATCTCAATTCTCCAAAAGACCTTTCAAACTACATACAATTGAGATTTGGCGTACATGGCAATGATTGAGGCTATGCAAGTCTTGGGTTTATGTCGTACCACGGCTTCTTCCATGAGCTGAATGTCTGGGAATAGCCTCACACCTCCCCAACGCCTCAGTGTATACTCCTTCAGGAAGCCAAGATTCACTCGGCCAAATGGACGAACATAGACTCGACGGAACGTATGATCTATTCGGTGTGTCCGTCAAGACAAAGCAACCGGCATTTCCCAGCTCGTGCTGTCGGAACGCTCGAAGAATGTCACTCGGAAGCATACTTCCCTCCCAACCGCAGATGTCTTTCATCAACCTCCGTTACACTGTTCTCTCCACGATATTCTTAGAACGGGCTGATTTCTAATGGTACCGACCTCCAGTTGCACTTACAATTCCCTAGCTATTCCCGCGCCCTGGGGGCTTAACTCAACCGCCACTGACAAACATGCCCTCCCCCGCAACCACTCCAATGGCAAAACACCAAATTAAGGGGATATTCTAACTTCGTTTCACTTCTCACGAGAGTTCAGTGGCTCACATCGAAACCCTCCAGCCGCTGTCTCTTCAATGCAGAAGGGTTACAACGCGCATAACCAACACGAACCGTCGAACTCTACCAAGAATATCGCGTGAAACACGGCTGACATGGTCCGGACGCCCATGTAACAATGACATGATACAGCTCACATGTACAACCTTCAGCCACAGGCTTTGTTGTGTTTTTTTTTTTTTTCAGCTTTTGCAAATCCCCAGCATAGCCTCATAGAAGTTAAGTTAGTAATTAGAGGGCTATGACGATCAATGGCTTGACTCGCGGGCTATGGGGAAACGTGACACGTTCCCCTCTCGCCTTGGAAACTATCGAGCGATGATAGAGTTTCGGTCCGTAAGCCCAGGTTCACTACACTGTTTCTGGTCTGACAACATCTGTGCGATGTGGCCGAGAACAAGATCCGCAGGCGGGTTGGCTTACATGCCATGAGTCGTACAGCGTGGATGAGGAAATTATGATGATCGTGGGTTGGGCTGGGCTGGGCTGGGCTGCGGCTGCGGCTAAGGCTTAATGTCATCCTGCAGGCCAAGGGAGGCTTTGGGTTTGACGGGAGAGAGGGCTGGATCGTGAAAGATGTAATGGTCGGCGCCATCCGGGGGAGAGATTGTGGCCGCAGGATCTACGATTACAGCTCGGACCGAGTTGAGGAGGAAAGTCAAAGTTGAGATTCCAGATGTTGGCGTCTACGAGGGACTACCTTGGTTGTGTGTCACTATAGTTGAGCATCTTGTTGCTGTGCACAGCCCATTATCATATCATGCAGTTGTGTTGGAGATATCGTGAGAGGTTGATATCATTCTCTCGCCAGGGGGTTGGCTCGGGTTGATTGACAATAGTGATAATTTAGCACACATCATCACCAACCAGCCAACTGTAGTGCTACTTAGTGGCAAGTAGACTTGGCATAGTTCAGCGCTTGGCGTGATACTTGAGTAACAGGTCCAGGTCAGCAGAGTTCATAGACTCGTGCAGGCCACGCTACAGGCGCATTCCAGTGAATGAATGGCTCTATCTCCCCGAACCCATCAGCCATCATCTCCGTGGAACCACGGGCCTCTTCTTAACTCTAGTTAGTGTTAGTGCTCGCTGTGCCGCACACCCACTCCCCGAACCATGATCGACAAGCAGCGCTGAAACCTGCTTCTTCCTCCCCCAAAACGAACCATCAAAAGGGCAAAAAGCCAAGCCAACCTTGAAACTTTCCCGCTTTACGTTACGAGATTTAATTAAACTTTCTGGGCATTTTAAGCGAAACCTCACTTCGTGGTGACATTTTAGCTACTTTAGTCTCTTCCTCTTTTCCCACCGGAAACAACCAAGGGAATGAGATGTGATCAACATGCGCATTTCTCAAAAGTCGCTATTTGAACTTTGACGTGCAGTTCAAGAGGAAATGCCACCGAGTGGTCCGTGATGTTTCTTTCTCTTCTGTTTGGGTGCCCAAGCTGGGCATTACTCTACTCGAAACAAGGGCCTGAGACATTTTTTGAGTGTCTTTTGAGGTTTTTTTTTTTTTTTTTTTTTTTTTTTTTTTTTAATTAGATAGCGGTGAGACTGAGGCCAAACAGACTATTGATTTCTTGTCTGTTATTAGTGACTGGGTTGAGATAATGCAGCAGAGTTCCATTTCCGTGCTTGTCTCACGTTGAGTGGTCGGCAGTTTAGTTTAAATGGCCTCTGCGGTGTAAAGTACTTTGTTATCACCAGGGTATCGCCTAATTCTGTGCACTTGTCAGTACTTGAATGTTATCAGTTGTCTCTCATATTTCCCTGAATAGCTTCACCACCACCACCATCACCAACTTCTTGTCTACAGTATGTGAGCAGTCAAAATACCACCATGTAAGATTGTCTTCACTTTCATCCTTCAGCCATCGCCCCAATAATCGTCTCCTCCTCACGCTACCCTCCTCAAGCCCGCCTCACCTTTTTACGTCTGCCCATCTAATTCGCTACGACCATCTCCACACATCCATTCCAAAACTCATGCCGTTCGCCCTAACTAAACTACCCCTGCTCATTGGGCGCCACGTTCTCGCCTTGTTTTTTCCCTTCTTTTCTTTTCTTTTTTTTCTCACTCTCGCAAGCGTTGCATCGCTAACGCCCGCCCCACAATGCACGAGTTCCAGGGATGATTAAGTTGCTTTTTTCTACTTCGGCTCGCATGCAGCTTGAGCGGGAGCACCGTAGTGTGATGCGGTAGACCGGGGCCTAAGGTATGTGACGCTATTCCGAAGCCTTTGTGAGACATCATCATGTTGCTGTGTTAGTCGAGACGGTCAAGTTCACTCACATTCGCATGGCACAGCAAAGTCGGGACAGTTTGTATGAGTGAGGTATCTTATTGTGTGTGATCTTTCATTCATAGGATGATCGGCAGATGCATCTCTTTTGTGCGAGGTGCCGTCTATCCCTCAGTAAACGTATGGTTGCGCAATATGCGCTGTGGCTATTGAGCCATGTCCCCTTCGCTCTAATCTTTGCTTGACCAAGAGTCAAGTCCATATGACTCTTGTCCCATGTCAACTTCTTTTCCTCCTCTTCTTGTAGAGTCCCCATCCGATCCGTCATGATAAAAATAGTAAAGAGGTATCTCTGATCCAGTTCAAGTGCAAGCCATGGCCATTCTTCTCGCTTCTATCACAAAAGACAGACGCCTTCCAGAAAGTAGTAGCATAACAAAAACGAGGAGTAAAGGAAGAACAGTCATTATCCTCTGGAATTCCTGGGCAAACAAACATAAGCTCTTCCTTGGGCTGGTAGAAAAGAACATAAACGAGGATCGGACAAGCAACAACTCCAATCTTTCCGAGTCTTCTTTTCTGTCTCTGCAGAAATGACAACAAAAAAAGTTCGCCTCCCATAAAAGTCTCGATGCGCCAAACATCATGCTTCTACAACTGATATCTTGCCCATCCTCATAATATTCGAAAAGACAAAACTCCTCGCTGTTTAAATAAGTGTTTTGTAGGTGAAATAAAGAAATTTTTGTGACAAAGAAAATAGAAACCGAAACAAGAAAATGTTGCTCCAAAAAGGGGAATACAAGGCCGAAAAGAAGCAATCCCAGACTGTCATTCAATGGGTCGTAAAAAAGTGTTCTTGGTAGGCATATCCTTGCACGGCTTTTGGTAGGTATTGGTTCCATGGAGGTAAGTGTGGCCAAGGGTCGATATTAAAGTCGAGTAATATCCAAGGTGGTATAGAAGAATCAAACAGTGTCCTAGGTCAGTGGGGTTTGTGGCCTCGGTGACATCTCATCCAGGTGAGGTCGTAGTAATAATAGTGGCCGTTATGTCGAAAGCGAGAGATCATGTCTCAAGCCTTAGTAACAGCCTTGAAACGTAGGCATGAAGGGGACCTGTTGATGAAAGGGCACATGGTGCTGAAGCATGGGCACTTGTTGAACGTATTTTACCATATCCCAGATAGGGAAATATGATTTGGGTTGACAAGGAGCTTGCACAGAGACAGGAACCTGAGCCTGTACTGGCATAGGGACCTGCTGGCAGAGCATGGGCTGAGGGGGAACGGCCACTGGCACGGGGACGGGCCCAGAGTACTTCTGGGGCACGAATTCCTGGCTGTGGTAGATGAGTTGATGTTCCTTGGGCTCCTCAGGGTCGAAGGTGTGTGGTGCAAACTCAGGAGGAGTCTGCGGCATCTGGCGTTCCTGTTCAAACTCGTCGTCCAGGTCGTCAATGGTAGAGTCGCTTGATGTGAGCGAACCCTCATCATCCGAGGAGGCAGGCGACAGTGAGTCGTACTCGTAGTCGTCGATGATGGCATCCTCGGAGGAAACGTATTCGGTGATGTGGTTTGGTGAGGCCGGAGGTGTCGGTAGAGACGACATAGGCGGCACGGTAAACATAGAGCAGGCCATGATCCTGGTTCGGAGCTCAGAGAGAGTGATCCGCTGCTCGGGGATAGGCTCGAAGATCCGTCCCAAAATGTCGTTCAGTTCATCCGACAATGGGAGGATGGTCTTCAAGAAGTCCTTGGATCCGGCATAGGCACGGTAAGTAGAGTCCTGGAAGGAAGCTTGTTTCCATGGGTTGCGTCCACAGGTGAGGTTGACGAGGATAACTCCAAGGCTCCAGACATCATTGGGGGCGCAAAGGTAGTAAGGCTTCCTAGCAGAGGGGTCCAGGCATTCTGAAAAGAGAGAAAGAAAATATGTTAGTTGTCTGTCTCATCCGCGATAACATCAAGATGCAAAAGGTGTGCTTTCAAGGGGAGAAGGGAGGGGGAATTGTATGTACCTGGACTCATGTAGAATGTTGAACCGCATCCGTAGTCCTCGGATCGATCATCAGAAGTAGCAAGACCAAAGTCAGCCAGCTTAACAGTGTCTCCGTGGTCTGTCACCAAGATGTTCTCCGGCTTGAGGTCCCGATGGTAGATTCCAAGGTTGTGGCAGTGTTCAACAGCATCCAGGATTTGCAGAAAGATATTCCTTGATAGTTCATCCTTACCAACATATTGACCGCGCTCAGTGATATTCAAGAAGAGATCGCCCTCAGGGCAGTACTCGAGAATAACATAGATGCAGTCAGGATCATTCACAATCTTGAGCATCTGGACCACGTTGGAGTGTTCCGATGCCTTCCAGTGAAGACGGATCTCTCGTTGTTGGTAGGCAAATTGTCTGGATTCCAAAGGGGTTCCATCGGGATTGAACTTGCTCAAGCACTTGACAGCGTATTTACCTCCGGTCTTGAGATCGACGGCAAGGTACACGACGCCATAGGCGCCAGTTCCAAGGATGTCAGTAAGCTGGAGAGTGCCCTCAAGCACGCGGCCTAGCCTGGCCTCCGGGGCGAGAGGGACGCATCGGTTCTGGAAGTGTCGAGAGTGAGGGACCGCAAATGGTTGTTGAACTGTGCACTTGGGATGATCGAATCCTGGAGAGGGCGGAGGGGTTTGGTAACCGAATATGGCATGTTGCTGCATGTTATCTGGTTGGTATCTCACGAAGTAATCCTAGAAACTGGGTTGTATTCTTGAGGTTGAAGTAGATCCTAGGGCCGGCAGAGAGATAATCCAAAACGGCACGGCATACAGCAGCAAGAAAAGTAAAGAGAAGAAAATACTGTGTATTTTCCTACGGCCTGTGATGGGATCCTGTTCCAAAGTCCAGTCCGGTCCAGTGTAGTCCAAACGGGTCGTTATTAAAAAGTTCCTTGGGGTGTGGTTGGTGGTTGAAGTAGCTTTGAGGTCCCGATGGCCGAATCAACGGGTCGAGAAGAGAGATGAGAAGAGTTTGTCGGCCTTCCAGGGGAGATATTGTCGAGTGGGAGGTTGAAGAGTTGTTGTTCGACAAGAGTAGACCAGAAGGTCACGTCTGCGAGAGAGTGAGAGAGAAGTTGCCGGAAGGAGTGTCGTGAAAGTGGTGATAGAGGTTCCTCAAACTAGATCCAGCCGAGTTTGGAGATGGGCAGAGACGATAGATAAGTCTCTAGCGAACAAGGACAAGGCGAGCGAGAGACACACACACACCCAAGACCTGACGGTACGTACATGTTCTAGTCGAGCGAACAGCTTCACTCACTCACACTTGACACATCCACATCCATACACGCCTCGGGCTTGGGATTGCGTTGCGTGGAGCAGGACCCACCGCCTCAATCATACCCTTGTCCAGTTGGAGAGATTAATGAGCATGGGTATGGCCCTGTCCTGGGTCTTGGCCTTGGCCTCGTTGTGCGGTAGCGCTAGCGTTGCGTTGCGTAGCGTAGCGTTGCGTTGCGTTAATGCTCTATTCTTGTCTGGGCGTAGAGTGAGAGGGAAGGGGGGCGTCCTTGGCTCATGAGGCGTTGGACAAGAGACAGGGATTGGACAGAGGACTTGATTTGGTGACGCTGAGCAATATACGAAAAGGCAAGGATCCGTTTAGAAGTGGTTCTCCCTGTGTCACTGCCTCCAGGCCACGTCCTCTCAGGTTCCTCCCAGGCCCACCATCATCTTTTTGGGCTTCTGCTCTGTTCTGTGAGTCTGAGACTCTCACTCATCAGTCTCAGCACTAACGCCATCCATCGGCCCACTGCCACTTGAAGCCTGCCTCGGACCAGTCATAGGTCTCTGGTGGCAGATCTCTAGCAACCTGGGCGGTGCCTGTGCTGTTGTGTTGTGCCGTGTGTTTCTGTTCTGCTGACACCCCCCAAGAAAGCCAGAGTGCGCTGTGCCGTAGGCGTCTTTTGTGCTGCGTGTCCTCTCTGTGACTTGACTGGCTTCTGAGGTCCACCCATCGGGCGAATCGTCATAATCAACAACCCCCGTGATGAATCACAGTTTGGCCGTAGCTTTGCCTCCGTGTGGCTGCCACTGTCCTTCCCAACATCCATCTCCTCTCCCGGCCGGGGCGGCGCAGGCGTACTCGGTACTCTTCTGATGCGGAGACGTCGGAGGCCGGCGTCACTCTCTCTCTCGCTGCACGTTGGAACTCTCATCACACACAGAGTTTGAGTCCGGCCGTGTCTCCCCCTACACATGCTTTTGCTTTACTTTTGCCGGACCTCTGAGCAACAACTGGAACGGAACAACAAACCTTTTTTCGCCCAGATACGATTGAGTTTGCGACACGATTGGCTATCAGATGGGCGTCTGAGGCGCTTGGCGACATGTTTTGCACAAAAAGGAATGCATGAAGTCATGGAAACGGATACACACTCAGTTACTGTCTGCTGTGCCTGTGTGCTAATAATGGATGGATATCTTGGGGGGCTGAAATGTGAATGTGAATTCAATGTGAAGTGAACTGGCACCACTGTTGCAGAATGCAGATGCTGAATTGCGTCGATCCCCTCACTAATGAGGGTCGCTATTTTGCCCCTCCAGCCAGTGAACGTCCCCGCTGTGAGGCTAGAGCAGCTAGGCGCTGCACAAGTTTATGCCAGCTCCGTTGGTTTATGGTTGGTTGGTTATGCACCAACAATAACTCACTGCAGAAAGATAAGATCGACATTCTTGGTGAGCCATCTCTATTCTTCAACCTCGTGCTTTTCAAACCGCCCTGCCACCCTTGAGCTTTGATTGGTCCGAGGTTAAAGTGTATCAAATATCGAGATCACGCATGCTATGCCATGTTCATCACATCATACTGTATTCTCAACAAGGCTGACAAGGGGAAATGAGATTTGCTTATTCTAGGTTGATCAAAAGAAGCAAATCAGCAGCATGGTGTTTCATCCATAAGCGATCCTCCGTCGGCGGGTATACTGACAGCCCTGGTTGATCTTTGTCTGACTTGAAGCGAGACGAGGCCTGCCATCAGACATCCATTTGGTTGTCTCTGCACGTATCCGTCTAACGGCATGTCTTCGAAGGGGCCTCAACCCGCCCGCTGGCAGCTCTGCTCTATCCTCTATGTCTGTTTGCAGCGTCGTCACGGGCTGCTGGCCTAGACCCCGGGATCCCATATTACTCGAAGCAGACAGGTGCAGAGCTCGGGTGCGTCAGTCAGTACCACCCAGTGGTCCCAGGCCGCGGTGAGATGCAGGTAGAGTGAATGAGTGGTGTCTGTGTCCCCCTGTCGTGTAGGACGATACAGAGTTTCCAAACAGCACAGCACAGTTCACTTGCTTGTCAAGTCAAGAGACCCCTTGAACAGGCCACGACGGTGACAGTGGCAGCTCTCCAAAGTTACAGTGAGGCTGACTGATGGGAAACGGGACGGGTTGCAGAAGAGGCGTCCAATGAGAAGCTGTACAGGTCCCAAGGAATGTGGCCCGTTGCCTGTCTTTATCGGCCTGTGATCTCTGTCACCCGTTGGATGCATGGCATGGATGGTAGTCTAACTGATAACGACGACTTTACTCTACGGTGAGAATGTGAAATGAGAATGTGAATGCGTATGTCGGCTCGTGTTGCTTCCAGTTCAGTTCCTGTCATCGGATGTGAACGGGTATCGTACAGTGTCTCGCCTTTGCCTTCGCCTTGCCTGGCCTCGAACCCCGGATCTGAGCGAGCACTGACTGACACTGACAGATTGAGGAGGAACTGAGGCGACGAGGCATTCATTTTCTTACTGATCACTTGTTTTCAACCTCAATTAGTTGTTCCAGCCACGGACCATTATCGCATGATCTCAGCTCCCCGAACGTGTTTCTCCATGCATCCAAGTGGAATTATTGATAGAACTTCAGGTGAAGCGAAGCAAAGCAACTTGACAATTGTCCAAAATACCGTCTCGCCTACCCTATTCCATGTCAATAAGTCCGAATTCCTCCAAGGGCCCCTGGTATTCCAGCTCAGTTGAGTGGTCCCCTAAAAACAAGACAGTGTCTCATTGCTAACAGTTGTCAAAGACGGGTTGGGGCGGGTCGATGGGCCCGAGAGAAGCGGTCAGGGCATTCGAGAATGGACCTTTCACCGTGATTACCGATCAACCATCAACTGCATCGTCAAAGATCACGGGTGCATCTAAACCCTTTGAGGTCTAGGTCCTGGCACTCAGATCTCCAGCAATCATCTCCGACTTGGTTATTCCCCGTTGTAGCCCTGTTCTTTACGCGCACTGAGCTCTAAACATATCATCTGGATCCACTTGACACAGTGAGGCCGCTGTCTAATCCTTGATCTACAGGGATATCCCTGGAATCGACCCATCTCTCGCCAGCGAGCACTGATTCCTCTGACGCCAATGCCACTTGAGTCAAAGTCAAAGAAAGAAAGAAAAAATGTTCTAATTAATCTCCAGTTTCTGAGTCCGGGGCGTCGATCATACGCCACTATCTACTGTAGCTGAAGCATGGCTGTTTTTTTTTTTTTTTTTGGCCTCAAACATTGCTTCATGAGGGTTTGAGCTTTTCTTTCATGGCGATGACCATGGGCAAACAATCATTATGCACTAAACTCTTCTGTCTCAGCATATGTTATGCATGGGCTGATTACGTTTCGACCGCTGACCGAAACCTGCTCGCCTCTACTGCAGCAACTTGATTGAACCACTGGCTCTCGCACCAAGCGACGGCAATGCAAGAGCTTGCTCCATCCTGGTTCGATACCGGCTGCTCTTATGCATTCATCGTTGGTTGCGAAGAAGAACAGCCAGCAAATCGGGATGTTACTCTGGCAGTTCCAAGCAGGAAAAGGTTAACCACATGCCATATCGATCCAATAGGGAGTTATCCTCAACACTGCCGTCTATGCACTCACTTAGAGAAGCTATGCGCATCTTGAGTCATGGCTATGCATCTCTACGGTTGAGTCCAGCTTGCTACGGCACAAGACCTCAGCCATAGTCCTAGGTAGATCGGGAGATGGAGAGAAACAAAGGCAGGCGGGCAGTCACTCGCATTGAGGATGAGCAATCGAGAGCACACCATCAACTGCCGCCAGGGCCACTTCCCCGGGAACATGGTTGCGGTTCGTCTCTGAACCGGCCGGCGCTGGTATCACCTTGGCTTGGTTTGCATGATATCTTTTTAAAGTCTGGTGTTTCTAGCCCGATTGAGAGATCCTTGCCGTTGACAATGGGACTTTGGGGTGGAAGCGACAGCTGGGACTCGTTTCTGGTCTGATAACGATCTGAAGATCGATCGTTGAAAACCTCTGGCGAGATACGACGACCATCACATGCAGTGCCGAATCGATCAGCAGTTATCTCTTGGAGACAGCCACTCACTACGTATCTCCTTGTAAACTTTGGTCAATGAAGACGCCATCATGAGATAGAAGACCGTCTCAAACGTCAAGCTGCACCACTAGAGCCAAGACTGCCAGTTTCGAGGTGGGCTGACATCAAAGCCTCTGTTTGTAGATTCACCGCCAAACGCTGGATGTCTGCAAGGGCTGGTATGTGTAGCGTGTGGACGCAAGGGAGGACAATGCAACACACAGTATTTGTCACAAGGCCCCAAGAAAGCGGACGTGCGCGAGAAACACGCTCAGCTCAAACATAATTTGAGATACCAGAATTGTATCGCATCATGGCCGATCATTTACGGGCTCGTGGCTACCGTAAAGAGAAACCAACGTTGTCGCCTTGGTTCGAAGTCTAATGCACTGCCGGTCTCGACTCTCAACGGCGCATCACTAACTAAGCAGAAAGTAAAGTAAAGTAGGGGCGGGGACTTTATTGGGTGGTGTTGAAGCTTACGGGATGACATCCGCGGCGCCTGGAGGGGCCATCATTTGCATCACCGACTTGTGAAGTTGAAGATCGAGTTGGTCCAATTGTAGCACGATCCAGAGCTAGAGCGTCACATTGACTCTCGCTACCAAGTTCAAGATCTTGATGATGCTAAACCGTGGTCTACTAGAATTGATACGGCTTCCCTTGAGTATGAGGGATGGGGAATGGTCCGGACACACGAGGACAAGGTCCGCTCATAATCAGCCTCCTTCTTGTTTGAATCGGCCGTGCCATGTTCATGTGGAGTTGGAATCTAGAGATGCCGTCACAGAGCGGACCCGGGGTAGGACACGGAGCATCACAAACGGTTATGTTATGTTACCCTGTATCTAAGCCAGATGACATGGTTCTTCTACTGTATGTTTGTATATTCACCTATTTGTCAGGGCGGGTAGTACATCTTACAGTAATTTGTTGACCATTCACAGTTATCGCGTCCGATCACACGAAACATCATCATTGTCGCATTGACCTGATCATCATCCAACACAAGAACCCTCACCAAGACACAAAGTGATCACCACGACGTACTGTAGGTCTCCCAAATCACAGGCTAACAAACTTCTACTGGACGGATCATCTCTCCTCGTGAAACTTGTAGGGCAATCACCAGCAAAACCCAGCAAATTGCACCAATGAATAACCCATCGAAACAAAACCCGCCGATCCTGACGACACTCTCGCCACAGCCCGTCATAATGTCTCAAACTCCCCCTGTGATAAAGTGAGGCTGAGAAATTCCGAATCCACTTTGATTTCATCAAACCCTCAAGCTCAAGGGATCCTTGCCCTCGCTCCGAGTCTGGGAGCAATCTCCGTCGCAGGTTCTGTTACAGGTTTGTATGAGAAGGGTGTTACAATACAATTTTATTCCTGCACATCATAATGCAGGGCAAACATCGGTTCGGTACATTCGGGGAGAACCGATAAGATCGCTCAAGACAGAATGAGTGACGATCTGTGACATTGTTGATCAAGGAAGGGATATTGGATTATCAAAAGCCTCACCTTTGAGCTCTCGTGCACATCACGACAATCATCGGCACAAACGCCACGACTTGCTCGCCATGCTCATTTTCCTTCTGCACCTCTGACATTATCTGTGTGACCTCTTTGACGTCAAGTTCTCAAACACAAAGAAGAGACTCTTTGATAGTCTGACCAACCACTCCCCATCCCGACCAAGCGACTTACACAGACCACAACCCGTGTCCCCCAAACCATCTACAACAAACATCTCAAATGTAACATCGGCTGCCAGCAATCAGATCAAGCAAACCACAATGTGGAATCAGCCCTGATCGTTACGCCCCCCCTCAGTCTCTGCCTACCAGGCTGTCAAACTTGAACCTGGAATGAACAATGTAGCCTAGAAAATGCACAACATGTTCACCTAGCGTAGGCTGCCTGGCGTGCTCACGCGGGTCAGCAAGCCCACGCCTGCATCGCCACTCCGTGCCCGGGAGCCTCAACCTCAATACCAAGCCCGAGCATGTGGATTCCTCCCGTATGAGCCGGGCGTTATGTGACTCGGAATACAGCGAGTACGAGGTCACGCATCGTAAAAAGACTCAATCAACCATCGGCGATCATTCATTAGACAATCCGAGCATTGCTTAGCGATTCCTTAGTAGCTATGTTATTACAACTGTGTAGGCATTTGTTTTAGACCCTCGTCCAAGCTCGATACTCCAGAACTCCATCAAAATTTCTAGCCTGCTTCTTCCAAGTCTAGATTCCAATAAACTCGGCTTCATACGAGACATAACAGACAAGGTGAGACATAGCAAGGCATGATATAAAAACGGCGGTGACACGTTCAGAGACATCGATCAAACCACCACATGTTTTGAACCAGCGAGTATCCTCCCTTGCTTTGTCTAGCCAAGTATAATCCCCCAAAAAATCTCTCATCCCGCGCCTTTAATTGTCTCAAAACAGCGTCATGAATCCATGATCCGAATGCTTAACACCCTCCTTACCGACGTACATGTCCCGCCCGTGCAGTAAAGAAGGGATGGCGCAGTGCATCAGCCGGCTTCATCCTTTTGTCGGGATTGAGTGTAAGACAGTGCTCGAGGAGATCAATGAAGTGGTTCAGATCCCTCGTTTCTGCGTCATTCATCCCTGACGACGCAGCCATTAGTCTTGTCCGTAGATCCCGAGTTGGCTTTACCACCGCCATCGTTCGGACGGTTGTCTGTAAGCACAGTTTGTTAGTTATCCATTCCTGACTCATAGTTCTAAAATGGGAAAAGGAATTCTCCACATGAATGCGCATGTCAACAAGGGCTGAGCGCTGGGCCAAACTCTTAGCAGCCGTTGAACTCGTATGCAAGGGATATGTAGGTCATCGTTGCTGACGCTCAGAGGGAGTCCGATCTACCGAGACAAAACAAGTCATGCGACCTGGTCTTTAACCTTGAAAGGATCTCGAGGCGTTCTGTAACCTCATCTCATCACACCATCCATCCCTTGCTGAGTTTGTTCGAGAACCCCGCAAGGGCGGTTGAGATCAAACATGCCTGATGGCTGTTGTTTTGATCTATCGACCGTTGTGTGGGTGGTGTTGGTCATCGTCAAGTTACCCCACATATCCCGAGCGCTTCAGTCTGCAAGGGATCTAGGCGCTTACGCTCGCAGAGCCCCAAGATGGAACAGCCCCCAACCATTGTCGCAAAAATAAGCATAGACCTCGCGTGGGCGGCCACCAAGAGCATGTCCATATGGCGCTTGTAGGCAGATGCAAGGAGTGTGATGGCAAAAACAACAGCAAAAACAAAAACAACATGGAGGGAGTGAATGGAATCACAACATACCTTGCCGAGAACCTTGTCTCGTTCGATGCTGACGAATTGTCCCTTGTCGTCGAAATGAGCTGGCGATAGTTGACCACGCTTGAACAACTTCGGCGTTAACCTTCCTCTGATCTCCATAATTGCCTTGAGCATCTGATTGTTGCTGTCTCCAGCAAAGAGGATTTTGCCGGTGTACATCTCATACAACGTGCAGCCGATGGACCACATGTCGACGGCGTAATCGTAAGGAATGCCCAGAATAATCTCCGGCGCTCGATAGAATCGACTGACGAGGTATGGAGTGACATCCATGTGCGCTGTCGCCGCATCCGTCTTGTCGATAGCCGTACCCAAATCACAGATCTTTAGCACGTTGTGACTCTCGTTTACCTACTGAAGTTAACACTCGCGTGTCTTAATATTAGCATCGTGGGGTTGCATACCAAGATGTTGTCCGGCTTGAGATCAGCATGAATGATACTGCACTTTCGCATGTGCGCGAGAGCGACAAAGATCTGGTATGCGTATGCTCGCGTCGCTCCAAGATTGATACCCACATTGTTACCAAACTTCCGCAAAACCTCTCGCAGGTTCATGCTCAGGTTCTCGAATACCATGCACAGATGGCCCTTGTAGTCGAACTGGCGGATAAACTTGATGATGTGCTTGCGACCCTCAGGGTCGGCCTCGTTGAGCTTCTCCAGAATAGCAATCTCTGTGTATCCTCCCTTTCGGAGGGCATCATTGTTTCGCATCATCTTGATAGCGACGAGCTCCTTCGTGGTGATGTCGACGGCACGGGCTACCCCTGAGAACATACCCCTTCCCAGTGCTGCCTGGATCTGATACCGACCATTCAAGACTTCACCGATACGAATCTTGTAGTAGCCATCTTTGTCGTCACCTTCGAGAATACCTCCCTTGATAGCTGGGACATCAGGGGCCTTGCCGTCGCCCTCGATAGGCGCGACCGGCTCGACAGGTTTTGTGGCATACTTTTCCTCGTCAAAGTCTTCGGCAAACATATCGAAGTCATCATCGTCGTCATCACCGCCGGTCTTTTCGGTAGACTCTTCTTGAACATCTTCCTGTGGCTGTTGTTCCGTTGCAATGGGATGCTGCTCACCATGAAGTACGACGTTTCCGTGCCGGAGCTCATGTCGTCGTTCATCCTCCTTCATGTCTCCAGTAGGATCGTAGTCAGCGGCTGAGGGGCCATCCTCCTCGTCTGGCTGAGCCTTCCCGTGGCTGTTCATCAGGTTTCTGTCATCGAGGAAGTTGATACCCCCAGGAGACATTTCGGTATGTGATCCGGGAGAGCGCGGTGATGCGATATCTGCACCTCTGGTCAATAAGATCCCTCCACCAGATGCTGTTGACATACCTGAACGGGGAGTGCGGGGGCTTTCAATGTCGGACTGTGCTCTCATGGGCGTGTCGGGCGTGGTGGACGCAGGAGAAGCTCCGTGAGCTTTACTTGCAGCAGCACCTACAGCATGGAGAAGGAGAGGAGTTGCAGAACTGTGCTTAGCCATAATCTCCTCACGTCGCTTGCGGCGTCGCTCAATTTCAGCTTCTTCGTCAAAAGGCTCTGGCTCTTCGTAGTCGGGCTCTGGCTCTGGTTCCGATTTTCGTTCGGGTTCCTTCTGAGCTGCTGGCTCCCTATAAACATGTCAGTGCTTCGTTCAACCTAGGAATGTAGATCAACATACTGCTGAGAAGCCTTGGAAGTGCCATGTCCATTTGTAAGGCCTTGTTCAGGTTTAGCATGATGTCCTTGGGCGCGTGAAGCCTCTCCTACAGTCGTTCTCTTGGACATAGAACCGCCATTTCTCGTGCTTTCATCATACTTAAGTTCCCTCGGCCCATCGTCGCGACGATCGTATTGGCCTTCTCTGACAAAACGATCAAACCTGCCCCTATCCGAAGGTCGGGATCTTTGAGGAGAGCGACTCCTGTTTCGAGGTCGTTTGCTGGAATACCGATCTCGGTCTCCATCGCGGTAGTTGTCTCGGTCGCGGCTCCGATCGCGGCCCCCGTAGCTGAAATTTGATGCGCGCGATGCAGGTCGATCTAGGTCATCGTATTGTCCTCGCGGCTTGCGATGGTCGTCACGTCGCGAATCCTCGTAGTTCCGGCGATAACCTTGATCGCGAGGCCTGGAGTTGTAGTGATCCCTGTCTCTGTCTCTTTCGTCGTGCGATCGCTTGTAGCCACGGGGTGAAATGCTTCGTCGTGAACCGTTGCTGTATCTAGAAGCCGAATCGTGATCCGGAGTCGAAAGTCTACTTTTGTTTCTGTCTTGACGGTCAACACTGCTTCCTCCAGTATGCTGCAGTGAAGTTGCCTTCAAATCTTCAGCGCCGTTCTCGACGATCTCGCCTTCGTCCGAACTCGACGCCATGATGACGACGGTGCTAATTTAGATCCTCAAGGCCTTAAATGGAGAGAAGCAGAAACAGTGTCAGCGCTGGGGACTAAGAAGAGCAGAGTGCAATGGGAGAAGAGCCCAACCGGATCAGTAGTGACTCGTAAAGGCTCAGAGCCGATAAAGGAGGTAATGTAGCGGATGAAGGAAGACTGGAGCGCAGTCCAGATGAAAAAAAAGGTGGGTAAGCGAATTGGAAACTCTGAGGCGAGTGCAGGTGCTGCGAAACCTAAACAGGTGTCGTGATGCGAGATGAAAGTTATTATCTGAACCGAGTATCTCTAGACTTTTGACGTCAGGTAATAGCGAAACAACTGATGAGGCTACGAGGCCCATTTTCTGGATTAGCTAAGCCCCGAAAGACCCTTATCCATCTTATCGAGCTTATCCCCGCGGTCGAAAGTGGGCTCACCGCTGCCAGTGAGTGGGCTGGGCTGTGCTGAGCGCGAAAGGGCCTGGACAAAAGTCAATAAGCGGGAGGCAACTTTTCCCTCTCGCGACAATCTTTGTTTCTTCAACCGCAGCTTTTCCTCATTTTTAACACAACTCAAGACTCTCTTTCACTTCACATACATCAAAATGGGTGGCACTAACCGAGAAGGTTCGTTAAATCCCTCCGACTCACAAAGTTCTACGGACGTAGAAAACTAACCCCTCCAAACCACAGGCGGCAAGGTCAAGCCCTTGAAGCAGGCCAAGAAGGCCCAGAAGGACCTCGACGACGATGACAAGGCTTTCCTCGAGAAGAAGCGCGCCGGTACGAACTTCCAAAAACGAAAGATACAAAGAAACATTACACTAACAACTACGATACAGACGAGAAGGCTCGCAAGGAGCTTGCCGCTAAGGCTGGAGGCAAGGGCCCTCTCAACACCGGTGGCCAGGGCATCAAGAAGAGCGGAAAGAAATAGACGTTTCGCCTGGTTCTAGCGACGATTGAGCGAAGACTCGAGATATCCCTGGAGGCTTTGGATGGCGTGAGCGCATCAGACAGATAGCCTGCGTGTTTTTAGGCGTTTTAGACATTGGCGCTCACTGATCACGATATTTTCGCGCGATGGCTAACGAGAAATGAATTCTATGCTGACCCAAATGCTGACCTGCAGTGTCTTGTTATTCCCGTGAAACCAGACCTGAGCGTAGTCATGATCGTAGAAATGCTAGAACGTCGATGTTATGATAGTAAAACCTCCACTGTATTAGTGCACCTCGCTTGTGGATTTCTTCAGCGAACAGCAGATCTCTCGCCAAAGACTTTCATCTCCATTTTCAAGTCCATCATAACTTCTTTTGCAATAAAACAGGGTCTTCGACTAAAATCAAGTGGAACTTCTACGACGCTTCTAGAGGCCTTCTTTCATTAACCATACATCATCGATTTGTCTTTAGCCTCGGAGCACGTCGCGCGTCTTTTCATGTGCTTGTCCCAACAAAACTACCCTGGTCCAACAACACAACAATAAACGACCGGAGAAGTGGAACTTGGTTCATATATAAGTCGAGAACTAAGGCGCAAGGACAAAAGCTCTTGTCGGTTAACGATTCTATGCAAAGTTCCTGATTCTAGTTGCATTTGTTCCGAGTCTGGATAGCCTCATTTCATCATGGCCGATACTCAGCCCTACGGCGTTCGCAATCGCCGGCCTTCAGTCACAGACAACCTTATCAATGCCGCTAAGAACTTCGAATCAAAGGTTGAGCAATCTCTACTCATTCTGTGGGATGATCTCCCAGCCTGGCGTCGCGACAATGCCTTCATCCTCTCGGGCTACCGCCAATCTCATGGCTCTTATGCCCATTCATTCCGCTCCCTCTTTTACCTCCACAATGAGTCCGTTAATATCTGGTCTCACCTCCTCGGTGCCATAGTCTTTCTCGCTAGTGCAGCCTACGTTGATCGAGTTGTCCGGCCACGGTACGAAAGCGCAAGCAGTGCTGATGTACTCGTCTTTGCATGCTTCTTTGGAGGCGCTGTTGTATGTCTGGGGATGAGTGCTACGTACCACACTTTGTCGAATCACAGCGATACTGTTTCAAAGTGGGGGAACAAGTTGGATTACACAGGCATCGTGGCTTTGATCGTTGGCAGCTATGTTCCTGCTCTGTATTACGGCTTTTTCTGTTTGCCTAATTTGATGGTTTTCTATTTATGGGTTGTAAGTCTGTAACGTTGTTTACTGATGGTAGAGAAACTGGCTGACAAAGTAGATATGTATACTTGGTCTTGGATGCACAATCGTTTCATGGGTTGAGCGCTTCCGGACCCCAGCATGGCGTCCGTATCGTGCAATGATGTTCATCGGCCTTGGTCTCTCTGGCGTTGTTCCTGTCATCCATGGCCTATTCATCTATGGTTACCAGGGTCTTGAAGATCGCATGAGTCTCAGCTGGGTTCTCCTCCACGGGGTCATGTACATCTTTGGCGCTGTACTCTATGCGGTATGTCCTCCCTGACTCTTCTCGCAAAGTATCTAAATCTGACTTAATAGGCTCGTTGGCCCGAGAGAAGTGCACCTGGCGCCTTCGATATTTGGGGGAGCTCGCATCAGATCTTCCACATTTTCGTCATCCTTGCAGCCGTTACACACTTTTACGGTATGGCCAAGGCTTTCGACTACCACCACACCATTATGGGCTCTCAGTGTCTCATGGACTAATTGGCTTGCTCTTCTGTTATTGTCAAACCAAGATCTGTGATCCTCACCAGACCTGAGCCCATCGCCACTGCAGCCCAACATCCATACTCTTCGTTAGGATTCCATTCGGCCACGGTGATCCTCGTCAATGGCTCGTAAATGATGGCTCGGGTCGGATCCATGATAGCACCCCCTTCTTCTTCATCGTCGCCGACAGCTGTGTCGGTATCCTTCTTCTTTGGCTTCTTCCCTTTCTTGACCGGCGGTTTATGGGCTGAATGTTTAGTTAGGCTGCGCTCCAATATGAAGCCTGTCGCTATTCTTGAGACTCCTCGTGCCGCCGCGGGTGACTCAACTGGAAAAAGCTTTGCGGGGCGATGTTCGTGATGGAAGACTCGGATACGGTCCGTGGGTTCACGCCTTGTGGTGAAGAGTTCAACCTGGGGATTGATAGCCCACAGCGAGCCGTCTAGAGAACCGACGAGGAGGTATGGATGTGTTCGTCCGACTGCGAGACAGGAAGGGAAACTTTCCCCTGTAAAGACGCGACGCGCAACAGGGAATTGCGAATGGTGCATGAAGCCGATGTGGGTATTCAGTACACCGGCGGATGGGTACATGGAGTAGAAGCCAAGCAGGTGGTCGCTGTATCCAAGCAGATTTGGTTGTGTTCCAACTGTAAGGTTCTGGACTTCGGTTGACTCGTAGCTTGGCGCACGAAGGTCAAGCAGCTTGACAGTTCCGCCGACAGGGGTTGAGGCAACGAGATATGGCATTGCTGGATAGCCAGAGACGAGGTCGACTACGATATTGTGGTGGACAGGATGTCGCGATAGGAGGCGATGAGGACGTAGGGACCAAATAGCAATAGAACCGTCCGTATAACCCAGCACCAGCCGGTTGAAGTTGATCCATGTAAGAGCTGTCGCTTTGACGTCTTCGTCTGGGAAGCCGAACACAGCTATTGGCTGCATAACCTTTTCTGAACACTGTTAGTAATTGGACTGATGTTAGTGAGATACTGAACTTGCCATAACTTCCCCCTCCACCATCACCAGCCTCCACCACGTACACGTTTCCGTCATCGCAAAGAATGGCCAAGAAGCCGCATGCAGGACTCCATTTCACTCTTCGAGCCCGCCCAAATTCGAGACATATCGTCTTGCGCAGTATTGGAGGTTGCATTGAAGGTCGAGCAAAGCCATTCTCTTGCCGCTCGCCGACGAACTCCCAAAGCTGCACAGTACCGTACTTTTGAAATTCTGGATTCAAATATTCCTGCTCGTAGTCGTAGAGCTCCTGATCGGAATGTGGAATGACGCATAGGGCAAGAAGTTGCGGCGAGTTGGCGTTGTTCAGAGGTGCCCAGTCCATGCCGGTGACAATACCGCCGGCATCTAAAATCCACCCAAAGGGCGCGTCGTCATTTTGCATTGGGAGGCCATTCTGAGATATAGAGTATGCGTCACCAGGTTCGAATTTGACCTCTTGTTGCGATGTGGGCGGCCCTAATAATACTGGCATTGGCTCTCTCTTAAACTGGTACCGTGGAACTTCCTCGGTCGACAGTGGTACCATCGCATTTGCTTCTGGCAAACTCTCCCTGACGCGCTCATACCAATGCTCAGCGCTGTAAGCTTCCCTTTCGAAGAACTTAGGCGACCAAACACCTCGGTCTTTCTGTTCCTCATCGTCCAGAATTTTCGGAGGAAGCACTGTCCAGTCCATCCAACGATCCAACATACCCGTGACCAGCTTGACACCATCCTCATGACGTCCGTACCACGCCTCAACGAGCTGCTTGCTTTTAAAACCGCGGTCGTAGGGCCCCCAATACGATCTCACAATGCGTCCATCCGCCACAGGCTCAAGATCGAGGTATCCCGTGAAGCCCGCTGCGCGAACGTTGAAGGGCCTAATAGGCTTGACACGTTGACGCGCAAATCTGTCCAGAATACCATCTGGTTCGCTCACAGGACCGTCGGATTCTGCATCTTCATTTTCGTCGTGCTCTTGGCCAAGGGCGAGCTCTTCGGCACTTTCTTCTGCAGCGGCAGTCTCATCAAAGTTTTCATCCCGTTCTGCGTGTTTGGAAGCGCGATCGAGAGCTTCTTCGTCGGAACTACCTTCGAAGTCGTACTTCTCTACCGTGTATCGCTTCGTGCGATTAGATCTCCGGGTTCTCATGATGAGTTGTGAGTGATAAGGATGGAAGCAAGCTGAGCTGGAGGTGTACTGAGACAAATTTTAGTGGGGAGGCTACTCTGTGCAGCTCCGATAACACTGGGGTTACCGCTAACTTCAGGTTTAGTTACCTTACTGAAGGATAGGTAGGTTAGGTAGGGGAGTCACAACATAACCTAAATATTGTCCCATTTACCAGACTGCCTTGAATATAATTATTGATATATGTGATATTAATTTGTATCTTGTCTAGCTAGAAAAGGCCATATTTTCTGTCGTTCTCCGGGCGCTTTTCTTTCTCACCAACTCTAATGTAACACTGGAACACTTCCCCTTTGGAAGGCGAGAAGACCTAAAAGAATTGGTTGGATATATTGTAGTAGTCACGAAAAATGTGGTATTGGTCCGTCGGGGCGAGTTTGTATAAGAAAAAATGTAATCAAGTGCCTTTTTCTTCTCCTATAAGAACCCTATTTCTGTCATTCAAAGGCCTGTCCGCGATCTTCCAATGTCCGATCGGACTGACGGTGTCGAATTGTCTGATCTGGTTGATTAAGTGTCCCATTGACACACCTTGGCCAAGCTACATGATGCCCTTCTTTTCGTCATGGCCTAGCTGAATGGAGCCTTGTCCGAGATGTCGATGGTGAGGTAGGATACGACACGCGATAGATATCCTCATCTTGTTGGGTGTGGGAGAAAGAATCATACATGGGCCCGTTGATGCTTCCTACAAGTGTTTCCAATAGCCACTCTCGGCGAGTTTCAAGCTTGACTGGCTGAATATGAGGATCAGTACACCAGTGGTACGATTCATGTATAGAGGTTTGGAACTTACGCATAAGATTTTAATCCCGAGATCGAGTATCGGTTTCTATGGGAGGAGTCTTGGGTGCCAGACCATGGTTCGTCAGCCGATCGAGCATCTTGTTGATGGCATCAAGCTTGTCTTTAATGGGCTGCAGCTTCTCATCAAAGATTCTCTCAAGATCATCCTTCGAACCGTGAAAAATAATAATGCCTGGCATGGCTGCGCTTTGTACACAACGCCCTTGTCTTCTACCGATCGAAAGGCGTAGGAGGCGTCCGGAATGACTGATCTGGTAGATAGAATTGGTGATGATATCTGGATGGAGAACTTGAGTTTGTATAGTGGATTGATGGATTTCTGGTTGATGGTGTGTGTTTAAAAGAAGAAAAAGATGGGAGAGAAGATGAGTAGACTCTATTCGGATTTTGTGAGGGCTAAGTACTGAGCTAAACCTTTCGTTAAAGCTTGTAAGGGCTGAGTTGGTAAGTATTAAGTTAAAACTTTCTGCAAAATTCTCAACTCTAAAAAAACAAGAAAAGCCTCTCCCTCGAGCTTCGTCTCCAAAGCCACGATGGTAATACAGCTTGTAATGTGACCTGTCAGGAACTAGGTGTCGGAGTTGGAACGGCTGCTGAAACGACCAAAGACATGAACGGATTTTCATGCAACATCATCAAGCTTTTGCGCAAAAAGTGAAACACGGACTTCAGACTCATTACGTGGCTTGAAATGAAGAGTATCCAGAGGTCATTCGTGCTGGTATTTTGGTTATTGTGTTGCCCAGCCTATTTCTCAAATGGGACCGAGATGGCAACGACAAGATCATGAATGACGAGGGAAATCGTCTTCGGGCAACGGGCTCTCAGCCTGGCTGTTTTGAAGGGCCGCTTCTTGGAGCATCTGGCCTTCCTTGAAGTTACCCCTAACATGATAGGCGAGGCGCTCTTCGGGAGAAATGAGTAAAGTTGGAGTTCCTTCATGCCTTTTATTCTTCAAAAAGAAAGATGACATCGCCATCAGCATCGACCTTTTCGAGCATGCCAATTTCGTCAACAGCTCCAACTGTTGACGTGGGCGTGTCTAGTCTCAGTCGTTTGCATGATTTTCAATGAGCCAGGTCCGTTTGCCTATGCACATGGGAAAATATGGCAGGTTAATGTTGTTGGATGAGCGGATTTGGTATTGAAAATGGTCAATTCCCCCGACTGAGAGTTTCTGAGTGGCAGATAGATTGCAGCGTGATTTGTTCGCTCTGGTTGGGAGATACAGCTGCTTTGGACATAAGCCAAGGGCAAATCACAAGAGAAACACGACTCACTCAAGAGAGTCACCAAGACAAACGATAAGAATGGATTGAAGAAATTTGATTAGAAATCCCAGCCATCACGTCGCGTTTCTAGTCTTCTTCTTGATGAATGCTATCTTCGCTTGCTGTCTCAGTGTCCAAAGCAATAAGATATCATCAGACAATTTTAACGCACGGCAAAGCGAAGGGATTGATATTTGCGCGATATCCAACTTCTAATTGCATTCTATGCTTATTTTAGCTCACTTGGATCTTATTATCTCTTTTTAGAGATAAAAGATTCCCCTCTGAACAATCTTTTTGTTTGTCCATGTCCCTCACAATCATGCACAGTAGACATCTACTCGCAACAGAACTTCCTTTTCTTTCCCCAAAGAGCTTGTCAAACTTGGGCAGTGTTTATCGAAACCTATTCTCTCTCTATCTCAATCCGAACGGTGTCCTATATTTGCACTGTACCGCCACTGTCAGACAGCTTGCCTTGCCGGCCTCAATCAACCGCCAATTCACAGCGGCTGCCTGCATCTCTCAAACACCTTTTTTTCGCCTCGATCATCAAGGTTTTGCACTCTACAACTCCCGACCGAATGAAACGAGGAACTGCATTTGCTATCCATCAGGTTTCCATCATGTCCAGAAATCCCGCCAAGCGCCAGAAAGTTCAAGGAGTGACCCCTGCAGCCTCTGATTTCGAGAGTTTCGCACCAGATGGAGATGTCGTCTTCATCGTCAACAGGGATAAACGCGTGCGCGTTCATTCTGTTGTGATGAAGGGCGCCTCACCTGTATTTGCCGCAATGCTCGGGCCAAACTTCATGGAGGGCCAAGCTCTGGCGATGGCCAACGCCAATGCCAACGCCGAAACCGACCCCTTCGAGATCGCACTACCTGAAGAAGAAAGCTCCATTTGCTTCGGATGGATTTGTAGAGCTCTCCACTCTCAATCTGCCACAATGCTCTGGGACCCCAAATCCTTGGAGCTTGTGAAAGTCTGGTCCATCATCGACAAGTACGACATGCAGCAGAGCATGCAACTTTCTATCATGTTCTGGTCACACAAGAGACTTTCCGCGGCCCTCACGACACAAGATCTCTGGCTTTTGGCCCTGGTATGCTTCCAGAATAAAGACTCGGCTTCCTTTGAGACTATCACCAAAAGGCTTCTTCGACGTTCCGAGGGAGCATTCTTCACCAGCGCCTCCGAGACTGAAAGGCTGGTTAATAAAAACATGCAAGGACGATTTTGGTACAAGCTCGCAGGTGAGATTAGATGAATCAAGCCATTAATCTTGAGCTCAAGCTAACTCATTGCCACAGCAAAGCTCCAGGTGGTACGAACTGATAGCCAGAACAAGGTGGCTAGGTTGGTGTACAATGAGATTCCCTCTATCCTTGCTTCACACACCTGTGCTACTGAAACAGCGGACTACTTCGACTACTTACCCCATCTCATGTGGAATGATGGTTTCCAGATCTTGTTCTTGGATATTGGAGCCCCTGCGAGCTACCTTGGCGAGGTTTTATCAGCGCTGGATAGCTGGGTGACTCGACATGGTGGCCGACATGGAGGCTTATGTGACGGCTGTGCTGGGCTTACAGATTTACTTCGAAGGCAAATCCGTAATTCTGCACCTAAGATCAAAGGCCTATGCCTTGCTTGTTTCGAGAAGGGAGACAGCACATGTTCTGAGCACAAGGACTAGGCTCCAGTAGGTAGCAATGAAAGCCTGGCATTCAAACAATCCCAAAGGGGAGACAAAATGGTTCAAGATCTTTATCAAAAGTGATAAATGCAGCTAACATAAGGGCCTCTATTACTTGGACACATGACAGTAAAACATACAAGACCACAGTTCGAGAAGGCGAAGGTGAAGAAACTCCTACTGAATGACTATATCTATGTAGTCATAAGAACAACGCTTGCGACAGAGGATGCGTAAACAGCTCGATGGCCGGCTTTCCTGAAAAGATTGAAAACTTAGCGAAAATAATCATCATCGATTGGTGGAAACAATGTCTAAGGTCATGATGGACAATCCTGAAGTTCATGCATGCCTCAAATGACGACAATCGAAACGAAGAAGAAGCAACAATGCTTGACCACATCGTCTCAAAAAGTATAAATACCAGCATTTTCCTACTAAGGGTTTAGCAGATTTCAACAATAGACAATTTAATACTCTAAGTAAATATTATATTTATAAAAGTTCTGACAGCTGGTACCAGCTGGCAGATAGAACAATGAAACAAGGGCCGGCCACTTGGTACCTCATGGCCAAATATAATTTTCCTCTCCTCCGAATTCATTTTTCCCTTTGCATCTTTTCTTTTCATCTCTTCACGTTTCATCTTGAATCCTTAAGAGGCCGTCCCACAGTAATCGCACAATCATTTCCTTGAACCTCGAATCCTACCACGATATTTGCATAAACACCTCTCCAACTACCTGAACTTCACTTCGTAACCATGGAGACCTCTCAAGAAACCGGTATGTGAATCAAAAGGCCAAGCTGAAGAAAGAAGACTAACCGTTATATGAGAAGAATGTGTCACCATCATCCCTGACGGGGATGTCGTCCTTGTGCTGGGTAAGTCCAGGACAGCGGTTGAGATAACTGCTTCATTTTTGAAGCATATCTCACCCGTCTTCGAACGGATGCTGGCCCTACCGATGCTCGAGGGTGAGGCGGTCCGTTCCTTCGATGGAACAGAACCGGTCGCCATCGAGCTTCCGGCGGAGCAGCCCGGCGCAATGATGATTGCGCTCCGGGCGCTCTATGGGTCAGACCCCGAGTGCCTCACTGCAGAGCCTCGAGACATCCGAGACGTGTCTGTCCTGGCAGACAAGTATGACATGGTGCAGAGGTTCCGTCCGATGGCGGCCGTTTGGCTAGGGTACCCAGCGGCAACAACAAGCCAGCCAGACCACCAGGCCGCCTGGGACCTGCTGGTGGCCGCCTACCTTTTTCGAATGGAGAAGGAGTTCTTCGAGATAAGCAAGTTTTTTATTCGAAACGATGCCCCTGTTCTAAAGTATGCCCTGGGAACGCCCGACGAGCACCTTGGTTTGAAGTTGGGCAGTAAGTCATCTTTCAGACAAGGTCCTTATAGCAGTACTGATTAGAATAGTGGCCATCGAATCTGTGCGGCTCGCAAACTTCACCAACCACGTGGATATTGGTCTCTGTCTTGGATGCTTTTCCACAGCCCAGGAGAACTTCGTTGAACGACAGCCCGGTTGTCGCTTCACAACGCGGCATCTGTGGTAAGCCCACAAACAGGGGGGAATGGCACCAAGTTTCGTTGGACGACACGGAGATATCGAGCGGCAACTTACGGGTCCGTAGGGCTCATCAACAACGTCAATAAAAAAAAGCGTCTTTCGTCCTGCAACAGGAAAACCTCGTCCCATCTAGCATTACCTGGTAGATGAGAGATATATAATAAGTGTCCAGACTTGGACTAAAGAATGCCAACTATTGTCGCACCAACCTTATCGTACATAAACACCCGTACCCAAACTATTCAAACGTCTCAAAACCTAGATCAGAATGAAGTCGACCTAGTTCCGTATTATCAAGTTG
Source organism: Fusarium odoratissimum NRRL 54006 (assembly GCF_000260195.1). Taxonomy (NCBI): domain Eukaryota; kingdom Fungi; phylum Ascomycota; class Sordariomycetes; order Hypocreales; family Nectriaceae; genus Fusarium; species Fusarium odoratissimum. The sequence goes on along the minus strand of NW_022158691.1, from coordinate 333,264 downwards.
TAAATGTAACATGCCACGAAGTGAGGAGTCATGCTATACAAACCACGTTTTCAGTATCTCGATTCAGACTCGACATCAAGAATCGTATCGACCCAGGGTTGCAAACGCGTACCGGAATGAAATGATTGGGCTTTGACTGGATTGATTCGTAGCTGCGATGAGAAAATTCGTGGCTCAACAGTCCGGGTGTCGGCACACACGTCGGCACCTGGTGCTGTGATATTTGATGTTCTGGTTGAGCCATTTCATAGTGAAAAATTAGCCCTTAACGAATTTTTATAATGTTAACAACGAGGAACCGATGGAAATGGCTAGAGGGACGTCAAAAACCATTGAACCATAGAATCGTGAGCTCACAAAGACGTTATTTCGCCCTTAACATCATACTCGCAAACTCTTCAAGATCAAGCCGTCAACGGCCGATGTCAATCCAAGCATGATGACTTGCGCAATGTTTACGCTACGAGTCGATGTCAGTTGTTTGATGTGATGGGGGAAGATATAAATACTTGCGTCAGCCTGGGATGCCATACATACACTTCTCTGCCACGCCCGAGAAAAAGGTCTCAACAATACAACATAAGCTACTCAAGTGAGCAACCCTCTTTCTATTCAATTAGCTGGAATTGTTTCTAGGTTTGACAGGACAAGGAGCATCCATGCCTTCAGGACCTGTTAAAGGGAGTTCCACCCCCCCAGACTCCCCGTTTTCGCAAATTGTTCTGAGGTGATCACCACGTCTCGACATGTTAACTTATATAAAAAAGCACAGGATCGAAGAAAAAAGTCTTAATTATAGGGAGACTGCTCGAGTAGTTGCCAAAATCCGAGTATCAAGGAACAAGTGGTAATGATTTCAGGTTATCATCCACGAATGAGCAAAAGTTGCTTGGAAGTGAAAAGCAATAAAAAAGAACAGTCAAGCCACTGTAAACAAAAGATCGGCTCGGCAAGCTGGAATATTAAACGCTTCTCGGCACCAACGTTCATTCCGAGATTCATATGTATAGATAAAACCTCTCCGGAGGATGAAGAAGTTTCCAGTCATGGGGGCCCTGAAACCGGGAGGTTTACGGAAATATATAACTTATTGCTCAATTCTCGATGGAAAGCACCGTTTGGATGTTAACACCCCAACGTCATCCGAGGATGTTTGGCGCATGTTGCGCGCCAGGTCCGAGGCGTGCGTTCTGTTTCCTCGTGTGAGATGATGGCCAAGCATGAACCTAGAAAAGTCAACCGGCATTCGAAATCTATTTATCACGACGCACTGGTTTATTGCGGTGAACGTTGAAACTCGTGATGAGATGAGCTTGAAGAAAAGAGTATTTTTTAGTTGCCACAAAATGTTAGAGATGGTCGCGTAGATAGCGGCGACCCAACAACATCACTTGCACTACTAAATGAGGCACTACGGCATAGGCAAGGATGCATTCCCAAAGAAACGAAAAGCGGAAATCCGGGCCCAACATCATAAATCAGTCGTTAGAAACCGTGCGGTTCAGACATACTCGTCACATTCGATATAGAGACCGAATTTCACAATAAGATAATATATAGTAAGGTCAGAGAACAGTCCTTGCCTCCCTGGCTTGGGAACTGGCAAAGAGAAGATTTCTCCTGTTGAAAGGTAGTGACGGGCCCAACTCGCATTGAGTTGCCAGATGACAACCCCGAGGTAATCTACCATGCCTTGAGGATTCTATACGGATCGTATCCGGGGTCATTCACACTGCCTCCCAGAAAAAATAAATCTTCATTATTGAACATCAATTGCGAAAAATGGACAACTTGCGGCGATGGAAACACTCTTCAGCATATGATCGCTAATTGTGGTAGAATCACTGGGGGTATAAACTCTTTGACTGAAATTGGAAAGCAAAGCTCGCTAAGTAGCGATCTCTTTGACATGAGGAAGTAAATAATTAAAGAAGATTTCGGAAACGCAGGAATAACGAGAACAAATAGGTATAAAGAAGACCTTATTTATATGATAATTTAGTTTATAAGCTATGTATTGTAAAATAGTGACTCGGCGTGGAAGTCCAGGGTCTCCTAGACACCGATTTCCATGTGATGTTTTGTAAGCCGGAGCCCACCTCTTCAGGATATGTAGAGAACACTACGAATTGAATTTGTATATAGAACAAAAAAAGACCAAGAATTTCCACGCTGGCTTCTGAATCCCGGCACATGAGAGCGGCAGCCTTGTTGTGAACCAAGTTAACAACACCAACAGTGGCAGCCCTCGTACACCGAATCCCCCTTTCTGTCATAAGAACCCACCAACTTGACTGCTGTTGGGCAGAGTGAACACGGTGATACTGAGTGAGGAATCTTATTAGCTGTCTGAAGTGTCGGAGTATTAATGCCTCCTCGGATGAAGTCAGAACGGGAGGATTTGATGTCAAGAGCTTGAGCATGGAAGACGGGTCACACGGCCGATGGAATATGGTATATATTCAATAATTGAGATTCATGACAATAACAAAACGACAAGCAAGCTTCAGATGTTTCAGTACAACATGAATCCAATGTGCATGGAAAAACAAAATGTTTAATTATAAGCGTCCAGCAACATGGCTAGGGGAGTTTCAGATCAGAAAGCATGTAATTAACTAGGATGATTGTTCCGCCATTCAAATTAAAGATACAATCTTAGCATGGAACCATGCTCGCTTTTGTCTTGCAATTATGCAGGTTACCCTTTTCTCCCCGTCGATGTACCTGACATGCAGCCAGTGTCCCGTCCATCCGTCAGTGCATAGATTGACACAATCAACCAGACCGGTGGTTGGATGGATTGGGGCAACTGGCTGCATGCCCACGGGATCGTCTGCCGTGATTTTTAAAGCAGCATGGGCATAGCCCTCCCTTTGGATGTGCCATGTGCTGCGAGAATGCATGGTGCAAAATAAGGAGAGCCACTGTTCTCAAACATCAGCATCATATCACAACAAGAGAAGATGTGTATATTGGTAAGAACTCACTGCCTTGCTTTAGGCCTAGGCCGACATCATGAGTCTGTTGCGCCAGATGAAAGATTTGTGCGTGGTTCATTTTAACCACGACGTGTTCGCTCATGGTTCGAAACGAATCTTCAAGGTTGAGCCAATATGAGGCCGTCATCAGCTTCCAAGCTTGGTCGAGGTTGGCTGGCTCGCAGTTCATCCAGCCAGTGGCAGCCATGGAAAAACGGGGTGACATGCCGTACTTGTCTGCCAGAATGGAGACTTTCTGGATCTCATCGGGGTCGAGGAATAACATGCTTGGGTCTGACCCATATATAGTTTTTAAGGCCTGGGCAGTCGCCAGCCCATCATCCTCTGGCAGTTTGATGTCAACTGGCAACTCATTGCTCTCGTGGAGCTTGATTCCCTCTGAGAACTTGAGGTTCAACATGGCGTCGAATACCGGAGACGCCAGGGTCAGGAACTGGGAAGAGACTTGAATTCGCAGTTTTTCTTGACCGACGACGAGAATTATGTCTCCGTTCGGAATGACAACTTCGTCAGGGACGTTGTTTTCTGCCAAGTGTCAGAACAGACCTGGAATAGCGGATGATACTGTCACATACCCGATTCTGACGACATGGCTTCGTTCGAGTTTCTACTCAAGATTGCGATATATAGCCCGTATGCTGTTGCAGGCGGTAGAGAGTTGTTGTATCGTGGTTGTTTATAGGTGAACAGATTATTGAGTGAAGAGAAGTTCAATAGGTAGACTTGAGGAATCGAAGAGAAGAAGGCGATGATACAGGACTGAGAAGGTGACCAAGCCAATAATTTGTGGGTTGGGTTGTTCCGGCGGTTTTATGAACAATCACTGAGCGTTAGCTGCCAGTGACTAACACCTGCCAGCGAACATGGTACATAATAAGTGGGATAGAAAGAACAATATGAACACCTCAGAGAAAGGACTTGATGGGCCGGAAAAGCGTCTCCCGAGTGTTATTGATGGCCAGGCCAAGTTGAACCATTTACCATCGCAAGTCTTTCCATCCTAAGCACAATATGAGGGACCAGGAGTGATTGGTTCATTGCGTTTGTAGCTCATTGCCTTTCATTGTTGTAGTTATACGAAGACTTAGTTTACGAATGATAGGGAATATAGAAACTGCAATCCGGAGATGCTTATCTAGTGACGAGAGTGTTTGTCCCGTTCGGGATAATGGTGAGGCCTGAAGGGGAGCGGTATCGTATGACTTCTGGGAAGTTGGTGGTCAACATCGCAGAGAACACGGAGATATCGCACAAAGAAACTCTTGGTTATATGAACCCTGATGCGAGCTTCACCAACAATGAGGGCGAGCGCCCCGTTTGGTACGAGTATAATATATGAAAGAGATCAGCATCGTCAGCTACGGGGAAGAAGGGCGCGTACCACTCATATTGTGTTGTGAAGAACGATGAAGATGAAGAAGTTCACGTCCATGGCTCGGGATACGTGACGAGTACCAATACAAATTTGCCAATGCTTTGCATCTGCCAGCTGAAAACATAAAATCACCTCTATAGTATTCCGATGGCCAATGTCTCATGTAATCTAAGGGTTTGTATACCAAGGCGAGGCCATCTCGTGGCCTCTGATGTTCTGTGCCTCAAGCAGGAGTGTCACATCTCTGATACCTTGTAACGGCAAAGAGGAACATATTTTGTAAGACTTTAATAGAATATACAATCAAGATAAACTTGCTAGGATTTCTTGGTGGTCTGGAAATAAGGAAAGGGGGTACTCAACAATGCCGAGAGAGGGCGCTGGCTTGTATTTATAGACGGTCGCTGTAAGTTTGCTGATCTTGTTGACCTCCTTGTTTGTGCGGCCTTTTGCAATAACATTTCAGTTTCTTGTTACAGTACCAACCTGATTGATGATTGGGCTGTTCAGAAGAAAACCTACATGATGTAGGCACGGAGTCGTTTGACGATGGCCTCACGCAAACCTGATACCTAAGGCAGAGCAAGCAACGGAAAGCTGTTGCATACCAATTTTGTCGTAACTTGTGTCAAAAACAGAGCACCAAAATTTATCTAAACTTTATGATTATTTAATTGAGAGTTTGTCATTCTATCTTACAACTCAACATGATGTTGGCAAAATATCTGAGGTCGAAGGGTTAGTCAAGTCTGGGGGTCAGGCAATGATTCACTGCCAGCTGCTGCCATCTGTCAGGTTCTCCCAGACTGAACTGACTTTTCTCTTATGCCTTGAGTAAGCAGCATGAGCCCGGAGAAACAGAATATCTAGACAAATGGTATATCTCTCTGCTCTTCATCTTCACCCATCTTCTTCAATAGGCGCATCCGCGAAGATGGACACTTCACCTCCCGTTCTCAACGACGACAAAGGTGGCGTTCCCTGTATGTTACAGTGGTATTATATATCCAAATTTGATAATGGCTAACCTTTTAAGTAGCAGATTCTGTTACCCAAATCGTTACCGACGGCGATGTTCTGATGGTGGTTGGCCCAAGCCAGCACAAGATTCAGGTCTCTTCGCATTTCCTCAAGCATATCTCACCCGTTTTCAGAGCTATGCTCGATGCACCAATGAAAGAAGGAGAAGCTCTTGCAAACAAATGTGATGATGATGCCCCCGTTGAGATCGTCTTCCCCGAAGATAAGGAACAGCCGATGGTGCAGGTACTACATACCCTCTATGGCTCAGATCCAAGTGCTAGACGGTTCTCGAAGGGCGAAGTCAAAGAGATCGCAATTCTTGCAGAGAAGTACGGGATGGTCGAGCGTATCGCAATCTTCGCATCTTTCTGGCTTCGTAACGCCGTCAAGAAAAGCATTTCAGAAATTACCAAACATGTCTGGAACACCTTAGTCGTGGCATATATCCTCAAGATCGATTGGGCGTTCTTCGACATAACCAAGGCCATACTCCAGACGAGGACCAGCCTCCTAAAGTTCATAGGCAGCTTTCATGACAAGCATACTGGTCTCCGCCTTGGAAGTAAGTTGCGGAAATATTACAGTACATGCACAGATACTGACAATACTCATTTCAGTGGCTATTGAAGAACTGCGCAGCACCTACTTGGCGATGATGGCTAGGTCCAGAACTGAGATGGGCTTGTGCTTGTTCTGCTTTTCTCACGCAACCGAATCTTTCACTCAGCAGCGTGCAGGGTGCAGCTATCCTGATCGTCATTTTCCAACGCATCGGCTGGCATGAGGGAAAATGGAGATGAGTGCATCAGTCTTTGGGAAGGCCAAAAGGGAAAATGGAATGTTTGAAATCAGGCTACCTTAATAAATAGACTGATTGGACGCGTTTTGTTTTGTACCAGTTTGAGCTGGATTCTCCAACTGTAATTGCTATCATTAAGCCGAGCTCTGTGTTCAATCTCACCTCACATCGGTTACCGTGAAGATAATAAAGGTAACTAATAATATTTCATGTATTAGAAAAAAAGTATTTTAAAAATAAGAAAGACCAGACTTTTGCTTATTGAAGTCAAAATGAAAGAAGAAAAGGAACCTAATTGGGACCCAATTTGAACTTCCCTCCAACCCTGGGTATATTCTGTAAATATCTTGGTACTCATTGACTTGAAGCCCTCTTGAAAACCGCCAAAATAATTGAATCCATGTTCTCTATGATCAGGACCGACACAAGTAGAAGCTTCCATAACCCCATCTAAATATTGGTTCGGCGCATGGTGCAGCACCTCCCATACAGCGAAATTGACTATGTTGATCCATGGCCCTTCCATAGTCCCGCCTAGCCTCACGAATCGAGCCTGGGTTCAACTCAAGTCAGTTATGTATTTTGAGGGAGGAAAAATGTCTTACAGTAGATATCGACTTCAATACCGTGACCATCTGGCACCGGTTCTCGTAAGCGGGCATTATAATATGGGTTCTCGTCCCTCACCAGTCGTTCGCTCAGTTTGGAGAATGCAAAACGGAGATCTGGGAGCTCATCGGGATCATCGAGAAACATGTAGTACGCTGCAATCATTAGGTGCCAACAGTCTTCCTGACCAAAGAACATATGCACAGGATGAAAGCGGCCGCTGCAATATCTTGGGCGGAACCAGTTTGGAGCAACCTTCTTGAATTCAGGAATCATCTCATACTTCCTGGCAAACATGACCACATCGTAGATCTCTGCTGGTCGCAGATCGTCCGTATGGGGATTGCCAGGATAGATGCTGCCAAATGCGTTTCGAGCCGCGGTAGCATGGTCGTTGGGAAGCCTAAGCTCATAAACCCGACCCGTATTGTCAGCGCCAGTGATATTGTGTTGATCAAGTATGCCTGCAAGAACACGCGAACACACGCGGACAGCCTGAACTGTGATCCGAAGCCGTTTTTCACCCGCTCCGACGATTAGTACAAGATTACCGTCGCTTACGATGTCTTGCTCGCATTCCGGAGTTCCTAAAGCATGGTCAGTAAAACGAAAGGAGTAAGCAAGAGGTTCCATACCATCAACCAAGCTTACACCCTCTTGGTCTGGCATGGTCTGGCTTGATTCTGGCCGTGTGGTAGAGGACTCAGGATTGGGAGTTTGGATTGGCATAGTGATGGTTTAGAGATGCCGGAAGATGTATATGTGACTTGGGAATGTGGCCGGGTAACAGCAGGGCTCGTGGGAGGATGAAAGAGGAAAGGACGGAGTGCTCTCTACTGCTCAGGCAGACGAAATGACTTGAATAAAGTGCTAGGTAACCAAATGTATCGCTTCAGGAAGACCGTTGGTTGTGTGAGAGAGAAGAATCAGGGAATGGACGGGCAGGAGAAAATTCTGTATGAACACTTGTGACAGAGGACACGGAAAGGCAGTATAAACTACCAGAGAAGTCTGCGCAGAACTTTATCATCAAGAAAGTTGAAGAGCGAAAAATCCTAAGGAGAAGTACTTTGAGCTGTTGGTTGCTGATATTGATAGGCCGGTGTTCTCCCGTCTTTGGTATGAGCCATGAAGACATCCTCAACCTGATACATGTATGCCACTCAGAAGTCACGCAATGAGAAAGCACCGACAGAGAATCATGAAGGCGAAAAGTCAAAAGAAATGTCACTCATGTACTGTTACGATATACAGACAGTCACAGAGAACGCGAGAGGCTCATCAGAGTCAACGGTTGGTTGCGTAGTACCGTGATCACGGAAGTAAGTGAAAGACTTCCGGAAGGCGGACATATGCTTCGGAATAGACTCCCTAAATCTGGGGAAATAAGATTATGTCAAATAAATTTGAATTTGATTTGAACTTTGACCTGTTTAAGCTTCTTGAGATGTGTATGTAAATTCTTGTACATTTTCACGATTCTTGCCTTGTCGCGAGGCTGAAGCGCAGAGCATGTAAGGAAGTGATGCTACGACAATGAGGTCGGTGATGGCCATGAATCACTGTCCTCCAGGGAGTCCACTCAATTATAAGACTGTGTCCTTGTATTTGGCTGAGAGTTGGCTACCATTTCTGCAAGCAGCTTTCTCCTCTTCCCCACTCCAAGAATATGAACCCCGTTGAACATTTTGCTACACCAAGCAGTACAGACGCCCCTTCTTCTTATTTGCAAGGTGCCCGCTACGCTTGGTCTCAAATGGATCTTACCCCAGACCAATCAGTCATGTCGAACCCAGAAGAGGCCACCGAGACTGTGGCCCAGCACAAATTTGTTCGAGACTTGATACCAGGAGGCGATTTAATCCTCGCCGTTGGTCCCCACAGAACTCTCCTTAGAGTTGCGTCGGCCTTTCTGTGCGAGATATCGCCCGTCTTTGCAGTAATGTTTGGGCCGAACTTTGAAGAAGGCGATCGCTTGCGCAACCGACAGCCTGGAGATCCCGAAATGGTTCTCGAACTTCCCGATGACGACCCTTTAGCTTTCGACAACACGATCCTCGTGCTTTACGGGTCAGACCCCTCGACACAAGACTGTGACCCCGATGATATCCAGAAGATTTCGATTCTTGTTGATAAATACGACATGGTATCGCGCTTTGCCTTCGCTTCGGTGTACTGGTTTGCGAAGTATGCTTGGGCAGATGATCCTGAAGAGACGTGGCAACTCACAACTGCCGCTTACTGGATGCAAAACCCTGATGCTTTCTTTACTTTTAGTAAGAAACTTGTCAAGCAGCTACAACCTTCTCACTTGAGCTATGTCACAAGCATGCCCGACAAGGTGCTTGGGCTTCGCCTTTGCTGTAAGCCATCCACCAATTGTCAAATTTCCCTCCCTCCAACGCATGCTCAGCTGCCTGTGCGGGTCTTGTGCCATTCATGTTGACTCAAAACTAATTCTTGTCAGTGGCAATCGAAGAACAGCGTGTCCACAAGCTCGCGAACGAAGTTAAAGGAAAAGGTCTCTGTTTGTACTGTTTTGGCCGGACTAATCATGGGTTTACTTCGCGTGTCAAGGGGTGTAAGGATCGTAAATACCACTGATTCTATTGTTCTTTTTCGTGATTTAACTTCCGGGTTGCTTGCATTTGAGTCGTAAATTGTAATTGTTGTCGCTCGAAAGTATTTCCCGGTGATTATCCGAACACCCATGATACAGCAAGATCACAGCCTTCCCTTCATCAAAGGACATCGATAATTCATCAAATACGAGGCCATGAGTGAACCGCAAAGAACGGGGAGTCAAGGGCACTCCAGAAACAAATCCATCACCAAGAGTACGCCTCAAAATGATTCCCGTGGTCGACGTTGACGCTGCATGATGCGGGGCTTCTCATGTCTCCAAATGAACATCGTTAACATGAACGACACCGGTGCGACACGGCTAACTCTGTCTCAGCCCGACCGAGATCCTCTACGAAAGGACCTCTCGATCTTGATGAGTGAGTAAAACGTTACCGGTTAGGTTACGACCCGAGGTTGACACCTTGCTCACAGTGACCCGTTATTGTCACCTCAACAAGCGACCCCTCAGCGAGTGGTTACGCATCGCAATAGGATATCATCGCCACATCCGCGCTCATCTACAGCGACTCCAGTCTCACAACTGGGAGAGGCGAGACCTAAAGATTTTTCTTTTCTTCTAAGGCCAGAGATCTACCATCCTCTGACGCCTCTCAACGTCCCTGTCGCATTTCGCAACCCACAGAAGCAGCCCAATCCCGAGGCTCCCATTGAGGAGCTCCTTGCTAGCGGTCACTTCAGAGCAGCGGCTATTGCTGCTGTCCAAGAGCTCACAGGCTCTGGAGCCAGTGGGGGAATAAACCCCACGGATTCAAAGAGAATATTTGAGCTTCTTTACACTCGACTGGCATGCCTTACCCTTATTGATGCGACTCCCTTGGCTGCTCAGGAGGTCAAAGCCTTGGAAGACCTCAACGACATCAGGAGGTATGTAGACGAAACTACCGGGGAACATCTGGTACCCTGGGAACTTAGAGTTCTCAATGTACGTCTTCAGTCACTTGGCTTCGGCGATTATCGCCGAGCTGTCATGAGTTACCATGACCTGGCTCGCGAAGCTCGTGATCGTATCAGCAAGGCAGCAGCCCAACACGATAACTCCGCAAGAGAGCTCTGGAAAGCTCGTCTTTACGATCTTGGTATCCAGGTTGCCGGAGCTCTGATTGAGCTCGAAGACCTGACAGGCGCAGCGCATCACCTCAGCACCCTACGGGATCGAGGTGATGGCAAGATGGCACTCACCAAAGCACTTCTGTGGCTGCACCTGGGTGACGTAGAAAGCGCAAGGTCCTGCGCACGCCAAGCCATGGAAAACGATGAAAACGTCGAGAAGCTAATTTTGGCACTCTGTGATATGGCTGACGCAGAGTACGAGACAGCCCTTGAAGCGTGGAAGGAATTGAAGGAAAGTTTGGACGACGAGATGGTCGGCGTTAACACAGCCGTATGCTTGTTGTATCTTGGGCGGATACAGGAGGTATGTTTATCTGTGATACATGCGATGACCAGCGTACTAAACTTTCTTAGGGACGCGCAATATTGGAGGGCCTTGTGGATTCTGGCTTATCATCTCATACGCTGTTATTTAACCTATCGACTATGTACGAGCTGTGTACCGAGAGGCATAAGAACCTGAAGCTCAAGCTTACAGAGAGGGTCGCTGGCCTGGAAGCTTCGACTGCAGGCTGGGAAAAGACAAACAGCGATTTCAAGCTATAGTTATATAATCTGAACAGATATATCATTTACTTGAGTACCGAGATAGGCAGGCCCCAGGGAGCAAGAAAACTTATGATGCTAAAACAGGGTGCCAAAATCAACTGGTCTAAAAGCCTGCTAAGATGTACCTAACTTGCCTAAGTCATTTTCATCCCTTAGAATAGAGGCCCTAAATTTTATTGCGTCTTTTAGACGTGATACGTCAACAATACATCTTTTCTGAAGTGTACCAACCAATATTTCGAAGCCAATAGATGTATTAATGTGCAAAAGCCGCTGTTAGACCTCCTGAAATTTGGGTCTCAGTGAGCGTCAAACTCTCCCGAAACGTTTTCGACGAAAACAAAGTCCGTCGTGCTTGAAATCCAAACTCCGTGTCTTATTCGACGGCGCCTCTTCCACTCATCCAGTGAACTGAATGAACCGTAGTCATGCGTTGCATTTATAATAACTCCGTTTGCTTTGGAGACACTGCAATCGTAACTTGTCAAGCATACTTTGCAAGAACCACGAGGTGAGCGCCTTGGCTCCTGTTTCAAATCCTCAAATCCCGTTACATGGCGTATTAAAGACCATGATGCACCCTGTAACCTCCCAATGGGACGAGCGAGCGGCTTACGACCCATAAAGTCCAGGTGGTTGCAGATAGGGATGTAAACGTTCGAGCGCCAGGGCGACGGATCGAGGTTGGCGTTGAGGTGCCATTTTTCATGTAGGAGAAAACGACCACTTTGAATCTCGGGCGTGGCAGAGAAGCTCACGTATGATCCCCAATAGCTGCCGAAACATGACTTGTAATAAGGCTGCATAATCGGTACAAGTGCATCTCTATACAATTCCCCAAGGTGGTTATATTTTAGGGCAAGTTGAACGTGCTGGTGTTGAACATCGTAGCTGATCCAACTGCACCGATGGTTGATCGAGTTATCCCGGCACAGAAGGGGTATTACTGAGGTGGGGGGACGGTTGACCGTGTGAAGCTTACAGCACTGCCTGCAGAAATAGAGGTCCGGCAGTACGTATGCGAGACCAAGCAAGAAGTCGACTTTGCCTTCAACATTGGTGTTGGCCATGGTGCGGAAGTCCCTCTTCGCTAGGCGTTGCATGGTCTTGCAGGTCTGTGAAAGGAAGAACAAGGCGTGAAGCTCTGCGTGATCTAGGATGCACAGCATCACGTCAACTGGAAGTTCCAGCAGGCTACGGCTTCTAGAGTTGGTCGACATAATGGATAGCTGTGCTTCGAGTCGATGGAAGGATCCGGATTGACGAACTTGGACTAAAGGAACCTAAAGCTTACAAGAATTTAGATGGTATTTATTGCAGTGAGCCCTCAAAGTATAGGAATTTAGAAAAGGTTTTCTTATTTCTATATAAACTCTGGAGATCATTTCTTTGAGAAAGTGTGTAAACCCAGAAAGCTTCTCCACGAAGTGTAATTGGGGGCATGGTGCAGCTGGTACATTTCAGAAAAGAGGTATTAGATTGAAGCAGGACTCTGCGTATATAATCCGTTGAGATGATGACTGCCTCTATCTCAGTTCTGGAATGATAAATCTATACAGATTATACCGGAATTCAACCTAGGTATAAATTATGATCAAGGCTGATGTATCACGTCTTCAAGGAGCCAAAAAAAGCCTAGGACCTCCTCTCGAAGTGATAAAAAGACTTAGGTAACTTCAGGTACTGTTAGGCAATTCCACTGCGGGGATGGTGAATTTTTCGACTGGCTATTTTTGACAACCCAGGTCAAGGTCAGAATCTTTTTGCTCCCTGAGGTTATCCCCGTCAAGCCCGGAGCTACCCCACATACCGCCATTGAGCCTCGGCTCAAATACGTCGATCTCGTCGATCCCCAGGGTGATTAAAGGACCTGGATCTGGGGAAATGCCCATGAATTCTGGTCCTATTCATTATTCCAACAATTTACTTTAATGACCCAATAGAGCACCACGCAGTAAATCAACATGTCGGACCGTGTTAGTCAACTCGCTGGCCATCTCAACTACCCCAAAGGCCTACTCGCTGGTCAAGTAGCTATCATCACAGGCAGCGGCCAAGGAATCGGTGCAGAAGCAGCCAGGCTCTTCGCTAAAGAGGGTGCGAAAGTTGTTGTTGCAGATATCGATGCGGGTTAGTGGCCTTATTCTTTGCTCACAAAACATTGGTGTCTAACTCTAGCTCGAATAGAAAAGTGCAAGGCTGTTGCTGATGATATCAACAAGAATGGCGGCCAGGCTATAGCTGTGCCCGGAGATATTCTCAAGGCGGAATATATCAATGATCTGATCAAGAGAGCTGCAGACTTTGGCGATGGAAAGATCAATATCATCGTCAATAACGCGGGCTATACCTGGGATGGTGTCATTCACAAGATGACAGACAAGCAATGGGACACCATTCTCGCTCTTCACTGTACTGCCCCATTTACTCTCGTCCGAGCGGCGGCGCCTTATTTCCGCGTCCGCGACGGCGCTCCTCGTTGCATCGTCAACATTTCATCTACATCTGGAGTGCATGGCAATGCGGGACAGCTCAATTACTCTCTTGCAAAGGCGGGTATCACAGGCTTCACAAAGACGATTGCAAAGGAGTGGGGTCCCTCCTTCGGCGTGAGAGCGAATACTGTTGCCTTTGGACATATTCTCACAAGATTGACGGCGGCCAAAGAAGACGGTGCGTTCGTTACTGGACCAGATGGTGAGAAGATTGCATTGGGTATCCCGACGAAACAGAAGGAGGCGGCAGGTGATAATGCCCATGCAGATATTCCGCTGAGGAGAGCTGGTACTGCAACTGAAGCTGCGAGCGCTGTTCTGGCTGTAGCGAGTCCATTGTTTTCGTATGTATCAGGCCAGACCATCATGGTCACTGGAGGTCGTAATATGTAGAGTATATCCAGGCGGCGAGTTAGATAGGACTCCTGGATCAGTCGAGGAGGACATCAATTGATGAAGAAACGTGGTATTAGATTAAACGGTACTATACTTCCCCAAACGCCCCCATCCAACAAGATGTGTCCCTTTTGTGCATGTCATTCCCATTCTTAGACCTTGAGCCACAGGTTGAAGACACCCTGGGCATACTGAACAATCTCATCACCACCAAGCTTGCTCTCTCCATAAAGACGATCGACGAAAGAGATGGGAACCTCAGCGACAGTGCATCCCATAGCCTTCGCTCGCACCATAAGCTCCATCTGGAAACTGTATCCCTTGCTCTCAGTGCTAGCAATAGCCTTCTCTAGCGCAGCACGCTTGTACAGTCGGAAGCTGCCCGTGAGGTCACTCACGCCAGGGCGGAGGACAGTATCGGCGAACAAGTTGGCACCACGGCTGACGAACTTGCGCTTGAGATCCCAACCGAAGACACCACCGTTTCCAGCGTAGCGAGTACCCGTGACGATATCGTAGTTGCCCTTGGCCTGGAGAGCGACCATCTCGGGGATGAACTTGGGGTGGTGGGAGAAGTCGGCGTCCATGATGATGACAAAGTTGCCGGTGACGAACTTGAGACCGTGGACGTAGGCTGTTCCGAGACCGAGTTTGCCAGCGCGGGGCTTGAGGACAACGTGGGGGGAGTAGACCTTGACGAGCTGCTGGGCAACTTCTTGGGTTCCATCGGGGGAGCCGTCGTCGACGATGATGAGTTCCCAATCGAGGTTGCTGTTCGGGTTAGCCTTTCGCCCTTTGAAACTGTGTGTAAGAAGAGACTAACTTCTCAGTAAAGGTACGGTTCAACAACCAGGTAATGATGGGCAGGTTCTTGCGCTCATTGTAGGTTGGCAAGATAACCGAGTACTTGTTCGTGTTTGCGACCATGGCGGGCTTAGAAGGGTATCGTTTCGAAGAAGGATTTTAAATGAGAAAGCGACCTGAAGAGAAGAAAGATCAAAGTTCGATCGCGAACGACAAAATGAGCGTGGGAAATTTGGGGAATCGCGTTTGTTGGATGTCTTGTCGTTATTCGCGTCAAGCCACTCTCAGGGGACACCTTGAAGCTGGCGATTGGGGATGGACAGGGGTGACTAAGCTCACGATGGCTGCCCCTGAATTGGTGGTGGCTGTGCACGACTTGCTGTGGCTGGTGAGTTACAAGCTCTGGTCTGGCCGATGCCGATCTGCTAACATGGATGATTTTGGACCATGACATGACTTGCAGGTTGCAGGGCTCGCGATTGTCAATTCTGCGTCATGCTCGTCAGCTTTTGAAACAGCAGAGGCTTTGCTGGTCGCTTGAGGTCTTTTTGTTGGGTCATCGACCGATTATTCAATATTAACCACGGCTTATTGTTGTTGAACAAGAACGTTTCCTTGCATCACTGGACATTTACTGTCTGGTACTGAAGACAGAGCCTCTTTACGTCTTCACCAATCTCGCGTCCACTTCCCCGGCAAAACCAAGTACCGGTACTAAGCCCATCCTGTGTCTCACTGGTTCCGGCGGTCCACCCCTCAAGTCCTCTGTTTTCCAGATCGGTGGCTTACAATTGAAGCTTGTGGTTCCTTCGAGGAGCTCCCGACCCACCAAAGCTCCCTCTTGGTTCCCCGCAAAGCACGCAAACGCCAGCTGGGAAAAAAGGACTAGGAACTGGGATCCTTGACCCAGAGACCAAAAGCCAATCCGAGATGACGACCAAGTCCGTCCCGATCTACAGAGTTCACACCGTCAAGTACGGGTGTTCCTTGGGCTAACCTCACAGTCCACAGAGTCGCAGTCGAGTGACGAAAGGGCGCTTTTCCTTGGCCCAATGCGTGCTATGCGTTCTCCTCTTCCAATTCCCTTGCTCATCCCGTCCAAGTATCTCGTCACTCGTTCCCCGCGGGCGAGGGACCTCGATGCTGTTTGTGCGCCCTCCGCCTCGGCCTCGGAGCTACCCATGCCTTACCAATTTGCTTCTGGCTTCTCTCTCTGTGTCTATGCTGCTTCTGTTTCTCGGCAAAGTGAGGTAGCTGTGGATGGACATGGCTTTGTGGAACCGACCGTCGTGACTTGCCTCGTGCCTTCCTCTGCCAACCTCACTCCCCTTCTTCGTGTCTCGTTCCCCGACTTTGACCTCCTTCCTACATCAACATTGTGAAGCTTCCTCACTCTTGTAGCCTCAGAAATTATCGCAAATATCTCTCGTATCCATTATCGACTTCGCCGTGTCGCGCAAAAACACGCTTATAAGCTAGAGTCAACTTGCGACAGCAATTGTTACGTCATCATCATGTCGGACGGAATCGCTCCAGCTATAGACAAAGGTATGTCCCATCGCCAGCCGTCTCAATGGCCTCGTTTCCATCGCGTCTGATGCAGCGCTTCGCAATTGACATGTTCGCCATGGCTGTTTCGACCTCCGTGGCTCACCACTGCGCTTATACACGGAATTCTGAGCTGATATGCCCTAGTCGGCGCACCTGAACCCACGGCCCCCGAGGCCGAGGCCGGCGCTCCCACTTTGGACACAGCGACAGCTCCTTCGGAGCCCGCCAAGCCGGAGGAGACCAAGCCAACTGACGGAGCCGGTGGTCTCCGCGCCCCGCCGAAGCCCGTCGAGGTTGCGTCTGTGCCAGAGACACCCGTCAACAACATGACACCCGCAGGTGGCACTCCACGACCCGTGCTCAACCTCGAAGAAGAACCAAAGGAAACGCCAAAGAATGAGGATGAGAATGCGTTCATCACTGATGCTCCAACTTCGGCGCCTGCTGTCTCCGCCCCAAAGGATGTCCCTATGACTGACAATGCTGCGGACGACAAGCCCGCGGGCATCAACGGCGCCAGTAAGCCTGAAGTCAACGACATCGCCGAAGCGGCTGCAGGCGAAAAGCGTAAGGCTGAGGAGCCTCTTGCCGCTACCAACGGCGCATCCGCCCCCGATGCGGCAGAGAAGTCGGAATCGGAGGTGCGTGCCGAGAAGAAGGCTCGCGTTGAAGACGTCGCAGATGAGCCGACCGCCACTGAGAATGCTTCGCCAAACGGTAAGCACGAAAACGGGAAAGCTGCGAAGAAGGACAAGAAGGCCACCCCGGTTGCTGGGAAAACGGCACGCAAGACGCGAAGTCAGGGTCCTGTTGAGGTTTAGCAGCAATGCGAAATGACAGGCTTTTCCTTGATCTATCATGATGGTTTATGAATGCTGCGGCACATAAGTTAGGGGTGGGACGGCGAAAATGGCGGATGGGAACGGGAAAAGGAACATCATCCCGAGATCTGCCTGGTTCAAGGATTTGTGGGTATATTTGTGCGTCAGGTAGTAAACATTGTTTGCATTTGCCATTTCATTAATTATACAGTGCTCTATTGATTAGGATGCTCTATCAGCGACTGTTTCTGCCGTGATATTGTTGTGCCAGACCGATAGCGCTGGCGGTCCTCATTTAAGCTAAGCCCAACCAAGCACCGAAGACCCATCCATTGTTTCCTCCGTCGTAGCGGCAATTTCGGGGATCCGCCTCGGAGAAGTGGAGTAGGCTGTGAACGTCAAGGCCGGGATATAACATTCCCTCGTCGATTGCTGGGTTTTGAATCGTTTCATGATAGTTCGTCAGAGCGAAGTGAATATTTTTTTATCTGCTGGTTGCTGTGTTTATGATAATCGTGAATGAACTGAGTCGTGCTGAGCTGAAAAGGAAAGAGAAGAACGGAAGCATGAAGAGATGTCTCAACAAATTGGTACCGAACAACCTTATTATTGCTGAAGCTTTGTAGTAATTCTTGTGATGTACTTTGTTGAACTAATGCAGTCGATTTCTGATGTTGAGATGATAGAGGGGGGAAAAGAGTTGTGTAAATGACTTGAGAAAAAGAAGATTCTTTGTAGCCACTTCACTCTCCAGTGTCCAAGACTGATCAAATATTGTCGCCCACAAATTTTATACCGGTTTTGGATTGACACCTAACTCCCAAAAGTGTCATCTTGTATGAGATTTAGTACCAATAGCACTGCACAAAACCAAGATAGAGATCGATCCTCTCGGCAACCTCAGCCTCTGGATCTCCGCGTTTTCCATATACTGTAAACAAGAGAACACTAGCTGCAGTCAGCGGCATCACAGTCAAGAACTGCAAAGGGGGCCTTGGGTTCGAAGATGGCCAGAATATACAGGGTGAATATTTCCCCTCATCGATTGCGACAAGCATGTTTCCGAATAATAGGAGCATAATCAGTCATTTAATGGTATATCTACCAGGTATGAAGCAGGAGTAATGTGAGAAGATGTAATGAGACCGCAGTTCTTTGTATCATGCATTTGTGTATTCAGGACGCTCCCCTTCAAAATAGCGAAGATTTTGACAAAGTCTAGCGGCTTCTTCGGGCCGTTCCGGTGCACCGGCAGCCTCATTCGTTATCTTAGCGAAACCAATCTAAGTCTTTTAATGGCCGGCCATCGAGATCTCCGTGATTCTGTCACGCCAATGTTCGACAGGATACACGACCTTGACACCGTTTGCCTCGAGTCTTTCCTGTCCGTCATTGTTTGCAATAAACGTTCCGGGTTCCCTGATCCCCACATAAACAGTCTTGATAGCGCCTTTGAGTCTCAAGATTCTGGTCGCGCAAGTCATGTTGCCGCTCAGCCTCTCATTGCAAGGTTCCATGGTTGTGTACAGCACAGTATCTGGTGGAAGGACTTCATGTATGCGTTCCTCGGGAAGGTTGTGCTCGTCGGCGATCTTGATAAAACAACATTGCTCTGCGTGTGTGGTACCCGGATCTCCTTTGTAGTCTCTCGGATATTCAAGCGAGTACCCTGTCGATAAGACCTTGCCTTTGGCTGCATCTACAAGTACAGCCCCGACGCAGAACTTGTTGCCAGCCGGTGGCGACCTTTTGGCTTGAGTGAGGGCAAACTCCATGAAAGCTTCATGGTCGCCAACTTCGAACGTCGGATTGGTCTCAGAAGCCATGGCAAGTGAAAAAGAGGCGATAAATGAATAATCTCTTCGGCGAACTAAGGAGACACAAGTCAATCTTTTCACTCTTGACATATATGTCATGCGTGATTTTTCAAGATAAACATGGGTTCGTATCTTGATCTTTGGGCTGTTGGTTCTGTGACAGGTAGCATCGGCGGTTATGACCGTCATCTAATTGGTGGTTGATCGTTCGTGGGAAAGGCTGACGGCGTGACTTGAGCGCAAGATGTTGGACATTCTTATATTTGGCATCGGATAGAATCCTGTTGGAAATTATCATTTAGAGTATCGTACTTGGTAATTAGCCCCTCTGCGTACAGATGGATAGAGCCGCGACCCTTTGGATCAGTCCGAATAACGAAAGTTGACGCCCCACGCACTGATGCACATCAAGTTTCATGGGCTACAATGGTTAAGTCTCATTCCTAAACAGCTATTTTAAAAAAAGCGTCAATCCGCTCCGATCCGGTTGCTGACTGTGGCAGTTAGTTCTTTCGAAAGCAGCGGCGCTCAAAGCCTGACCTGCATCCCAGCAACTCCACAAGCAGTCGCGACTCGACCAAGGGCTTGAGGAGCCTGTTTCCTTTGTCAAAGTCGCAGTCCAAGACGTCAACAACCTTGGACGAGCAATTAAAGGTCGACAAGGGACCGATTGGACTAAATCTCCTGTATTGCCCAACAGAGCCCGAGATCGACCTCATCTTTGTTCATGGATTGGGCGGCAATTCAAGAAAGACATGGAGCAAGTCGTTCGCAGACCAGTCTCACTTCTGGCCCGAGGATTGGCTCTCCCAGGACCCAGCATTCAGAAATGTACGTATTCATAGCTATGGGTATGACTGGTACTATTTGAAAGGTAAGGAGGACTGCTTGAATGTTCATCACATTGGCAAGTCATTGCTGGGTGCGATCAGCATTGCGCCATGTATTGCTAATTCCAAGACCTACATCATCATTATCGGGCACAGCATGGGCGGACTGGTAATGAAGAAAGCATACATCTTGGCGAAGCAAGATGCAGAACACAAAGCGCTGGCTGGACGTTTTGCCGCTTTCTATTTCCTCGCTACGCCACATCGTGGTGCCAACTCAGCAAAGATGCTCAAGAACCTGCTCAAGATCGCGTATGACCGTGCCTATGTTGGCGACCTGGAGCCGAACTCTGAAGCAGTTCAAGTGATCAATGATGAATTTCGTCACTTCTCGGCTGACCTTGAGCTCTGGTCGTTTTATGAAACAGAGAACATGAAATACTTCAGCTCACTTATTGTCGATCCTGAATCAGCCGTCCTTGGATACCGTGGAGAGAAGCAAATACCAATGACTGCTGACCATCGTTCAATATGCAAGTTCGACACACCTCAGGATTCGAATTACTTACTCCTAAGAGACTCACTTGCCTCGACAGTGAGCAAAATCACTACGGCAATTCCGGAGAAGAGGCACGAGACGATCAAGAGCCTCAGGAATTACCTACAAGTCTCCGATATGTTGGACGATGATCTGGAAAACGTTTGCGAATCCCGGATGCACGGATCGTGCGAGTGGATTTCGAACAAAGACAATTACATCAAATGGAGGGACGGCGAAGAAGGAGATGGCAGAACGTTGTGGATCAAAGGCAGGCCTGCAACTGGGAAATCCGTCCTGGCTGGCTACGTTGTCGATCAGCTCAGGGAGTCTGGTCAGGCTTGTAGCTACTTCTTCTTCAAACACGGAGACAGGTCCAAGGCTTATCTGGGCCGTTGCCTCCGACGTCTGGCCTTTCAGATGGCGGCCTTGAACGCTGAAGCCAGTGATACCATTCTCAAGATGCAGGCGGATGGTATTTCTTTCGATGGCGTCGACGAACGTACACTCTGGAGGATCCTGTTTCTTTCTGGTATCTTTAGGGTTCCCATGGCTCGGCAATACTGGGTCATCGATGCCTTGGATGAGTGCTCAAACCCTCTGGTGCTTTTGAAGGCCATTCTCCCTACCATGGATGAGTCCATACCACTGCGAATTCTAGTCACAAGTCGAGATACGGTCGAGTTAGATCAAGGTTTCGCGGCCATCCCACCAAACATGGTCCAGATTCTGCCAGTATCGATAATGGATACACAATCAGATCTCAGACTCTTGATCGAAAGTCGGAGCCAGGCCTTAGCAATAGCGAGACCTCAGGATCGAAGCGCACTGGCTGAGACGATTTTAGATAAATCGAGAGGGTCTTTCTTGTGGACTATTTTGGTCATCGAAGAACTCCAACGCTGCCACAGTAGAAAGGAAATCCACCAGATTCTTGAAGACGTGCCAAGGGGCATGAAGTCACTATACAAGCGGACTCTCGATTACATGTCACAAGTCAGTCGAGGAAAGGAGCTGGCCAAAACCATTCTAGTTTGGGCAGCATGTGCGGTTCGGCCAATGACTATTGGTGAGCTAGATGGTGCTTTGACCTTGGATATCCACGACTCGTTCCCGAACTTGGAGGAGAGCATCGCAACGCTCTGCGGTCAGTTGGTGATTGTTGATAAGCAGGGGCGAGTTAATATGGTGCATGAAACAGCCAGAGAATTCCTCGTATCTGGTGGATTGGAGTCTGAGTTCTCCATTGACGTAACTCAAGCCCACACTCGAATGGCTGAGGTGTGTCTGAGTTACCTCGTCGGGGATGAAATGAAGCCTCCAAGGAACAGGCGTCGCCGATCTTCGGCGAACTTACCAACAAGACAGTATTTCGCCATCTATGCATACACAGCATACTCATATCATCTGTCAAAAGCTGATTCGTTGGCGGCAGGGACATTCCAGCTTGTCACACAGTTCCTGAAATCCAATGTACTCACTTGGATCGAAACGATTGCCGAGTGCCAAAATCTCACACAACTCATTCGTGCCTCTAAACATCTCAAGGTCTACATGAATCGGTGTATCGTTGAACGCTCACCGCTGGACCCTCAGATGCGGGCACTACGGCAATGGAGCATGGATTTTGCTCGGATTCCCGCCATGTTTGCAAACGCCCTCACGGTATCACCCTCAGCAATATACTCATTAATACCTCCATTCTGTCCTACTGAGTCCATGATATACAAAGTCGGGGGTTCAAACCAGAGGCTCGCAGTCCTTGGTGCGTCCAATGAGCAATGGGATGATAGAATATTATGCATCGATTTCCGTAAGGGTCAACTAAGGGCTTTACGCTATGGAGACGGGTTTCTAGCCATCGCACTTATCTCAGGGACAGTCATACTGTATTATGCTGCATCCTATCAGGAGTACAAGGCCGTTGAGCATGGCTAATCTGTTAATTTCATTGCCTTCAAGACTGGATCCGACCTCATGGCAACCTGTGGTAACAAGACAACCAAGATCTGGGACATCAGAACAGGGCAAGTGGTCCACAGCCTCGTGAGCCCGCCGCGTCCGCTGAGTATGGAATTCGATGGAGATATGCTCGTTATTGCAAGTCGCAATAACTGCATGGATACTTGGATATTGGGTCATAACGTCCAACCCGAGTCGGTGCGGAGACCATGGGGCGATGCCAATACACCAGAGACGAACCGAATACCTCTGCGCGGGGTTCCGTGCGCCCTAACCCTCTCTATCAGCCATGGTATGCTTGCTGTCGCCTATAATGGACAACCCATTATTCTATGGGATATGGAAGAGGACACTTATGCCGGTAACTGCGGAAAGAAGCTCTCAAGTGGGGAGACATCCACGCATGTCGTCGTAGCGCTTGCGTTTAACCTCAATCCCGACATAGGCCTTCTTGCAGTCGCATATCTCGACGGTGATCTCGCCCTCCTTGACCCTTATACCGACCGACAGCTGGAGTGTTTTCGTGCCAACTGCCAAACCCTCGCCCCAAGCCCCAATGGACGTTTTCTTGCAGCAGGTTGTGCCAATGGAATTATCCATGTTTACGAATTTGATACGTTTAAACTCCTCTATAGGGTCAAGTCAAGCAACTCATATATCAAGCAACTTGCTTTCTCCAAGGACAGTATGCTACTTGCCGATATACGAGGTAGTCAGTGCACTGTCTGGAAACCTGAGGCACTGTTGCGGGAGTCCCTGAGCGATGACAGCAGTGGCCTTACTTCTGCGACATTAATTGAGACGGTCTCCCTGGAGGCGAAAGCGAAGGTCACTTGTATGGCGGTCCATCACAAGTCTACGGTCATCTTTTGTGGGAAGGATGATGGGTCAGTCGTGCTCTATGAGCGAAAAACAGCAGTAAGTTTGGGGATCCTCTACAAGCACAAATCTCCAGTTCGTTTGTTGGTTTGGATTGAAAAAAGAGATGCCCTCCTCAGTGTCGATGCTTCCAATCGGATTTTTTCATACAGGATCCAAAAGTCAACGGACAAAGGCTGGCTCACTGATCCAGTAGTACTCTTCAAGACCCGCCTCGACTCTGAGAAGGCAATTACAGATGTCTCAATAGGAGAAGCCGCGGCCAAGTTCCTGGTGTCAACTCGTGAGTCTGATCATCTGTTCGACTTGAATGACGGCAAGAGTGAGATGGAGCGAACATATCCCCAAATACCAGGCACCCGGAAATGGTTCCCTCATCCGCAATCCTCCCAGCATCTGATCTGCGTAGACAATGTCAAAATATGCGCCCACAACTGGTGCGACTTGACTGAAGTCTCTTCAATGAAATTTTTATTGGACGACCAGACGGGAGAACTTACAAATGCGACCTTGTATTCACTTGGTCAAAAACACAGAATCATGCTCCATTTGGCGCATCCAAGAAGTTCCATAAAAACCAACAGAATTGCTATCATCAACTTGGACCGTCTTCCTGTCGAAGGCAGCGACCCTAGCTTCTCACAAAGGAAGCAAACATATGCTCTGGCGACGTTTGATCAATCTACCACTGATGACGACAAGGGAGATGTTGTCAAGCCGTCAAACCTGGCCGCTGCACTTTGTTCAAGTGTGACTCAATTCGAACTCAATATTGCTCATGTCATAGGGGTCGATGACTCAAGCAAACTCATGTTCCTGAACCAGTCTTGTTGGATATGCTCCGTTGATCTCAGCGCCAGCGGGTTGGAGATTACACAGCGTGAAGACGAATCTTCGATAGCAGTCTTTGAGCACTTTTTCATTCCGCACGACTGGTTTGCTGGGAAAAAAGACATTGTTTGTACCTTAGCAAAGGGAGATGTTGCGCTAACTCGGGGCGGCGACCTGGCAGTAATCCGGGGTGGTGTTGAGTATAACGAGGCCGCATTTCGTACGGTGGTCTGGACTGCGACGTAATCTATTCAGGCTCAGATCTCGAATGTTTATCTGATAAGATATCTGCAAAGCTGCTGGTTTAAATTCTAGTCTCTCTGCGTAGCACAAGATGAGACCACCAGCCAAGCTATAAGGGGCTTTGGCTCAGTTAATGGGGTGAAGCTCCATCAGTCTACGAGTCTGTCTGTGTTGTATCGTCTCTCACTTAAGGTCCACGGCTACAGCTCTCGCAGTTGCGTCTCATAATGCATCACGGCGCTTTCTTCTCTACAAGAGTATGGTCATCGGCCACAGAACCATGTGTAACTTTGGACGAGGAGAGATGCTTTACTAGGCCCCAATCATAGCTCTACTATGGTGCGGCTCCCTTCATGATAATAGCCAGCCACTCAGAACGTGACACGGTGATTAATACTTTCTCTTTTTGAGTTCTGTTTGTGAATGCAGAGGCGTACTGTTTATATACCAAGAGATGCAAGATAAGCTTGCGAAACTCTGATCTTGCGAGGTCAAGCATTTGGGATATGAATCTCGAGTTAGTGCCCTCGCATCTGTGTTGAGTTTTATCGGACAATACTTCAAGTGCCCTTCAATACTTCTGGCTTACTTTACTTCCCCATTGCTAGGCTCTCATTCGCAACAGACACATCCAACCGTCCATCACTCCTCACCGAAAATACATCACCCACCTTTCAAGCTTCTTTGATCTGAAGATGGACTATTGAAGAGTATTTTCTTTTGTTCTCTTTCTCGAGGAAGCTCCAAAGTTTCGTCATACCTTCGGCTAAATCTATTCAAAGGAAAGTCATACTTGAATCAAAGAGAGACGGAAGTGCATCTTGCTGTCGAATATCATGACCTTCAATGTCTGATGTCGAAGCTTGTTTCCTACTTCACGCGGGCTCATTTGTCAACATCTCACCGAGGCCTTCAATTTCCCATGATACAGTTGATACTCTAAAGAAAGAAGCAATGCGATCACTTCTCAGAATTGCCTAGTAATGAAGGATCCAGGGCTATGAAGATATTGACCGCAGACTCTCATCAAGCATATTGGTGAGGCGCGGAGGATTCCGTAGTCATAAGACGGGCAATGCCAGTGGATGAGAACTTAGGTCAGATTCTGGCTAAATTTATCTGCATTATAATATAGGGCTGAATAAGCTTGGCTGATCATCCAACCTCTTGTCTTGGATGTCGGACTTGAACTTGTTGACTTCCAAGGATATCTCCGCCCAAAATATACTTTTATCACATTGCAGTCGCCAAGATGCTTCAAATGTGAAAATAAAATGTATTGCTTGGGAAGCCGATTTCTTCAGGTCACAAACTTTCATGGGAAGTAAAGGAATTATCTTAGGTGTCAGTCGGCTCTGTATACATGCCATGATCAAAAGCTTTTTCTTAGAGATCAAACCCATGAATTTGGCCAGAACATGGCCAGAACGTAAGAGACTCAAGTTACGGCTCGCCCTCCTCCATCATCGTAAGGCGTTGCCGCTTACATCTTAAGATTAAGCTTTACTATGGTAATGAGGAAAAGATGCGGGATTGAAGGGATTCCCTCTTATTGTATAGGTAGGCAGCCCTGCATTAAGTTTTGACATACTCTATCGATTTAGGTAACATGATCACCCAATAGTCAAGATACAGGAGACAATAAAACTTAGGATATCTATCCTAAGTGGCAAAAAGACTTAGTTAAACTCGGTATATTTAGCTTAGACTATAAGGTCAGAAGTTTTCCTGCCCCCTGAGGGTAAGTCAATATCTTTGTTGTCAAGTAAGAAGCTTTTTATCATGGTTTGTACGCAACACGCCTCTGGTATGACTCTATCTATGAAGTTTATCATCATTTAACTTTTCCATTCACAACTTTGAGATGTTTTCACTTTACAGAAGTGGCCTCAAGAATCATATAAAAGGGACGATAGGCCTCATGATTTAACCGACACACTTCGACCTTTTCCTTTTCTCAAGCCGGGCCAGCGCGACACTCGATTCGGAAACATCAATCATCAGTCGTTTGCTATCCTCCAACCACGATACTCAAGATGGGTGTACAGTTAACGATCGCCGTCGCTGCACTCTCTGTGCTGATTCGGCTGATAGGCATCTACGCCAAATCCTTTCTCAAGCGTACAGGCGATCCAGGGACGCATACATTGTTGATACTTGCCCAATATCCGACCCTCTTACTCTATGAGCTGCTGATGCTTGATAACCCAGTTCCAGCTATCCCCTCTGACATGCGGCCGATCGTCCGCTTCTTTTACTACTTGTTCCACGAGCAATGCATCATCCTCTATCTGCAAGACTTGGCCATTCGTTTCACGGTTAACGGAATCCTGGCATTACAGAAGAGGAGCTGGTCGCCATTTGTCAACACAAGCCGACCATTAGACAAGATGACGCGAAAGCAAATTGCAAAAATTGTTATCTTCGACGAAGTTATGCTCTGGGCCTTGACTGCTTTTCATATCTCTCATCGCACATACCGTGATCAGAGTGCTTGGGACAGAGTTCAATTTCGTCTTGAGGACGCCATGGGTTAAGACAACAAGACACGGTAGAAGATGAAAGGCTAACAAAGCAACAAAAGGATACTCAATACTCGTCCCCCAGAGAAAAATACGAGAGGACATAATATAGCTTCGGCAATGTTGATACAGACTACCTATTTTTCTCAACTTTTGCCGTTTCTTGAGAATGTTTGCCTCAGTGAGCAAGAAAACTTCTGTACACTAAACTTAGGTACGAAAATTTTGTTTTAAATCTTTTCATCACTTAGGATAGAGATCCTACCTACTTAAGTTTCTTACTCATAAGGGTACCACAGCTGCGTACCTTAGCTAACGTACCTCGGATGAGGCTTCGTGTAATCGCACACGTCACGTGGCCACATCACGAAGAAAAGCTAGAAAAGAGAAAAAATGTTTTCTTTTTTGTTGGTTGTTTCAGAATTGGGAACAAGCTTTGGTAGCTCGACGGGCCACTCGGCACATAAAACGTGCGATATTTTTTTTGGGGACTTTGGGTTTCCCGATTTGACACGATTTGTTTTCCCAATTGCGATCGGGTTGCGTGTCGATATGTCATTGAGCATGAACTATTTTACTAACTTGTAAGTGGCGAGTCGGGCGGGTAAAAGGGCCTTGGTACTGGGCATCGATCAAGATCCCATCTGGTTTTTGTTTTGTTATGGGGAAAAGGGCGTGAGAATGAGAATGAGTGAGAATCAATAAATGAATGGTAAGGCGGTTGAGGCGCAAGCGTCAGAAACTGCAAGATTAATTAATTGTTTATTATCATTCATGCCACTCAATCCATGTCAGGAACAATGCATGACATGTCTCTTCAAGGCCGCCTTGAAAGTCAATAACGAAGAGAGCAAAACAGATCGACGTCGTAAGAAGAAAGCGTTGTAACGCAGATCGATCGCCAAAACTTTGACATCAACCGTTTGGCCAGCAAAGTGCCAGTGCCAGCCAGAGACCATCCCATCACTTTCCCCTTCTGGAAGAGCAAGTCTGTTGGAATGTTCGTATTCTCAGCGTCTTCGAGACGCCAAAAATTCATGTCCCAGGGGATCCATCCAATGCAGGGGCAAAGGCCGAGAGGGCGTGGCGTACCCAGAAGCTTGAAGGAGGGAGACGATTGGCTGACAGGGGTCTCCCGGCCCGTGCTACGGTTGAAGAGGGTCCCCACTGCAGCGGGTCGGGAGGCGTCAAAAATAGAACTTGAGAGTCTGAAGCTGGGTCTTGGACTTCTTGGTGAGGTCTTATCCCCACGGAGGCCGCGTGCCAGGGTAAACAGTTCTACCTAGTCCGTACGGAGATGGTATGAAGACTTTAAGAAGTAGGTAAATAATCAGTAATATTTCTAGGAATGAGAATGATGGTGCTGTTGGCATTTTTAAGTGGTCGTCAACTGACACTGTTGATCACAGGTCTCGATCATTCTATCATGACTAGCGCTTGGTTGAGCATCTCTAAAACAGGGGACTTTTTATTGGCTTCATTCACTTGCTCACTCACCCTCACGCTGCCACATTGATGCATAATGGATGCCAAGCTTTTTCTATTGATGGCTTCCCCCAAAAGAAAAAAACTGTCTAGAGTCTACCCCCATGATAATAGGATCCATCCCATGTCAGTGTCATGGCTCCTTAGTTCTTAGTCTTGTCTTAGTCCGAATAGAACCCACCCCCAGCCCTACTTTTACCCTTCTTTACCTTTACCTCCTTCTTTACTTTACTCTACCATAACATCGCATCTCTCCGTATCATCGGACCTTATTCAATTCCTTTGTTTTCTTTCCTTTTATCTTATCCCCATCATCGTCGCCTGTCCCTGAGTGACGCCATATTCCGATCGCTTCGCCCCCTTTTGGCGCCTCGTCCTTTCGCTCACGGGCCTTCCCGACTAAGCTTCTTTTACGACACAGCGACTCTCGTTTATTAAGGGTTCTTTGTTTGCGACGATTGATCTGTCAAGTGGCGCCTGACCTCGAGTATCTGCATCTCTTCAGTCGCCCCTATAGTCTCGCCCTCATCAGCTCTTATCTTGTCTGCGATCCATCCTTTGGACCCCTGCGAATACGAGACTATCCCCCATCTGAACGTCAATCTCGACTCTATACACGTGGCCGACAACAATAAAATCGGAGAGCTCGGGGAAACGTCGTCGCGCCATAGACTTCAGTGCCATTAGACACCTGAGATAAGCTTCAACGTCTTCGCCCATTGGCGGAGCTCTTGCGCCCGATATGGATTATACAGCCCACCTCTACGGTCGGCAGCAAGAAGAGGATACTGGCAAGCAATTGCTCGATCTTCTTCAAGAGCCCTTCAGTCAACAGGTATATCCCGACGCATGATATCACAAGTTTCCATCCCTGCTAACGCCGTCCGTCAGCTTCAAGCTGCCTCGCTGTATTCAGCTTTAGCCACGTCGATCCCTATCACAATCGGCATCGCCATCATCTTTTCGATCCTACGACCATACCATCAGGCCATTTATGCCCCCAAGTTGAAACATGCCGACGAGAAGCACGTACCTCCGCCTATAGGAAAGGCCCCATGGTCGTGGATCACGACATTATGGCAGACCAAAGAAGAACAGCTTGTACCATTGATCGGTATGGACGCCACTGTCTTCCTGCGCTTCGTTCGCATGTGCCGTAATATGTTCCTTACCTTGTGTGTCACTGGTGTTGGTATTTTACTCCCAATCAACTACACAAAATGGAAAGAGTACAAGGGTGATAAAACAGCCAACTGGGTTCTGAATATCACCCCCCTCAATGTATTTGTTCCGGCAATTTGGTCCCAGGTCATTATCGCCTGGTGCTTCAATTTCATCGTCATGGGCTTCCTTTGGTTCAACTATAACAAGGTTCTTCAGCTCCGGCGCAAGTATTTTGAGAGCGAGGATTACCAGAAGAGTCTTCACTCTCGAACTCTGATGGTAAGATCAGAAAAATCTACTACCAGATAGCGGTTACTCACACACGATTGCAGGTATTCGACATCCCCAAGAAGGGCTGCTCCGACGAGGGCATCGCAAGAATTATCGATCAAATTGCCCCCAACTCATCTTTTGCTCGAACCGCTGTTGCCCGAAATGTTAAGGAACTTCCGGAGCTTATCGCGCAGCACGACCACGCTGTTCGCAAGCTTGAGAAGGTCTTGGCTAAGTACCTCAAGGACCCCAAGAACGTCCCAGCTGCTCGACCCATGTGCAAGCCCTCCAAGAAGGACCGATCTTACGGAACTTATCCCCGAGGCCAAAAGGTGGATGCTATAGAATACTACACCCAACGAATTCGTGATCTCGAGATTCAAATCAAAGAAGTACGCGCCACGGTAGACAAGCGAGGCTCGATGCCTTATGGTTTCGCGAGTTACGCGGATATTGCAGAGGCTCACGGTATCGCCTACGCTTGTCGTAAGAAGAAGCCTGTCGGTGCCACAGTCAGACTCGCACCTCGGCCCAATGATATCATCTGGGAGAACATGCCTCTGTACAGCAGCACTCGAGGACGAAGACGGTGGATCAATAACTTCTGGATCACTCTTCTGACTCTTATCTGGATTGTTCCTAACCTTGGTATTGCCATCTTTCTCGTTAACTTGCAGAATCTGGGCAAGGTTTGGCCTGCTTTCAGAACCGAGCTCGCTGCCCATCCTAAGGTGTGGGGTGCTATTCAGGGTGTTCTCTCTCCGGCGATCATGTCCCTGACATACCTCGTTCTGCCTATGATCTTCCGTCGACTCTCAGTCAAGGCTGGTGACCAGACCAAGACTGGACGAGAAAGGCACGTTTTGGCCAAGCTTTACTTCTTCTTCGTCTTCAACAACCTTCTTATCTTCTCCATCTTCAGTGTCATCTGGAGTTTCGTGTCCAACGTTGTCAAGGATACGACCGGAGAAGTCAAGCAGGATGTGTGGGAGTCCATCAAGAAGAATGACATTGCGTCGTCCATGTTCATAGCTCTGTGTAACACCAGCCCGTTCTGGGTGACGTATCTGCTCCAGCGTCAACTTGGTGCGGCAATAGACCTTGCCCAACTCTGGCCGCTCGTGCAAGCCTTCTTCCTCAAGAAGTTCTCAAGCCCAACACCCCGAGAGCTTATTGAGCTCACTGCCCCGCCGCCTTTCGAGTACGCCAGTTACTACAACTACTTCCTTTACTACGCTACAGTCACCATGTGCTTTGCCGGTATCCAGCCTCTAGTCCTGCCAGCAACAGCTCTTTACTTCCTTATTGACTCGTGGCTCAAGAAGTACCTTCTCCTCTACCGCTTTGTCACCAAGACTGAATCCGGTGGAATGTTCTGGCGCGTCATCTTCAATCGTTTCATCTTCGCAACCATGCTTTCCAACCTGGTTGTCATGTTGACTTGCTGGGTTCGTGGCAATCAGGGGTCGCATATCGAATTCTACAGTCTGATACCGCTGCCATTTATCATGATCATCTTCAAGATTTACTGCAACCGCGCCTTTAACAACAAGATCACCTACTACAGTATTGTGGACGTTACCAAGACACCCGAGAACGGTGTCGATCCCAAGGAGAACCGTATGCGTAGTGAGCGATTGGCGAACCGTTTTGGCCACCCTGCACTTTACCGACCTCTGATTACTCCCATGGTTCATTCGAGCGCGCAGAACCTTTTACCTGCTATCTACAAGGGTCGCCTGAGTGATGGCAGAGATGTCGATTCGGGTGATATGATGACAGTTAGTGGTTACTCGGATATGGTTTCTCTCGATCCTATGCAGAAAGGACGGCCAGGCAAGAGTGCCAACAACGTTCCCGGTTTCGAGTTCGTGTCAGACAGCCAGATGGACTTTGAGTATTACAAGAACCGAGCCGAGTTCGCAGAGGACCATGGTGGAGGCGAGATCTACGGTCGACCTGGAGAGATTGGTCGCCCTGGTACACCTGGATCAGTCGATGGCAGCGATTTCTCACGACCCGGCACACCGGTGGGCCGAACTGGTTCTCCCTTTGCGGGTGGAGCAGCTCAGCAGCAGCGTCTCATGTCTCTTGCTAGCAACACGAGCGGCGACACTAGCTATTCAGCATACCGACCAGGTGGCGCTCCCAATACCGGATTTACACAGCAAATGACTCTAGGCACAGAGCCCCCCGCTCGTGGCCGCAGTCCTTTGTACTCGCAAAACAACGGAAGCTCATCGGGCCTCGGATTAATCTCGAACGCCGCAGCTCCCGCATACAGCAATCTCAGCACGCCAGGCCGCATGACGCCTGTGCAATCACCTGGGCCTTCAGTCGGCGCTATGGGCGGCGGTCCTCAAGGCTACAGCGGTCTTGCACAGAACGAAGAGCCTTCATACGATTACTTCCGCGGCAATAACCGCGCGAGGAGAAACCCCGGCGAGGGATGGTAGAGACGTTCCGAAAAGGAGACGGTTTCATTGCATAAAATTTGCGAGGCGTTTGGGTAGATTGGGAATAGGTCCTTAACGACCTCTTTTGAATTGAATTCTAGAATGAGGTGGACTGATGTGAGATGATCCGGGCACACCTCCAAGAAGAATAGAATACTTTGGATTATAGCTTTTAATGCACAATAGCCCTTACCATTTCATAACGGGAATATGATTAATTTTTCTCAAGAAACATAAACTTCGTATCGATCATTATGTTAGAGACTAAAGACTTGGCTTTGCGCTGATCTTAAGCTTCAACTGACATGGGCATGTCCCAGATCTTGTTTCATCCCTGAAGGGTCTTCGGGGTCTCCCAGAGGTCCGGCATTTTCGGGATCCGACGTGGCCGTCCCGGAGAACCAGGGATTCCGGGATCACTCTCTTGCCGCTCAGAGCCTTGAGTCTCACTCACCATGGACGGGCTTGAGCCATTGAGACCCTGTGCCAAGCTCCCATGCATAGGTCATCTCTACAGTGGCTGGCATCACCACACTTCAGGCTACGACTCGTCAGTAATAATCCCCGTCTCATGCAGCCGCCTTAGATATGTCGCGAGATCTTCTTTCAGCCCCTCAATGATCTTATCTTCCACGATACCATCATTCCATGTAATTCCCATCGTCAAGGGACCGTTCTTGACACTTGCAACACTAACACTCATAGGATCACTTGCAACCATGACGCCATTTGTAAACAGCATGCGATGAATACTCCTCTTACCCGCCTCCTCAGCAGGAGCTGGAAGAGTGCCGACATTGCTAACTTCCCACGACCGAGGTCGCGGCTGGCCATCCTTCTTCCGTAGAAGCGCTTTCCAGTCAGTGACGGTCGCGAGTACCTCCATGTCATCGTCTACGGGGATTGTAGATGTCTTTTTCTTGAGCTCGTCTTTGACTTTCCTAGCGTGGCTCCAGATAAGGTCGTTGATCTCATCACCCTTTGCAGCTTGGAAGGCAGCCACTGCTGATGAAGAGTGTTCGTGTGACATGCCGGTCACAGCACCGAACAGTGCGTCTTTGATAGCAGGGTCAGCTTTGGGTGATATGTAGGGACGCATGCTTATGGGTGTTGAGGAGATGAAGGCCGGAGCGGTAGGAATACGTCTCGATAGTGATGTAAGGACAAGCGCATGCAAAAGACCCGTCAAAGAAGTCCCATGAGCGCGCGACTCTTTGAGGGTAGTTATTACGACTGAGGGTGGTATATCCACGGTAACCAAGCGAGCCTTGTGGCGATCGAAGTCTATAGGTTCACCAGCCCATATCTTTGGCGGGGCGGGAGTGAGGAACCAAGGTCGGTATCGTTTCCATAGAAGAGTAGCTCGGCCAGATATTGTCGACGTATAGTCGATGACCTTCTCTTGCGGCTCAGGGAGTACTGGTGGCTCAGGAAAGGAGAGAACTTCGGGGGCCGCTGGATTCGCGGGCAGAGAGTTCAGTTGGGCAAGAAGTTTCTCGTGAAATAGCCTTCCACCCATGCCGTCCATAAGTGAGTGGTGAAAGGCAAAGACTATGTTCTCGAAGAGAGGAGCTCCGTTGTCTTCTCTGACGCCGGACGGTCTGCCGACGACGACCCGCCACGGGGGTCTCGTCTCAATGTTCTGCCAGAACTGGTCGTGCAGCTCACAATGTAAGTCGTTCAGGCACTTATCATGATCTTCTTCAGGACCCCAGGTACGAAATTCCACGAAATCGCTCAGTCTCATCTCAGGCACGTGTGTAAAATAGGCTTCCATGTCACCTTCTCCTCGGATGCCTACTCGGAGCATAGGGTTCTCATCGATGAGATTTGCTACGGCAGCGAGAATGGCTTCATTTGGAGATGTATTTGGCGGGACATCATAATGCGCTGATACTATGACACAACGATACAAGCCGAACAAGTGATAGGCAGCAGAGCCGGTTTCTCTGGTAGTTGATGAGCAAGTGTTAATAAAGCTAGTGCGGTTGACTTACAGGATACCTAGACGGCGAGCAGTACGGATCTCAGGGTTGTTTGTCATTTTGACCATTGATTTGAACGAAGTCAAGATTCATCAGCTGTAGTGTTTTGCGGCAACTCCATATCTTATGCCCAGTTTGACAGCAACCAACGACCAACAAGTCGCACGAAATCATGTGTCGTCATATCACTGATGGAATAGGAAGGAGGAGCGAAACAAGACGAGTTGGGACGAACTAGGGTAGCTTCTACTTGGCTACTTTATTCCGTCTCACATCAGCGTTTGGGTTGCATTCATAACAGAGATAACAAGATATCTGGACCCATTGTAGAAACATGAATGAGCTAACTACTTTGATCAATCTTGATTGTTAGAAAGGTGTAAGATAGAAACCCATGAATTGTGCCAAATTGCATGGTTGGCATCAACGATGATCCTTTAGAGTTAACTAAGCTTATGCTATTTTTGATAGGGCTGAGTTGACAGCAACCCGCCAACCATGGTTTAAGCAGATTGGAGGAGAGTTTAAAAGTGTCGGTGGATATTCAGACGGGTAAATTTCTCATCTGAGCCAGGTCATAACCATAAAGGTCTTTAATAAAGGTTATCATTATGACACTTGCGGTAGCTGTAAATCGGTGGTGATGCCGCGGTAACGGTGAGACGTGGTCGGTGGAACGGTGACCCCACCTCCGTTAATGACGGGACGGGGACACTATGACAGGCGCCCCATGCTCATGCTCGGCCACTCTCTGTAGCCTCCAACGCGTTTAAACCACGACTCGACAAAAACATTTGGTCAATCATCTTTTGCGCGCGCTGTTGATATTTTGATTCGCGACTGTACAAGATACCCGACCTCCAGCTGTACGAACATCCACTCGACATACCCAGACATATAGTTACGACTATCACATCCGAGCGACCATATTACCGTATCCGAATACTTTTAGTCGCCATCGCGATGCAATGAACGCGCTTCCCACGACGACAAATAATGTGCTATCGACCTCACCATAACTGCGTATAATCACACTCAATTGTGTCACCGATGGATCGCGACAAGAGCTCGCTGGCCGAGCGGCCTAGTCAGCTTATTGTGAAGCAATCCGGAAGGAAACCTCTTTTCGCAAGCAACATCCCGCGGGGAACCGACAGGAATAAGGAGAATGATCAAGCGCAGCAGAACAATTCAAGGCTTGGCTCTAGTATACAAAGCAATGGGTTCGCGCGATCGACAAATTCGGATCTCGACAGGAGAGCAAGCATCGGTAGTCTTGGATCGCGCGACAGCAAATTACCTACACCAGGATTTTCCTCCTCCACTCGAAAACGACTCTCAATGACCGATGCTTTCCGTCTCGCTGCAAAGGAAATTGAGGATGACAGCGATGGCACACAACCGGTTGATGCGTCGCCTAGTCCAGCGCCCCGGGTTTGGCGCGAGAGACACGAAGGAGAAGGAAATCAAATGCGGCAGATGTTAAGTCACGATCACCTGGACACAAAGGCACCGAGTCGCCCATTCTCCCGAGGGTCGATTGCTTCAAGAATACCCGAAATAAAAAAAACGCCAGACAGGACCGAGTCGCCGCGACGACGGAACTTTTATGGCAAGTCCAGGGCAGGACTTTCCTTTACGCCTAGAGAGCCGACCCAGGAGAGTACTACGCCTGCGCATGCACCTCCAACTACCACCGTCAACGGGATAAGACCTGACAGTCGGCCTGGGAGTGCTGCTGGACTACGAATAGGCTCGCACTCGTTGAGACAAATGCCTTCGAAAGACGACCTGACGAAACAAGGACGGATTCCAGCTCTAGTCCCTGGTATTGAGGAGTTGTACCCGTCAATTGAGGGCCCAGAAGCTCAAAGCGAGGCACCTGGCCCAGCATCTCCCGAAAAGAGTTTCGCATGGCAGGTGGATGACGACTTTACGGCTGGAGAGCTACAAGTTTCGGATAGTCCAAGGCTTCGCATGGGTGCGCGTCCGTTTGCAAACCGCATTCACTTCGATGAAGGCAGTGAAATTGACATAAACTCACGGACGAGGGTGGCGCCGCCCGGGGCGAGGAACACCAAGCTTGATGAGATTCGGTCACGGGAGGTCAAGACAGGAAGCGATATTCCTCTTGAGCCGCCGCGACCACATAATACAAAAATAGACGAGATACGGGAGCGTGAGGAAAAGGTCGAGCATCAAATACCCATACCTGATCGAAACGCACCAAGACCAAGAAATACCAAATTGGACGACATACGACAGCGGGAGGTTAACGGCATACCCAGGAGGTCAATGGCATCAATTAAGTTAGAAGAGATTCGTGAGCACAATGCAATGAGTCGCTCACGCTCTCCAGAAGATCGACCCAGGACAAGCCGAGGGATGCTCCCAGAGACAAAAACGACAAGTGAATTCGAACCGAAAGAGCCGTCGCCCCGACCTAGGTCTGCTTTTGAAGGGGCCGGTGTCAGTATCCCCGACACGCCTGTGACAATATTCAAGTCGCGACGCGAGAGCGCAGAGTCGGACCACCCCAGGGAGGATGGTAACTCAAAGGACGAGACAAGTCGTGCGCGACCAGGTCTGTCGCACACACGTACTGATTCCCGAGACTTACTACGACGCCTGGCGCGGGCTGCCAGTTCCAGCCCTGCGCCAGAACCTGAGCCGCGACAGGTGGCCGACAGTGACAAACCGGCTCTCTTGCCCCTAGAACCCAAGCCTGACGCTGCTTCTGCAATTCCTCAACCTTCAACCAGCAATGGCTACCGAAATCGTCAACATCGCTCTAACAGAGATTTCAGTCCCAAACCTAGTGTCGCATTTACTGGCCTGTCTCGAACTCGTTCAACGGAATCTGTTAAGAGTAAGAAATCCATGAATTCAGAGGC
The DNA here is from genome assembly GCF_000260195.1 of Fusarium odoratissimum NRRL 54006. NCBI lineage: Eukaryota > Fungi > Ascomycota > Sordariomycetes > Hypocreales > Nectriaceae > Fusarium > Fusarium odoratissimum. Next base: position 296,205 of record NW_022158691.1, on the reverse strand, counting down.
GGACCCTACGGACCGCATTGAGGCGGAGGCCAATCTGTTTGCGCCTGGCGACAATCACTCTGAGAAAGGCTCTATGAAGGCCCCATCTCCAGAGCCTGATATCGACGATGAAAAAGAGCTCGATGCGACACCACGACCGACGAAGCCGGATCCATTGACTATGCCCACGCCAAAGGTCACGGGCGCATACGTGGAAACACCAGCGACAGTCAAGGTGGAGAAGATCGAAGTAAAAGACAATCAAGAAAAGCCAAAGAGGGAGGAAAGGCCATTGCGACAAAGATCTGCATCGTTCCGTGATAAAAGGACGGATCGTGCTCTGAGTGGCAGTGATAGGGACACAGCATCGGACCCGGGGACAGACGACAAACTTAGCACCAAGACTTCGTCAAGTGGGGTGAGGAGACGGCGCACTCGTTCTCTGTCACGGCGCCGAGGAACACTGAAAAACTCGGCCAAGCTTCCAACAGTCAAAGACGACCTAAAAGAACTTCAACGAACACATCACATTGAGGACTCGACATTGGATGATCTTGAAGAGGTTCTTCTCGGTCGCAAAGCCCCATCTCAAGAAGTTGAGGCTCTCCTTGATAAACTACCTGAGAACCCATCACTTGATGACGATTTCGACTTCGACTTGGAACTTGACACGAAACTGAACACACGAACAAACCAAATCGATCCTCAGAACAACGACAACTCTGATCTGGATCGGCTCACCCGCATGAACAATACCCTCAAGAACAGCCTGTTCGGAATCCATACCGCAGCAAGGGGCATTGAACGTCTTTCTGATCAAGTCAGCACCAAGAATAAAGCTGCCGAGAACAAGGCCGCTGAAGAGAAGTCAGCTGAGCTCAAGACACCTAAAGAGGAGCCAACTGAGAAAAACCTCCTTGACATCGTCAAACCCGAGCCGCTGCCGGAAAAGATGGCCACCCTTCACGACAACGGCGGCGCTGGCACCGCCTTCATCACGCATTCCGACGGCAAGACGGTGTCTTACGTTTCACTACCTATTCCACCACTCTTCCACCGCAAACCATCCTTCCGCTTCACAATCCTTGGTCTTCTTCTTTTCCTCCTCGGCCTTTGGTATGCTCTCGAGTCTACTATGTGCCTCGCCTTCTGTCGTCCAATCAGCTGCAGCAATCCTCCTTGCGTCTGGTCCGTCGATGATCCCACCTTTGGAAATGCCATTCCCGTGAAGTTGGACCAGTGGGCTACTGGGGGCCGTGGTCGCATCCTAGCTGGACAACTCAAGGAAGAAGTGGATGATTGGTTTGCCGACATGAAGGACATCTGGTACGATCGCGAAATCACCGATATTGACATTCACGGGCTCTCGTTTGAGCAGAAGCGTCAGCATCGTCGTCGTCTCCGCAAGAAGGGCCTTATGAAACGTCGCATACAGACATCCGAGGAGCGAGCAAGGCTGGAAGCTTGGAAGCGAGCCCAGGAGGAGGAACAACGACAGAAGGAAGCGAGAGAGATGGGCTATGAGATTCGAGTCGACGATGATGAGACTGTCGGAGGAGATACCAGGGTTTGGTGAATTCAGCGTCTACAGTTGTCAGAGTGGTGGTTCTACGGGGGCACAAAGGGACAGTTTACATTGCTATTAAATGCATATCGGAGCGGGCGTTCAAAGATACATTATTGCACTCTTCAAGTAGTAATGATAATAGATGGTGGTGATATTCTCAGATGATATCAACCTCGTGCCCATATATAAAGAAGTCGGGCATACCCGCAATGCATTTTCCCTATCCCAACGCCATGCGCCTGCAAATACCGGCTCTTAATCGTCAATACCACCCCATTCCTCATCTTCCTCCATCTCATCACCACTGGCAGCCTTAACCCACGGCAACCTCTCATCCTCATAACTCTCAGCACAGCGCGCCCTCACAGGCTTAACAGGACATGTCTTCAGCGCAATGACAACATCCCCCAAGCTCTTAACAAACTTCTCAGCCTCAGGCTGCTCCAGCGCCTCCTCACGCTCCAACTCATCGACCCAGATATCCAGCGCATGCAATCTGATACCCACAGGGCTCTTTCGCAGATCACCCTCCTTCTCAAAAGGAAACTCCTCCAACACAGCCACAATAGCCTCTACATCACCGTCCTTCCAGCCTCGCTCGCGAGCTAGTCGTACGTGGGAAGCGAAAACGCGACGGACGAGGAGGAGAAACTTTTCAAGACGGTAGACGTCGATGCCTGTCCACTGGGCGCCTACGACGGCCCAGAAGGCGCGCAGCCAGGGGATGGCGCAGGCGGGCTTGAGGGTGAAGAGGAGGTTGGCGAGATCTGTGGCGAGACGTTGCTGGGGGATGGGTCGGTCGGTCATCCACAGGGCGTAGAAGAGGCCTTTCCATAGCTTCTGGGCGTCGACGTCGGAGAGGCTTGAGCGCGAGGAGAGGAATGTTGAGAGGGATTCTAAGGAGGACATTCGAAGTTTGCGATCTGGAGAAGTTAGCAAGATTATTGACGAGAGGATTGGGGAGGACGAACCGCTTGAAGCGAGGTTGCGAATGAAGGGCATTTGGGATTCGTGCTCGGCCATTTTGGAGAGTAGAGCGTCAATGGCTCCGTTGTAAATTTTATGGCGATCGTGATAATTGGGTGGTAAGGTTGGGGCTATGGAAAGAGAAGTGTTGGTGATAGTTTGGTTGGTGTTGAAAAATGTCAAAGATGCTATGCGATGCTGGGCAACTTTTTTTCTGGCATGTCGGATCTAGTGGGGGCCTCACCGAGAAGTGGGGCCGGCTCTTGTAAGGGACTTTCAGATGTAAAAGTTCACATTGAAGACTGAAGGGTCATGATCATAACTACAACGCAGTAGGTGTCAGTGTTTGTATTGAATAATCAAGTTAGTATTACTCATGAGATAAATACGGTTGTACATATTCTGAATAACAATATCGCTAGCTCCGGTAGCCGATAGATACCCTTTTGAAACTGGCAGGGCTACAGACTTCAGCTCTTGGTTTGAGTTTTCCATATAAATAACACAACTCAAGGAAGGCCAAATATCATGTATTCTAAGTCCTAGTATTTAAATGAATAGTTAGACACAGGCTTGGATTTAACAAGCATCAATATCAGGCTTATTCAGCTTCATTTTGCATCAACAGACTCTCAGCGAATGACCCCGCGCGGGGCATCCACATCGACTTGACCGCGCCCAAAATTTTGAGGTCTCCATTTCGTCACTTTTCATTCCTTCCATACCCTTCTAGACACCAAGCTCTGCCTCACCGTCCGCCCAAGAGCTCACTTTAACAACCTCACTCTTCAGTAATAAGGGCAAATAATTGAATATGGCATCTGCCTCTACAGACGAAGCCTCCAAGGCGTCTTCGCCTCCCGTCGCTATTGTCTGCGTCGGCATGGCAGGTAAGTTGCAAAGCTGATCGTTGCGCAACCTTATCTAACCCTCTCTTAGGATCTGGAAAGACTACTTTTATGCGACGTATCAACGCTCACCTCCATCAGAATGATCAGCCTCCATATGTCATCAACCTCGATCCCGCTGTGTTGTCGGTACCATTCGAGTCCAACATCGATATTCGAGACTCGGTCAACTATGAGGAGGTCATGAAGCAGTACAACCTTGGTCCCAACGGTGGAATTCTTACTTCGCTCAACCTCTTCGCTACAAAGGTTGATCAGGTCGTCAACCTCCTCGAGAAGCGCACCCAGCCCGATCCCGAGAAGCCCGATCGCAAGCCCATCGATAGAATTTTAGTCGACACGCCTGGTCAGATCGAGGTTTTTGTCTGGTCCGCATCCGGTACCATTCTTCTCGAGTCACTTGCATCTTCTTTCCCTACAGTCATCGCCTACGTTATTGATACCCCACGAACTGCTTCTACTTCAACATTCATGTCCAACATGCTCTACGCCTGCTCCATTCTCTACAAGACCAAGCTTCCTATGATTCTCGTCTTCAACAAGACCGATGTCAAGGATGCGGCGTTTGCTAAGGAGTGGATGACCGACTTTGAAGCATTCCAGGAAGCGCTACGAAAGGATGAAGAATCAGATGAGCTGGGCGGCGCAGAGGGTGGTGGCCACGGTGGAAGCGGATACATGGGCAGCCTGCTCAACTCGATGAGTCTTATGCTGGAGGAGTTCTACGCACATCTCAGTGTCGTCGGCGTGAGTTCGCGACTGGGTACTGGCGTGGACGAGTTCTTCGAGGCCGTTGAGGAGAAGAAGCAAGAGTTTCTACGCGACTACCTGCCAGAGCTTGAGAAGAAGAGGGCAGAGCGTGAGGAGGCAAAGAAGGCTGCACGAGAGAAGGAGCTGGACAAAATGATGAAGGGCATGTCAGTCGGTGGCCTACCAGTCGCACAGAAGGAAGAGGACGAGGTGGATGTTGCCAGCGACGACGACGATGATACTGACTCAGACGAGGAGGCTCAGAAGCAGAGCCTCCAAGATCGATACTCAGCCGCCATGGACGATAACGAGGACTCTGTTATGAAGGATGCAAGTTTCGCCAAGTATCTCTACAACCAACAGAAGCAGCAATAAGGAAAAAACAGCATATAGCGGCGTTTGGGGTTTCATAAGGATTTTATCTAGTTCACGGTTTAAGTTATGCAGGGTAGATATCGCAAGGCGACTTTGAAGGAAACAAAGAAGTAATCAATCACGCAGACTGTAACTCGTCATACGCAAATCGTGTCGCATTGTCTATTCTTTCATTCGACGTAATTCCCAGACCCCTAAACTCCCATCTCGAAATATCAAAGTTGCCACAACACCTCTCGTCTTTATTCTTTGCAAGCTTTTTCTTTGGTATAAAAAATCATCGTCGGTATGTCTATCGGGCCTCGAACTGAACCATTCTACAAACACCGTTAGCGTCAACTCCTTCCAAACAGCTGAATCGCGCGCGAACGTACCGCTTGGTGCGCTCCTTGTAGAGAACACGGCCTGCACAGTGAGGGCACGCGACGGTGGCATCCTTTCCGAGGGTGACGCTGCCGCCGCAGTCGCCGCAGATATAGGACATGACGTGACGGACTTGGTGGTCGTCGCGGGTGCCGCCGCGCTGGCCGGCGTTGGCGGTGGGGACTTGGTACTCTTCACGGGGCATTTTGAGGCTGTGGTTTGGGTGGGTGTTTGGTGGTTTGATGCCTTTTTGGTGGTGGAGGAAAAGATTGGAGGTGGCATTGGTTATGAAGGCGGTGATGGGAAAGTTTGGACGGCAGAATTGGGCGGTGAGTGGTGGGAGGTGCGTGGGTACGTGGGTGCATGGGTACGTGGGTGCATGGGTACGTACCGTTTTGAATGGACGGCTTTTACGATGATCTGGGCGTCAAATGCTCGGCTTTGTTTTTAGAGCTGCTATGAGAGGTCCAATGCTACCCGAAGTGGTGATGTTCAAGACGATATCTTCTTTTCGTTTCTCCTCATATGTTGTCGCTGTTGATTGCTCCCTTCATGGTAGGGTTGTGTTGTAACCAAAGCTTGACTACTTACCTCTTTCACGGTGATGCACTGTCCTAGGAAGTGCCTAGATCACCCAAGCGCAGCTAAGATAAGGATCTTTCTATCTTGTTCCCATCTATGGATGGTATGCAATGCAATGCTATTCTCATTGACTTGTAAGCGCAGGCCAGTGATTGTGTCAGAGTACAAGCTACCTTCAACGATAAGCAAATACTTCTCAAGTTCTCCCATAGTTCTATCTTTAAATACAGTGCCCACGCAGTTTATGATAAGGAGATGGCTTAACACTTCTTTTATGCTGAAAGTCGATGAGCTAATGTTGAACAAGAAGCAAACGTTAGCGGGTGGTTGAAGCAGGCTGCACCCCACAGAGATTAACCTCCACTAAATGCACTAAATTAAACACCCCAGTTCCCGATCTCCAGTTCCTGGCAAGCCCCGGTCCATCATCCCAACCTCGGTATCATCTCTTCACGCTCATGAACTTGGAGCATCATCAACCTCAACATCGACGTCATTAATTTCACTCAAACTTTTCGCTATTCATCCAAACATAGTCAAGCCCATACCAACTCATACATCACATCTTGGGAAGATCATCGACCATGTTTGATCCTTCAGCTCCTCCGACATCATCATGTCCCTTCTGCACAATCTCATCCACCTTCGAGCCATTCGACCCCTTAAATCCACCGCCATCAACATCCTCACTCATCAACCCAGAGCTCGTATCACCCGCCTCATTCATCGTTCTCTCAACACCAGTCCTCGTCGCCTTTCTCGACATTCTACCGCTAAGTCGCGGCCATCTTCTTCTCTGCACACGGCCTCATCGTCCTAAACTCAGCGACGTGACGGCTTCTGAATCCGCGCATCTGGGCCGTTATCTGCGCGTTCTATCAAAAGCCATGGCTCGTGCGACGGGCATTGAAGATTGGAACGTGGTGCAGAATAACGGGGCGGCTGCTGCGCAGGTTGTACCGCATATGCACTTTCACATCATCCCGAGGCCGGAGATTAGAGCTAGTGGGAGGTTCAGCGAGAGCTTTACTATGTTTGGGAGGGGGAGGAGAGAAGAGTTGGATGATGATGAGGCGGTGGTTTTGGCGGAGGAGTTTAGGCAGAGTGTTGCTGCTGTGATGAGGGAGGAAGAGGAAGAGGAGAAACAAAAAGAGAGCAAGGCCAAGCTATGATAGTTGAAGATGCATTTCTTGTTACCTTGTTGGCGTTCAGCGATCTAGGAGAGGAGGTGGTTTGCCAAGTACTTGGCGTTCAGGAGATTCATAGATTTCTATACTTCTCGATCTAATCCCCTTTGATGAAGACATGTCTTCATCGAATTATCACATACCTTTACCCATCATATCTAATGAATTCCTTGGTCAGACAAAGGGCACACTCGGCAGTTCTGAGCCTCTTCTCATTCAGTACCTCCATCTTATAGTCTTTCGCCTCCCCCATTCATCCAAATTCTAGTTGGACTCTCGAGGCGTGACACTCTTTGGAACGACACTCTTGCCTCGTTGCAACAATATCACTTGCCATAGTATCTACTATATTTATCCTGCCATTTCTAAGTGCCATATAGAGTTGATCAAGTTCATCCCAGCCATGAAAGGCCTTGTTGCGCACGCCTTGGCAATAGCTATACACCATCTTCGTCTCGAACCCGATACCAGTCTTACCAGAAATTGCGGCCCGGCAGCTCCTGAATAGGATTATTAGGTCAATTATACTCAACCATTTGGTCTCAAGATCCCGCGGACTCTTGTCGAAACACCACCAAGCATCTTGAGAATAAGTCTTTGGCTAATACGCATGGAAGTGGGTGAGACATTATATGAGGATCATATCTTAATGAGAATGACAGCAGTAATTGAGATTCAGTATCTAACCAATCGCACCGGACATTTAACCTACATATTAAACAAAACAACATAACGATATCAACATAACTCTCCAATGCGTAAGCTTCAGTTCTCTGGTACCGATGTCAAAGCAACTCCTAAACTCATAAACCGGTGACCGCTAACCTTTAACCATCCGATCCAAGCATGTTTTGTTTTTGTGTTTTTCTAATACTTTTAAAATAAAGATCCGATCCGCAGTTTTTTTTTTGTTTTGTTATTCCATATTCGCCATCATGTCCGATCATTTGCCTAGGTACCTTACGCCTGCCCCCTTTTTTCCAATCCTTTAACCATCCCGTACCTAAGAGAACTACCTGAACATTTCTAAACCAAACACCTTCGTGTATCAGGAGCAATTCGTCCCCGGAGCTCTCGTCTTTCTCTTTCTAACCTCGCCGTCTGCTTCTCCAGCGCGCGAATTCTCTCGCGTGCAAGGTCAAGCACCTCGGCTTTGCTCACGCGACGATCATTGGCGATACCGCCTTCTGTGCCGGGAGCAGGGAGGACAGCGAGAAGACGCTCAAAGTGGGTGTTGAGACGCTTGCGGTATTGCTGCTCAACCTGATTGTGTGCAGCCCGCGCCTTGACTTCTTCTGAAGTCTCGCTGGGATGTCTGGGCTGAGCAGCAGCGCGCTTCTTGGGAGCACGCGATGCAGTGCGGAGCTGGGTGGGATTACGTTTAGGTCCGTCTTTACCCTTTGCCCTTGGCTTTGTTGCCGTTGAGCGCTTGCGCTTCTTGCTCGCTGGCTCCGAGTCATCGTCGTAGTCCTCATCGTCATCCTGATTATCTTCCTCAGGCTCAGACTCAGCTGGTGATAGCTCGTCTGCCATGGGCGGCGTGGGTAGGAATGTTGCCGCCGGCGAGACGTGAGCTGGCCAGACGGCGCCGAGGGATGGGCTACCTGTGGATAGGTCGTAGCCTTCTGAGAAGGCGGATGAGGTGCGATGAGGAGGATGGACGGGGAATTGACCCGGTGTCGTGGGATGGATGGCGTAACCGTTGGAGGAGAAGTCTCCAAAGGGACGGTCAAGGTAGGCAAGGTCTGTTAGAGGGGAGGGGAAGACGGTGTTATCGAGACTGGGCGTCTCAGGAGACTGAAGAGGGTTCTGCTGCTGAGAAGTGAGTTAGATAAGTCTCTTGTGAGTTGGGTAGTTGAAAGTGACTTACTGTAGAAGCCTCGTAGGGGGCATCTAAGCCGGAGAAAGGCATGGCGGTAGTATCGATACCGTTCATCCAGTCATCGGGCATGCGTCCAAAGCGCGCAGCTCCGTCTCCGTCGCCGGCGGACTCGAGGAAAGTCGAGCTCATCATCATTGTAGGCCGCGTTTTGTTTAACGGTTATCCGCAAATACTAGATCTAGCACGAGGTTGTCCTTGAACCCCGTCATCACGAGAAGGGAGTGGAACAACGATCCCGAAGAGTGTTTTCGGTTTCTCTCTTCTCTATGCTTTTTCTGTCTTTTTGCTGGCTGAGTGTCTTTTTTTAAGAAAGAAGGGGGGGTTCTTGTTATAGGCAGTTAAGAAGGCGGCAGACTCGTAGTCGCGAGGCTGGTCGGATGTCTTTTGCTGTCGACAAGCCGCAAGCCATAACGTAGCTACTCTGTTTTCTGTTCCTTGTGTTTTCTTCCGTTTCTCTCGTCTAGGTTTTTTGTGTGATGGGGAGAGAGCAGTAGACGGGAAGACCGTGAGTATACAGAGAAGGATAAAGATTCACAACTACAAACTTGGGCTGAACAGGTCCCCTTTTATAACAGATAGTCTAGGGCACAAAAAACTCGAAAAGAGTGCCAAGACCCAACGCTCGTTCGCAAAAAGAGGGAAAAATACCACCATGCATAACTACTACCAACTAATCCATCGAGGGTGGTGCCAAAGTATGAAAAGAAGCGGAGGATGGGCCAAGGGGGCATGGCATTACGACACCGAGACGAGAGGCACGGAATAATACCATAGTATGGCACATAGCATAGCACAGCCATGACACGGCCTCGGACCTGACGAGCCGTGACCGGAGGATGAGGGAGGGACGGGCCAATGTGATGCATCACAAGTTCAGGTGCTTGTTATCCTTCGCTTAAAGCATGGGCGTGAAGCTTGGAAGGGGAAAATGCAATGGGTAACCAACCAATGTAAAGATTGATAACTTACACGCCTGAGTCAAGAGTATTCCGCAAAGGCCAATGGTCTACACGAAGGAGGTCTTGGCACCTGTCAAGGATGGGCATTCTGTTAGTAAAGCCGGGCCCTTGGCTACCTAATCGCCACGTAAGAGCGTTTCTGAAAGAGTTTTGTCACAGGGTTATCGTGTCCCTATTATAAACAAAAAGGATAGACAATACTCTTGTACATTGAGTCTCACCGAGTCAGAAGAATATAATCAACCGTATCGTCAAAAGTCATGTCGTCGCGATAAACTAATACAAGAGCGGAACATGACAGGATAAAAAAAAAACTTGGGGTGGCCTGAGTTTATCCCCAGACGCTAACAGGCCCTCTCAGGTGGGGCTGATCCCTGTAGGATGGGGTATCGTTGACTAACCTCAATCTCGTTTGCCTTGGAACAAGTCGTGGGGAATAGCCTCCTTCGCAAAGGCCATGTTAAGTTTTGCTTTGCGCCCTGTGAAGTTTTGAAGCAAGTGGTCACGAGCCAGCCTCAGACTCTGACAAATTCCGAAGCCCCGAGTCGAATCGAATAGAATACACTGTCTTTTTGCGTTGGGTTCTTGGATAATGAGATCCGGTTGTTGAGTCACCGTGTAGTATTCATGCCATCATTGAAAGGCAATTCAGAGCTTTACTGTTGTATTTTTTTATTTTATTTTTTTAATTACAGAAGCAATGGACCGAGGTTATCATGACATGACTTCAAAGTGAAAAACTAGATCCTGATCTTCAGGCTTGGCCTTGTTAGGTCTGCCGCATGCCGCGTGGTACAGAATTGGCATGCAGCAGCCGATGATCGTATCAGACCACCCTGCAACGGCTATTGTTGCTGTATTGATTGATAATTACGGTACTGTAGGTACATGCTCGGTTCTTGGAAACTAAAAGAATCTGGGGTAAAGGATGGACGAACGTGGCCCCCGTTATTTGGTGTTGGCACTCGTCAGCTGAGAGATCAACGGCTTGAAAGTTCAACTCTCAAGTGCTGTGCTGTACCCTCGACAACTGGCCAGCAGCCATTGAGAAGATATTGTCTCTTTCAAATAGTTTTGTAACTCTATTTGTTTCATACACTTCCTTTCCCTCTCAAGTACAACTCCTCAATGTCTCTGCTCAATCCTCTCCTTCACAACGCCCTCACAAGATCATCCTACCTACGTACCATAGACACCCAAGAAAATATACGTCTCCTACGACAACACCCCCTATCAACCCCAAGAATAAACATCATGACCGTCAGCCAAACCCTCAACCTTCCCTCAGCCCTACCCGTTGCGGAGTCCCCCATGCCTTCTGAACCAATTACAACACCATGGCAGGGGTTTTGCGTCTTTTTTTCATGACATCCCCCCTGGGAAAAAGAGAACGTCTCGATGTTTATTTCCAAAACTTTATCTAAATGGGTAGATCGGTAAGTGGACACTGCGTGCGTGGGTAGATCAAGATTAAGATCAAGATCTGATCTGCCTTGGCTAGATCTGTGTGTGCTCGGGTGCATGATCATGAATATGATACTGACTTGTTAGTAAAGGGGATAATGAAGGAAAGGTACACAGGAGGAGGGCGGTATCACGAATAAGTGACTTCACAAACACCATCACCCAAATCAACCTACACTCAACCATGGCACAACTCAGAGATAGTGACACTTCCAAGCAACAATATCCAGAGGTAATTTCAATGCGTTGAAAGATATATGGAGTAAAGGGAACGAATTGCTATACGATAAACGAGTCGCCTCGTAGGTATTACTCGTCACCACCAGCTGTAACCGCTTTGGGCTCTGGGGTCTCGGTAGCAGCAGCAGCAGGCGCCTCAACAGGCTTGACGCCCTCCTTGGCTGGGGCAGAGACATCAGCAGTGTCTTCGTCGCCCTCGGCGTCCTCCTCGTCGCCTTCAGCTTCAGCGGCATCGTCGCCTTCCTCCTCTTCTTCTTCCTCCTCCTCCTCCTCGGCATCGCCATTGGTCTCTTTGGTGTCTGCCTCGGCCGTCTTGCGCTTCTTCACAGGAGGCTCGGCTGAAATTATATGGTCAGCATTTTGGCTCGGTATCATAGGCTGATTGCTAGGCTCTTGGAAATGACCGTGTAACTGGTAAAATGGGACATGGTGGATGGAAGGGATGGAAGCATGTATTGGTGGCAAGCTCTTCCAGAACATCGATAATAACTCACCCTTTGCATCAGCTTCGTCGTCTTCTTCATCTTCCTCCTCCTCCTCAGCGTCCTCGTCTTCTTCGCTTTGCTCTTCTTCGTCTGCGGTGGAGACGTACCTGTTCACTTGTTGTCAGCCAATCGTCATCACCAAAATACAATCATCAACAACATGCTTCGATCGCGAAATCGCACAACAAGAAACAATATTAAACACAAGTAGAATCATATTGCGATCGGAAAATATCGCAAATGACACGTGGGAATAGATTCAATCGCGAGATAGGTCGCATCGCATTGAATCGCATCTTGTGGTGGCATGCGACATCAGCCCTGCGCGCGCATCTTGGTAGGTCGCGCAACGAATAGCGCAACGATAAAATGCGCGCGATTGGACAATCGAAAGCTCTTCAAAAGACAATCGCAACAAGGTAACATGCAAAAGGAAGGCAAATGGTACTCACTCTTCCTCCTCCTCACCATCATCGTCTTCAGGGAGGGAGACGAGCTCCTCCTCCTCCTCGTCTTGCTTTCTCTTGCGGGACATGGTGATAGTTGCTGGTCTGTGTGATGTATGGGAGTCTGTAAAATGCGATTGACAAGTTCAGGAGATCAGGGCGCTTCTCTCCGGGGGCAGAGGAGGGTTTTAAGGGTAGACAAGGCACAGCACGAGATAGAGAAGCTAGGTAAAGCAAGAATAGAAGAGAGGGAGAGAGAAAGAGATCCAGGGGGAGTGGGAACGGAAGAGGGTGGGAGAGGCTGCGTGTGCGAACTACACAAGAGCGAGAGGAGAGGAGCTGGCGGGCGAGACCAACAGCTACAGTAACAATGGAGCGATAGACAGCCCGAGAGCTTGTGTGAGAGCTCTCAATCCAGCCAATTGCGGCTGTCACAGTCATCCCATCATCACTGGATACACTCCATGGCACTATATACGGACATCACTAACGAGACTCGTGTATGAATACATGAAAATGCAAGGAAACAATGCGACGCCCAGAAGTACAGTCCCACGAGCCTGTCATCGAAGGATGGATTGGGTGGCCCAGCTATGGTGTGGACAAGCTACCCGGAGGTAAGCTACCTACCTTACCTTGCCATATTACGCTGCAAGGCAAAAGCTTCTGGCTGCATGCGAACCACCAGATCAAGTCCGATCAGGGCGACCAAGACGCGCAACAGACGTGCGTCCAATCAAGAGAGAGCTAGCCGAGTTTATCAGGTATGTACCCGGAAAGCATCGATGGCTGTTGGCTTTTCGGATTTGGGTTTTGCCTCTCCCGTCTTAGTACCAAGGAACAAGAGGAGAAAGAAGTGTAACAAAACGAGAAAGGCGGGGGAATGGCCCCAGCCTTTGAGAGAGGGAGGGAGAGCTTGGGGACGCCAGTTGACTTCCGTCCAAGTGGCTGGGCAAACAAACAGCTTTGCCGAATATGTGACGTAGGACTTTCTCATTGTAGCCCAGACTCAGAGCTGGGTGGAAGTGTCTCGGAAATTCATAATCGCCGGGAACTGGGTCCTTTTGTTTGTTTGCTATTGCCTTTATCCCGCTCTTGTTTCATTTCCTGTGCTGTAATTCATGGAACCAACGTGAGAAAGGCACAGTGCAATCGTTTCCATTCTGGTTTCTATCCTCGAGGGGCTGATACATGCCCTTGTCAGCAGCTATCGAGTCAACAAGGACGAACGGAGCTCTCTCCAAGCTCTGTAACATCTCACTTCTCCAAGAGCTTGGGGAAGCTTGGACCTCATTCACTCTGGGAATAAGTAAAAGTAAAACCGGGAGCGGATGACGGCGCAGGTTTCTCCGGCTCGTAATGCTTCAAGGATGATGCGCAGGTGAGACGAGTGCCCCTTGAACCGAACCGACGTCGGCGTCGGAGGGTTCGGTGGTGCGGCCGAAAATAATTGGCGTCATCGAAGAGTGATATGATGCTGAGGAGAGCACTATGCCCGGTCACGTGCTCGCGTTGGTCCATGCAAACATAACTTACCCTGGAGTCGCCATGGGATTTCTGGATTTGGTTCATGGGCGCTCTCAAAATTGACGGCGTCTGATTTCTGCTGGTTGACATGTTCTTCTTGGTATTTACTTTTTACCTTTTTACTTTTGTCTTGATAACAGTTGTTGCGCGCCCTGACGCGTGAGGTTGACGCCGCTCAGCTGCATATCATTTCGATTCGCACGCCAGAGCTTGTAGCCATGTGCTTGATTCCATGCTTCTCGCTGGCTGGACGACGAGACCAAAACCCTAACATTACTTAAAGAAGTGTATTAAGATGATCAATGCGAGAGTCTGATATCGGAAAAAAGGAAGGGAAGAAAAAGCAAAGAGACAGGGACGTCTCAGGTCTGAGCGGAGACAATGTCTTGTTCTCCCTGCCTCCGTCCCGTGTTTTCGCCTGCCCTCCCTTCGCTGGCGTTATTTCCAGTTTTGATGTCGATCCCAACACTGCATGAATAGTTTATTTGAATGATTACAGTGGCTTGAAGAACAATTGGCTCTGGGTATTGCAGCTGTGTCAAGTCACAGGTTAATTGATGCATGCAGATATTCATATCATAAGGTCCCGGGTAGGCCGTCAGGCCGCTAGAAATCCCAGGATCCTGGACTTGGGGCTTATAATGGTGATACCAAGCCACGATAGCCAGAGTAAATTGAAGACCCTTCATTTCAAGTTCGTACTGAAAGACACTTACCATTTGACGACTGAAACGTCCGTTCCTGAGCGAATCGGGGTTGCACGGAATTCAGCTGAAATACCCTGAACTAGGCCACGACCCTTTGCATTCACTTCGAGTCTAGCTTCACTTCAACTGTCTCTACTATTGAAAGGCCAAGACGGGAACCGTTGTTTTTGCCTGCGCAATCTGGATCTCTTGAACGAGACGAGACCCTTTAGTATTGAGCGAGGCGTGATCCGCTGGATTGCTAGTTCGGGGTGGCTGCGCCTCGGTCATCATATCAAGACACGACATTGACGCGCGTGGTATAGTGTTTTGTTTGGATTTGCATAAACAAAATATGTCACTCTTCCCTGGACGACGGAGGGTGATGACGACGGGGGAACAGATCATGACCCGGTGGTTCGGAGTGGGCATGTGTAATTTGGACGTTACCGAGATGAGCTTCGGCATCTAGTATGGATCTTAGAAACATGCATGATTTATTGTACAGTACACTTCGCCCACGTTGTCTCACGTGCTATTAACGCATGTCTTATACAGTCTCTGAACTGGAATGTGGAATTCCATATCATGAGGACGTCTAATTACATCTCGATGGAATACACAACTCTGACGAGCTACTGTCTAAGCCGCGATCCTGCAATTAATACGTGCTCAGTAATTGTCAGCATACGTACTCGAATGCTAGCAAGCCTCCTTCGCCTAAAAGATGCACTTGTCGATGGATGCCTCGTGCTTGACAGTCCAGCTCATTGACAAGGTTTCCACCAAAAAGCGGGGGGGTCTTAGCCGACTTCTTCAAAGGGTTCCAGAAGAACGCGCTCATGGCCAAGTCACGTCAAGTCAATCTTATTTCCGACCTCTGCACAAACTTAGGTTAATATTATGTTTACTTTTTAGACTTTGTAGCTGCAGAACAGAGAGATTAGCAGAGGCTTAGATGCCCCGCATGAGTGGTATTTCTTCACTGAGTCTGCACTAAAGCAGTGAGATGGAGTTGTAAAACGTTGAGGTTTCCTTTTTGTCAGGCTATTTCGCCACGCTGAAGTCATTCTTACACTGAAGATGCTGCGTGTTGGATTTTCCCCTGAAGCCAGTGGAGATTATCAAGAAATCGCCGAGCGCAAGGCAGACGCAGAGATTCTTCCGTTGACGAGACGAAATAATCACGGAGCACGGAGCGAGACGAGTTGACAGTTACATAATCCCTGCGTGTCATCTCGATTCCATGTAGATCCAAGAATTCGAACTTCACCAGAAGCTCACCGGAAGAACAAGGGTCAGAATCCCACCAGAGCTGATCGGCCTTCCCTCCGCATAAAATCGATTTCAAATCGCTGGAAACACAGTAGTAATGCAATCGTGATAAAATCGAGATTGGACAGGTAACCCGCGCGGACTCCTTCGTTTCTATCCATCCATTCATATTACGGTACGTCAGCAGCGCTATGCAACACAACACGGCCCCAGGAACATGGACTCGGTGCGCTTAGGTTTAGTTGAGTTTACTGGGATCATGGATGAATGAATGGCTAAATGTTTCTTTGTTCTGTGCCTTGGAAGTTGTTCTCTCATCGACGTAATGGCTGATGGATAATATCGTGGATACCACCTGAAGCCATTTCATTAATTTCCAAATGTCTGGCTTAGCTAAAATGCATGGGGATAGAAAGAAAAAACAGGGTTGCATGGTGTCCCTGCAGCGGAATAAGATCCAGGTACCAGACCGGTGTAATTGGCTGCCTTTTTTCTCACCCATCCACTCTTGATCTGTCTTTTGACGCCATCAAATGGTCTACTCTCTGATGCTGCCTCCAAGGCAGAATAAGCCTAAGCAGAGCCTTTTCCACACTAGCAGAAGAAAAAAAAGGGAGATGACTACCCGATGTGGGTAATCTACCAGTCGGGCATCCAGTCCGCGACGCCGCTTGTGTTCCTTTTGGACTGATGGAGAGACGTTAAGGTGGACGGGAGGAACCCGTTGAGACGGTGCAGCGCCTTTGGGTCGGGCCCCTTTGCCGGAGGATGGGCTAACGAGAATTAGAGAGACGGGCTCGGAACGGTGGTTTCCAAAAACTCTCTACGCGAACAGATGCATATTATTCGGATTTCCTACTATGGATATTTTTTTCTACCTGTGAGAAACCCCTTTCGTCCAATGGATTGTTGAGGTGGTGGTGCCGACACAGCTCAATGGCTTCAACTTGTGCTCAGAGGCTGTTTTGGTGAGAGGGGCAAGTTTAATTTGCACCTCATAGTCAGGAGGGGAAGGCCCTTTAAACTCCAATGAGGCTTGGGTGAATGAGACGAACATAAGGGATGAAAGTATATGTTGCGTGATATTATATGCTGCCTCTAAGATATAGTCGATGCAGGCCATCATCATAGCGGCGCTATAGTGTAGATGATATGGACTGCAGTATGTGAGAAGTGACAGTCTCTGGCTGCGCTGCTGATGATCTCTTGCTCGTATCAGCCAACCCTGTACCTCTTTTTGAGATTCATCACAAACACCAGATCGTCTAGACTGTCTCTCTGCCTTTCAGTGTGGCTCATGTTGCGCTGGCTAAGACTGTTCTATCCAGAAACGCGTTCCCTCCCTTGGAGTGTTTGAACATCCTCGGATTCACAGGCACCGTTTTCGCATATGACATGAGCCGTTAGAACCCCTGTTTCTCACAAGCCTCTCAGTATCACAACACCAATAAGCATATTCCTCCATGATTACGCCATTGAACCAACCAATTCGATCTCGACTGACTGTTTGTTTCTCTATTCTCCCAAACCTGGTTCCATGAAATCACCCTTGCTCTCATTCCCAGACCCAGACCCCCCGCCATCCAGGCCTGTTTAGGTCAACTGACTCGATATTGGCCCCCCTCTCACCAGCAAATTTAGCGTGCGAAAAAGAGACCTTCCCAGCTGAAAGGACCCAGCAAAAGAACCAGAGTTGCTTCCCCGGGGGCACCATTCGGCCAATGGTGTTGTCTGTGACCTCTTGGTCGACTCATTTTCGTCTTGGTCATAGATGTGGGATAGAGTCGAGGAAGAAGGAGGGTGACAAACAGGATGGACCAAACGGAAAAGACGCCGCAGGGCAGGGTGACAGTGAAAGTGAAAGCCACGAGGCATGCGCCGCAGACCATACAAACCCAACGGTCACAGTCGTACAAATCACATGGAATTTTAGCTTGGAGGGCCTCGTTCGATCTTTTTTGTCAACCTCGAGCCCCTTTGCTCCCTCTGCCTGGGCTGGGCTGCCTTGTTGGGTGGTAGATGGTGGATAGAACCACCATTGAATTTTTACTTTTGATGTGCTTCTTGCTTGGGTCTCGTCTCGTTTCTTCCATTCCCCGCGCCACCTGCTACTGCAATAACTGCGACTTTGTGGCTCTTCTGAGTGAGTCCAGTCGCTCTCCCTTGTCTCATTTCTCTGTTCCCTGGATTTCTCTCCGTCCGGGCTGTTCACTCCGCCCAAGACTTTTGTCTGATATACTCCCCCATTCAGACAAACAACAACAAAATAAATGCACGACCGAGCTTCCTCCCTCTAGCTTCTCGACTTCCAAGTTTGCAAATCGATTCAACCTCCGATTCTCGGTTCAATCACTCGTTTGGGTACATCTCGTCTCCCTTTAGAGCCGGACTTCTCATAACAGCGGCGCCCAAGCTCCCCTGCTGGTGCTGTTAGCGACGAATAACCCCCCCTGTCGGCTGGTTTTTGGGCCTGGGCTGGGGCTGCGGAATATCCTTGTCGTTGAAATTCAACCTACCCGCCCTGCCAATCCAATCCGGCTTCCCCGTCCCTGTACAGAAAGTTAACGCTCCGTGCAGGGTGCTGGCTGTGCTTTCTTTGCGTATTTGCGAGTTTTTCGTTCTTAATGTACTCTTGGACCTGGACCTGAGCACAGGCTGAAGCCATTCATTTGTTCTTCTCATCACTTTCGAAGCTGGAACTGGATGCCGGCTGGGTTGTTTTGTCTGTGTCAAGGCGAAATTCGGCGTCCTTTCTTTTAACCTAACCGTGGGGTCCATCTCTCGACACCCATCATTTTCCACAGGAATCATACCTTTGACCAGCCCACACCGAATCCGCCTTTTCTCCAAAGACCAACTCTTTCTCGCATTCGTTCTTCAACACCGATCGACTTCTTGGTTAGATAGCTGTGCTTGTGACTGAGGTTCTTGCCATCATTTTTTGTGCGGCTTGTTTCGAAACTCTGGAACGACACTCGACCCTCGCTCACGAACCGCCGAAACCTTCACCACCAAAGCAACCGCTTTTTTTGCTTCTGGCCCAGCCTTTGCCAAATTCCAGTTACGGATCGAATACCTTGTTCTAGAACCGACAGCAATGGCCAAGAGCTATTGCTACATTTTATCAAATACGATCTCTTCATTTTCAGATATCTGCGCTGCTACGGTCGGCGCACCTTGCCGGAGGACGCAGTACAGTGACTAACTGAACGCTACCAACTGCATCACCGACGAAACGACGAACACGACCAAAAATTCGATACCCTTGCACACAAAGCGAAACTTCGTTTTGTAAGCAAATTTATACCTGCCCGCTGGGCGACCATAGTTTTTGCCAGCCTCTGGCGCCCAGCAGCAGCATCTGATTCCACGACTGCCAAGTGCATCACACCATGACTCCCCTCGCTATTTCTGTACCCGACGCTCCGGGTTCACCACATGCAACCCGAGGCAAGTTTGCCTTTTATGGTAATCGACAACGGGATAGTGAGAACAGTAGCCTTGCACCAGGTACCTCGACAAGTGATGCATCACCTTATGCCTCGCCTATGACTTCACCATCAATGTCTCCGTTAGCATCTCCTCGGGTTCAGATAGTGCCGTTTGGATCAGCCTACCGACATACTCGCCAACCCTCTGATGAGTCTCTGTCACATTTACCTCCTTTGCCAGTTTCACCAAGATGGGATTCAATGTCAAACCCTTCAAGATTTATTCTTGGACAGTCAATATCACAACGAGCAGGATCACCATTTGACTCTCCGCACTCGCCCTCACCTTTAAGCTACGATACTGCGGCAAGCACTCCCGTCGAATCTCGAAACACGTCTCCGACATTTCTGACATCCAAATCGTCACTGGCTGACCTGCGCGCCTACGACAGCCTGCCACCCACCGTGGAGAACTTCTCGCGGCCGCGGAAGCAAAGTATCCGCCAGCCAATGACAGACGCGCCTAAGCTACGACCAGTCCACAGTACCCTGGCTACCGCTACCGCTACCGCGACTGCGACCGCTACATCGCCCTCTACCCCCGGCCTCAATCCCGCCGACCAGTACCTGGAGCTTGTATCACCTTCGCAACATCCCTTATGGCCTCCTCCTCCACGTCCCCGCGGTCCTTCAGTTTCATCTTGTCAGTCTTCATCTACCTACCACTCGGTCCTATCTCCACCTTCCAACGACTTTTATGAGCCTCGAGCGCCCCGTGCTCGGACGGCCAATGGTGCGACAGCTTCCGCCGCACGGCCACCATTAAGCTACTCCAACCCAGGGTCGGCCTCACCGAGCCCTGTCGTCGCCCCGTGGATGAGTGGTGAAGAATTTAGATCGAGCTTTCGCTCTCAATTCACAGAATCTACTGCTCCAGGAACTGCAGTAACTGAGAGAAGTAGCGTCCTTACAAAGGACAGCTCCGTTACATCATTATATCCGAGCCCTGAAGGCGAAGGGGAGCAAGAAGTCAACCCTGAAAACGACAACGACCCCGAACACGACGAACCGAGCCTTGAGGATGTTATGGGCATGTACGAGCAAGGTTTCGACGACGACGAAGACGACGTGCACTACCCTGATCATCACAACAGAAATTCTCGCCCCGTGACATCAACCTCAAACATGGATCAGCGACACAGCATCAGAGACGATGCAGATGACGAGGATTTTCCTCAACGCAAGGTTCAAGAGTCCAACTCGACCCTTGACATGGAGATTCGGATGTCCAAGATGATCTTCACCCATCCAGCCTTCACATCATCAGTTCCTCATATCGCCGAAAACTACGGTCGCGGAATGAACGAAAAGCGAGATTCGGCCAAGTCTTTGGACTCTGAGCCTTCTCTCAATGAACAACCTTCTTCCGCTGTCGAATCAACTCCCACAAGCGCACCACCTGTCTCCGCGCCCCTCTCACCCGTTGGTGAGCCTTCCGAGCGACCCGAAACCCCTGAATCTGGACGCAATATGGGCTACGCTTCGGAGCCCGCACCTGAACCAACACCGACAGCAGCACCCGCACCCATTCCTGAG
Source organism: Fusarium odoratissimum NRRL 54006 (assembly GCF_000260195.1). Taxonomy (NCBI): domain Eukaryota; kingdom Fungi; phylum Ascomycota; class Sordariomycetes; order Hypocreales; family Nectriaceae; genus Fusarium; species Fusarium odoratissimum. Next base: position 275,537 of record NW_022158691.1, on the reverse strand, counting down.
CCTCAGCCTGTACCTGAGCCAGTATACGCCCCTCCACCACCTGTTGTTGCACCTGAACCTGTCGAGCCCGAGGACCCTGGCGCTCGTGACCGATACGGCTTCAAGAAGGAGAACCAGTACGTGACGCGGCAGCAATATGATACCTGGAATGCTGGATACACCGAGTACCTGGCACGCCGTCGGAAGAAGTGGAATGCCTACCTCAAGGATAATGCTCTCATGACAGATCACCCCAACCGATTCCCTGCTCCCAACGCAAAGACAAAACGCTTTGTTCGCAAGGGCATTCCTCCGGAATGGCGCGGTGCAGCTTGGTTCTACTACGCTGGTGGTCCCGCCATTCTGGCAAAGCACTCGGGTCTCTACGATAAGCTAACAACTAAGCGAGCTAAGGACGTTGATGCTGAAGCTATCGAGCGAGATTTGCATCGGACATTCCCTGACAACATTAAGTTCAAGCCCCCCGGCGGGATGGACACGGCATCGAGCAGCGCTAGAGAAAGCCAATCAACAATGTCGGACTCTACTCGGGGCTCTAGCCCATCGCCTCCCAATGTGGACGGAGAGACACCAATCATCACTTCTCTTCGCCGCGTGCTCCATGCCTTTGCTGTCTACAACCCTCGGATCGGATACTGCCAGAGCTTGAATTTCCTTGCTGGTCTTCTCCTTCTGTTTGTTGACACTGAGGAGCAGTGCTTTTGGCTTCTCAATGTCATTACACGCATCTACCTCCCCGGTACCCATGAGATGAGTCTCGAGGGCTCCAAGATTGATCTGGGCGTTCTCATGACTGAGATGCGTACCTCCATGCCTGCCGTCTGGGATAAGGTCGGTGGCGAGCTTGAGGCTGATCCCAACTCACGACCCTCGACAAGCAAATCCATTCGCCTCACTCGTTCGCGTCGCAAGGAACTCGCACGCATGTCAACACCAACTGACCGACTTCCACCAATCACTCTTTGCATGACGGCTTGGTTTATGAGTTGCTTCATTGGAACGCTCCCGATTGAGACTACTCTCCGCGTGTGGGATGTCTTCTTCTACGAGGGTTCCAAGACTCTGTTCCGCATTGCACTAGCCATCTTCAAGCTGGGTGAGAGCGAGATTCGGGCTGTAGCCGATCCTATGGAAATGTTTGGTGTCGTGCAATCAATGCCTCGCCGGCTGATCGACGCTAACGCCCTTATGGAGGCTTGCTTCAAACGACGGAATGGCTTCGGGCACCTCAGCCAGGTCCAGATTGACGAAAAGCGTCAGCAACGACGAGCTAAGGCGCAGCTGGATCGAGTCCGTCAGGGCAAGACGTGGAACGTGGGATAGTCGGAGTCGGAGAACAGCCACCACTGTCTACCCCGACCCGAAACACCAGGAAATTAAACGTCTGAGCCGCGTCAACATTATCACATCACCTCAACCCTTCAACACTCCTTCAATATCTCCTTTTACTACCTCATCTTCTTTCTCATTTCGGTACACCCTGGCTCGCACTGAAACAGGTGCGAGCCACCGAACCTTATCATGGAATGGCGTTTCAATGGAAGGCATGGTCTATTTCTCGATTTAGCCGGCATTATGTCTTCGTTTTTTTCTTTATTCACTTTCATACTCAACCTTCCTTTCAAAATTTCCTTTACTTCTTTTTCAGCTACCCCAATATCAGGGGGAGCTCGTTCACAATGTCTTAAAGCAGCGGGGAGGGATCAGCGTTGGACGGCTGGAATGTACAGGATGGAATGGAACCTAAAAAAGGAACATTGTTTTATACTTGATGACGATGGTTTACGGCTGCATTGCGACAAGACAAAAAAAGCACCACCAACCTCACAGCACTCTTGTAGGGAAGAAAAAGACTTCTTACGGAGGGAGGCATGGCTAGGATGCAAAGGACTGGCAAAGCCAGGCGGTGTCTGATTTTCATATAGATGGGGGGAAAATTACGTATGAACTGGGTAGAACCTTATTGTCGAGGAGTAGATTTGGGGGAAAACCTTTTTTGATACCCTAATGGAATGAAAGATAATTACATGACTGTTCTCTTTGCCTCCGCGCGAGGTCTATTGATGTCCCACCGTTGTCCACACGCTTCGATCTGTCTGAGACAAGGTGATCGGGATATTTACTCGTGATAAATGATAATGTCTCATGATGAGTCTTGTGAGCATGGCCAAAAGTGAGACAAAAATCAGCCATGTTGCGCTGAAATAACTGAGAAGGATTGAATAGGTATGCTGACACTGACACTGACACTGACCTTGAGACTGGAGTATTCTCAGAAGGACGCAAAAAATAAAGTGTCAAAGTTGAGCGTTTGTCATACTAAACACATCTGATCTAGGATTTCTGTCACTTGGGACTAAGATCTCACATTTCCATTCATCCGACTTCAGCTGAGTTAGCCTCAATCAGCATGACAAACATTGTTGCTTACCAGGCTCGCCCTTGAGAAATTCTACGTATACCATGGCACGTCTTTTGCCACGACGCCAAAGAACTGGCAAAGATTAGCTGATATACATGAGCTCACGATGATCTGGAGGACTTTGTGATGAGAGAGAAGTCGTCTTTCGTCGCTGTAGTTCATCTGGATTTTCCTTTCCAATAATGATATACCGATAGAAAGCCTGGAGAGGCATCAAGATACATCATGTGTGTTCGCTATTCCATTTAGCTGATCTCGCCCTTTTCAAGCATTCGCTATAAAATTCCCAAGACACCTAGCAAGACGCCTCCTGATGCCACGCAACCAGTTTCTGAACCTTCCTCGCTCTTGTCGCTCCCCCTCCCCCTCGTAAGTCGATGTGATGATATCTTCCACTAAATCAGTCCGGAGTTGGTCATATTCTAGTTGTCTTTGTGCTACTTCCTGCATGATTTCCCATGCCTTTTCTCTCTGCTGTGGACTTTGATGGTCCAAAGGCAATGGGGGGTGTAGCATTCTAGGGTGTGTAACGTGTCTCAGCCTTGTTACTGGTATTTGTGGTCTGAAATACGATTGAGGTGCAGGAGCGGGAGGCGCAGACGTAGCATCTATACCGAAAGGTCCTGGTATTACGGCGCAGCACCCGTTGTTTCCATGGCTGTCATTCTAGGCAACTGGAGGGAAATCAGGTGAACCCATTGCATACTGCTCAACTTGTTTCTTGGCGGTTTTATTAAACTCGGCACGGTTGTTCTGATACTCTTGAGCAATGCGCTCCTCAAGAGGGCTGTCGATCTGGGGCTCCTCTAGGAGATTACGAAGGCCCTCGAGAACGGCGCGGAGCTGCGTGCTAGGTTTCCAAGCATCGGGCTTGAGGAGGCCAAGGCAGATGTTGCCTTGGCCGTCGTTTGTGACGTTGGGGTGATAGATCCGAGTGACGAACTTGACGACAGGCGGCTTGAAGGGGTACCCAGTTGGCAGGGTCAGGACGATTCCGAATTTGCCTGGGTAGTAGGGAGATGACTCAGGTGCCGTGAGCGTTACATGCCAGGTGTAGATGGACTCATCAGGTGGGAGGGAAACGGTGAAACCCTCAGGCGGGTTTTGAGAAATCTCAGCGAATTCCTTGAATATGTTAATCGGTGGTATCAAGAATGGAAGGGAGGAAGATTTACCTTTGTGATACGCTTGGACATTGTCGGACGATGTAGTTATTACCTAGCTTTTCTTATGGATGGGGGATGATGTTGTGCCTCTCCTTCACTTGCGGGGCTATTCTCTTGATAGTCTCGATATTGAAATGATGATGGGTTGAGCGATAGACTGTTTGCGTGATGTAGATGCAGATGTAGATGTTGAAGTTGGAAGTAGGAGGTGTAGAAGGAAAGGAAAGGTATGACGATGGTGGGGTACCTTGCTGCTGTTGGAGGCAACAGCTATCGATGTACCTACGAAGCTTAGCGTAGCGTACCTTACCTGCAATCCATCACCCAGGAAGCAAGAAAACTTCTGATGCTAAGCCAGGCTGCCAAAATTAATTGGTCTAAAGGCCTGCTAAGATATAAGTACCTAACTTACCTAATTCTTTTTCTCACTGAGGATCAGGGTCCTAAGTTTTCTTGCCCCCCCCTACCTTAGCCATGTTAAAGCTTCTGTGGGGCAGGCTCATTGATGAAACGCAGTGGAGCAGTCAAGTTATGAGCGAGAACCTTCAGGTTGCAGTGCTTTGAGGAAACGCATCCATTACTATGGGATATGGGCGGGACTCTGAAAGAATCGATCTGAGAGACGCGGGAAATTGTGCTGCATGTCAGTGTTTATATAAAAATAATAATAACAAGGTTGTCTATATGCTGTCTTGCTCTAGTACGCTAAGACATTAGACAGGGTTCAGACAGACTCAGGGAACTCTTTAAGTGTTGGTCTCTGATAAACAGTTGAGAAAATATAAGTAATCGGATATAGGATTGAAACAGATGCACATTAGAAGAGCCTGGCTGCCGGGGCACAGCGCATGACGGCATCCTATTTCTCGAGAGGAGACTACTTTCACCCATGGAAGGGAAGGGTTCCAGCATGAGAGCATCAAGTATCGTAGCTGTTCAACACAGAATCAAGGTTACAGGAGCTCCAAACCAAGAACAACCCGAGATACCCAAGGGTCATGCTGCTCACACTGATATACATCGCATTACTGTTCTTCCAACACTGAATCACGCATCACCCAGAAACTCCCTGAACGAAACTTTTACCCTACCAAGGACTTGAATCGTCAATTAGTTTGCTCCTATACCACGCATCTCCCCAATGTATATCTAAACATCCATCATCGACAAACATCCTTTTGAAACAGATCATATCGCTCAATCCTAACCGTCGGTACCACTGCTCCTGAATGTTGCGCACAGCGCAGCATAGTGATGTGTGAGATCCAGCACATTCTGCGGCAAGCTAGTAGCTTGAATGATGCTTCGGACCTTCACTGCTCCCTCGTCCTCGATAAGAGTCCGTATTGTGTGCAGCAGCTCAGGGCTGAACTCGCTGTACCATCGATACTGCCATGTCACTAGTCGGATGACGGATGCCACCGTCTCTCTTGTGCTCTTGGTCTTTTCAAAGACACGTAGGATGCCCGCGAGGGCCTTGGGGCTGAATCGGATTGACAGGCATGCGCGATACGCCTCGACAGCTTCGTCGACGTGCTGAAGACGCTCGGCGAGAGAACCAAGGATCTCCCACTCCTCTGCCGACTTCTTGTACTGCATCTGCTGGGCGCGGTACTGAGCCATCTGGGTACGCCAGATTGTGTAGACACGCAGGTCTTCGTAGAGCACCATGAAGAGGCTGTCTAGCCAGCGCTCACAAAGACGCTTGGTGTTGAGCTTGGACAGATGCTCGTCATTCTTGGTTGTCTGTGAATTGTTAGCTTTGATCCTGCATGATATGTAAATAGAGCCTACCTCGCTGTCCGCCTTTGCCTCGCCTGGATCGATAACATTAGAAGGCTTCTCGATCTTATCCTGTTCGCTAGTACCGTTGGTGGCAGGGACTTCCTCGCTGGCTTCCTCAGCTTTGGAAGTGGCCTCATCAAGCTTCTCTGCCTCTTCATCCTCGGTCTCATCATCTTGGTTGACGGTCTGATCAGGTGTGCCCCGTAGACCATCTGTGCTAGGAGTTCTCTTCGCTGAAGAGGCTGGCTGAGTAGCCTCTTGCTTCTCTGTGCGATACTCATCCTCCATCACAAATACATTACTCCTGATCTTCAGCAACTGATCCCAGCCAATCTTGGCCGTCATCTCGGTCAGAATGTCATACGCCTTCTTAAAAGTGCCCCTGTAGGATGCTGCGCGCAGGTTGAGCAAGCTAGGGTCGACCTGTTCCGAGTATCGTGATTCAGGCTCGCTGTCAATCTCGTCAAGGCGAGTTTCGGGGAGGGTTGGCAAGTGAACCTCCTTTGGTTCTGGCATCAGAGGCGTGTCCTTGTCTTGGTAAGTGAACATAGGGCATGAGTTGAGAATGGTAAGCGCATTGTCCCAATCCTCCATAGCTACGTAGACTTGAGCCAGTCTCGCCCAGGTGCTGAACTCGGTTGGGGCAGCGACAGTAGCGCGATCCGCACAGCCAAGAGACATCTTGAGTCTTTCGTCTCTAAGCTCAGGCGTAGGGGCACTCTTGGCCTTGTGCAACAGGAATTCAGCTTGAGTGTCGAGCATGACATAGTCCATAGGAGTCTCTTGCAAGGACTGGTGAAGCGTTCGGACACCAGCAACCTCCTCATGGCCCATGAACATGACCTTTGCCAGTAGAGATGATACCTCAACGCTTTGCGTTCGAAGTTTCTCAAACAAGTTGATTCCAGAGGCATATCGTCCGGTTGTCTCGAGGTACTTGAGCAGACCCGTAGTTAGGTGATTCGACACGTTGGTAGGCACCTGAACCACAGAATCGGAACCCAGCTGCCATCCTAGAACGTTGGTTAGCCTAGGTAGAGTAGCCAGTTTGGGGTGGCATACCCCTGAAGAAGAGCTGTTCTGCGGCATGGAGGAAACGATGCTCGGTTTCAGTGTTTGTAACAGGATTGAATCTTCGAACACCCATGATCTTTCGAATGGTATCGCCGCTGCCATCGTCTGCGTATGAGTAAGCTCGAAGAACACTGCATAGATAAGTCTCCAGCCAAAGCTCCTCCGATGCTTTCCTCTTCTCGCCTCGTTCGTCAACGCAGTAGCTTTCTACGGTTCCGGGGATCGATACGTGTACGCGCATGTCGAGTCGCGAGAACGCATTGTAGCAGCTATTCAGAATTAGGGCCTGCAATCGCGAATGCAGGGGCGCATAGGAGTCATGACGCACCAGTAGACACCCTCGACAATCTTGTTTGTCGCATTTGGCCCAGATTCTTTGTAGGTTAGGGTATTAATATATGCTGCCAGACTCGCAGAAGAGGATGCATCGACGCCGGTAACATGGTGATAAACGCCAGTCTTCAGAAAATTAGTTCCTGGTCTCCCTTGCGCCGAGAAGCTTGCATACCTGTTTAGCTGGGTTTCGCACGGCATGCTTGAGAAGATGAACAAGATCGGGAGGACCAAGTTCTCTTAGACCAGAGAGGGATTCGGTTCGTGCATCGATCGACTCGTGGAGGATCTCCTCGGTGATTCTATCTTGAGATTAGCTATATGAACGCCAAGCATCTCGATGGTGTTGCGCACTCAGGGACCGCTGGCGCGACCATGACGACGAGCTCCTCGTGAACCGCTAATGGAAATCAGAGTCGAGATTGTAGCCAGGATTGTCGAAATTGACTCGTCTAGGGAATAAAGAGGGAAAAGTCGAGGTCGGTTGCGATCTCTTTGTTCTCGAATCGAGGACTGCGGAGCGGGCGTAAGATGTGGAAGCCAACAGTTGCTGGTCCCTCCTTAAGATCTGGCCTTGCTCCTTGCTCTCCTTGATAGCTGGAGCTACGTACTGAGTTAGTCCAGGCCACGTTAGGGGCCGTGCAGCTCTAAACACCGCCACATCCACGTGCTCCTACCGCAATAAACCGAGTCTCTGTGTGGCGTAATGGGGCTGAAATGATCCGCGTCTTAGAACGCGCTTTCGTCAGGGCAATTAATGAGGTGGACATCCGCTAAGCATGTCGAATTGTCCCCAAACTCTCATCAAAATAGCCAACTTGTTAGGATATATCCTTTATCGCAAACACGAATGTCGGCTGTTGCTTTAGAAGCATTGCAACCGCCAATATGGTACGATGCCCAGATGTTGGAGAGAATCTTTGCTAATTAAATAATTAAAGCCGGCATTCCAAGCAATCAACCTCGAGCCAGAGGATAATATCGATGAACAAATCGATACCACAAAAGAGATTCATGTGAGATTGATAGCTAACTAAACAATCGCGCACACTAACTGACCTATTCCAGGTCGACGAAGCTCTAAAAAGGTTCCAGAATGCCTTAAAACTCCATGCACAAGGACCCCGATCGCGCGAAGCTGCCGAAACCGCATACAACGAGCTATTCGAATCCGAGATCTTCAAATACCGAGAAGCCAAAACTGACTACGAACGAGCAGAGCGACATGCAGACGGTCAACCAGATGTGTCCAACTTGGACCATTCCCTCACAGATGGAGGATTAGATGTCGATGCCGGAGGGGCAGATGGTGTCGCAGCTAGTCTTGCTCAAGCGCTCTACTTATCCTACAAAAACTACGGCCAGTTCTTTGTCGACAAGTACAAGGACGAATCTACCTCAAATCCGGCATTCAAGGAAAAGACCCGACTGAAATATCATGACGACCATGGAAACAAAGTTTTGGATAGCTGGATGACTGCTTTGGACCAGGACCCATCCGATCCAGAGCTCTGGAGAAGGGCTGCTCGATTCGCAGGCGCCATGAATAGCCACCGTATCAAGCGGTATTGTCTTGAGGCTGCGATTGAGTTGGATGACGACCCGGCTGTTGTGGAAGTTGAGCCTCCCTCTTTAGCAGAAGGCATGGCAGGTGAGCAGTTGAAAGACCAACTGCAGCTTCTTGGCGATGAGATGGCTCTATCGCATCCAATAATGGCTCCCTGGCTTAAGAAGAAAATGCCTGCTCTTCTCAAGCGTCACCTTGATCCCATCCCCTTTCTACCAGACCCGACTAGGTCATTAATACCACCCAAAGACCCCGTTACTCAGGATCAGACTGTGGAAGACACAGAAATGAGAGAAGCCGAGGATGCAAGCCGCAGCGGCCCCAAGACAGTGTCCTCCTGGGCAAGTCTTGGTGATGAACTCATAAATTGTCTTACAAATTCCACCGAGGTATTTGACATATTTGATGAAATCGTACAGAGCAGCGTGGACGAGGTTGTCGTAGAAACACCCTCGAACGATTCTGAAAGCATCAGTTCAGAGATTCAAGTTGCGATAGGAAGGCCGATCCAGCCAGCGGAACCATCCGAGAAGAGTAGCCCCGAAGCAGAGTCCAAGGATCAAAAGGCTGCATCTGAGGCCACCGAAGACAGCCAAAAGGCTGGTGACCAAACCAAAAAAGAAGCCAACGGAGTATCAACAAGAAAACGATCGCAATCTGCAGCGGGACTGCCAGACGGCGCGGAAGAAGAGAATGCGACCGAGAAACGCAGTAAACGAGTTCGACGAAGAGAAACACTACAAGCTGAGGAATCAACTGATCCCAGCACATTAATCGCTAATCAATTGCAGCCTTACCAAGGCGCTGACCAAAACCTATTCCAAATGACCAAGAGCGTTCTGGAAAATCTGGGCGTGGACGACAAGTCGACCTTCGATTTCATCACTGAACTCATCGATTCATGCGCTGTTGAAGACCGACCAGGAAAGATTACGAATCTGGCCGCAGGAGATCTGAGCAGTGCCATTGTTGACTTTCGCGAGGAGGTCGCCAAGGTGTTCTTGCACAAGAATGAACAAGCCCCTCTCGGCCCATCATCTTTCTTGGAGCATGCGAAGACAAGTTCGCAAGACCAGAACTCAACGCCGACTTTCAATGAGACACAGGGCTTAAGGGCGTTTGCTACAAAGGTCGGAGAATCTCGATCGTGGATGACCGTTGAAGATGTCGCATATGAATGGGTCAGAGCTGTTAGCCAGAGCTATGCAACAACCAAGTGGTCCGACAAGATGAAGCTATCTGTAGTCCAGATGCTCAATCATTCGGATTCAGCTTTGCATCAAAGAATCACTGAAAAAATGGAGTTGGCTACTGGTTCACTCGAGAAGCTGGCCGAGCTCGAAACCATCGTCCCTATGATCTATGAACTTCATATCGACATATACGAACTCATCACCAATCCCAGTAGCGTTGTGGATTATGCAACTCGTATGAAGACCAAATACCGCCTCGGACGGTGGCTTGATGTTGCTTCTGCTTACATCCAAGCACTTGACCGCCCTTCAAATGATGAACTTTCAGCACGTTTCTTATGGACCTCAGTTCTTGTGTCTTCACATTCTGAGCAGCCCGTGCGCGAACACATTCTTCTCATGTGGACATCTCTACGGGATCACCTGGCAGATGAGAAGATCCCAACCATTTCACTGCCAAACAACGTGGTCATGCCAACGATCTCCCCAGAAGCCGCTGATCGCGAAATCTCCAAGCTCACTACAATGGACTTTTTCCTCGGATTGTTTCAGGATAACATGGAGGATCCAGTATCTGTCATTGAGACGCTAGAGCCCGTTCTCAACCCTTCTTCAGTCTGCGCCCCCCCCCGGGAGTCAGACTCCGAGAGTCCGGGTACTGAAGCTGATGATGCAAGCTCAAGCGACAAGCAAAAGAAGTCACTTTCGGACTGTGCAAGTCAGAGCCTGCAAGATCTATGGAAATTTCTTCATAACAGTAGCACAGAGCTTAGGTTGTTTCTGTGGTCACGTTTAGGAGCCGCTTACGATGCTATCGGTTATCCCACCAAGAAATTCTCTTGTTGCCTAAAGAGCATTGAGTTGATCGTATCAGATCTGGAAGGCGAAACATATGCCAACACTCCGGCCGACTCCAGGAAGTTGCTCTTGATGCGCACTCTGAAATCGCTGGATGAGCTCCTCATTAGTGCGCTGTACTCTGCGCTCAATGATAACACCGCTTTCGAAATTATTGACGACGCTCACATCAAATCTACTACTGCCGCGCTCGCCAAGGTCAACTGTTTACTGCACGTGTCGAGCCTCTGCGAAGACGAGGTTCGTATTGGCCTCAAGACAGAACGTCCTGGCAATGCTGCTTCGAAAGCAGCCCTCCAATCACTCAAGAACAAGTTGAAGGAAATGCAGATTCGTGCATGGTGCCTCCAATACACCATGTTCAAGGCTGGAATCAATGAGGACAATTGCATAATCGGGTTCGAAAAGGACCTGGCCGACTTCCTCGCCGCCATCCACCAGGTTATTGGCATTCGCAAGTTCTGCAAAGCTTCCAACAAGATCTTCCTCAAGGTTATGCGTGTCGAACTTCTCAAGCTCAAGAACATTGAGAACTGGGAAGACTATCTTGGACAAGTGCTCTACGATTTACATGGCCTCAAACTTGGGGCAGGCGTTTGGGAAGTCCAGGATCATGCCTGTCCTCCCGAGAAGCTTGAGAAGCGACAGACCATGCAACTCGTGGAGAGGGTTACTATTCTCGCGAATCGCATGCCCATGAAAGATCTCCTCAAGTCAGATCTCAAGACAACAATTGATCACATGCAGCAGACTCTTGGCCAAGCAAAGTCAACGTCTCAGATGTATCACAATCTCCGCAACTTTACCGAATACTTGAAGAGGCCTATACACCCACTGCGTCTGTACAGAGCCCTTACTGGGGAAGTTTCAGTCGACGCTGTGTCTGTTAACACGCCGGAGACCATCCTCGCGACTCATGGCTGGTTCTTTTTGCTCGGCATGATGGCTCTCACTAAGTTCAAGGGTGTCGACTTGAATCGTAGACAGACTCCTGGCGCAACCGACGATTTGCGTATAGGTGCGACTTTCTTGCGACTCCAACTTCAGTTCACTGCAGACAGATGGGATGCCTGGTTCCGGTTGGCAGAATGCTTTGACTACGAACTGGATGAGTCGGTTCTTTGGACTGCTGACAAGATGAACAAGGACCGACCTGAGCTGGTCAAGTTCCAGCGAAATGCTATCCATTGCTATACCCTCGCGCTTTCACACTCCCGTAACGTGGAAGTTGAAACGCACGATGGGGACCCTTTGCATGACTTGTATCACAAATTTGCTATGCGAATGTATGCCTCGAGCCGTGAGCCATTCGCTATGGAACCGTTCCATCACTCTGATCAAGAAAGGTACTTTATCGAGGATATGGGAGCTGGAACCTTCAAGAAGATTTTGCACCCGCAAATGAATGAGTACAAAGTCTGGAAATTTGCAGCCAAGCTGTTCAGGATGGCAATGCAACGAAAGCCAACCGATTGGAAGTAAGTTGAAGCTCCCGCGCAGGTGTATGCCGAGTCTAACAGTGACAGGAACCCGTACATGCTCTCCAAGTGCTACTGGAAGATGTACCAGACCTCTGATGACCAACTCGACGTCAAGGACATGAAGTCCAAGATCAGCATTGAACTACTGATCCATACACTTAAGAAAGCAGTCAAGGTAGCGCACAATGCTCGACGGGGTAGGAACAGCGATCCTATCCTCGAGCCACATTACAAGATAGTTTCCATCTTACACAAGCTGGTGATTCGAGGAGACTTACCATCTAAAGACGCTGCTGCGATCTTAGCTGAGCAGCCATTTGGTCTAGCTGTCAACCCTGATGACCACTTTGCTTCCTTCACAGAGCCTGAAGATTGGGAGGAGTATATTATTCGCAATCTCACCAAGCTCAGAGACAAGGATAAGTCTAACTGGCAGCATCGCATCATCATCAGGCACGCTAGAATCCTGTTCGATGAGGCCAATGAGGCGCAGGGCAGCGATAGATTGGTGGAAGCAAAGGCTGCTTTCGGTATTCTTCGGGACAGCATGGTCACTAAAACGATGGTTATGAACGTCTGGAAGTGCGATGCGGAGCGACCCGGTCGACATCACGTTTACACAGAGCAATACGTCCGTTTCATGACCAAGCTATTGGTCATTATGTCAGATCGCAATAATCTGGAGCAGCTTCTGAGACGTCTTCGAAAGAAGGGTGCAGACTATTACCACTTCACCGATTTATGGCAGTCTTGCTGCATGGCTTACCTCAAGCTCTTACGAGAAGGTTACCATGTGTCACCAGTCTCAGACGACGTGTTCAAGTCTCTTTCCAGCGAGGAGTTCGAGGTTATTGGAGAGAGGATCGCAGACTGGGCCGCAAGCGACGGTGCTGACATTCCATTGTTCAATTGCATGAAGGAAACCATCGAGCTGAAGAAACTCAATGCTAATCTTATGAAAGTGGCACCCATTGATGATCTACTGAACGATTGTTACTCCAGGATCTACTCTGAGATAGCCAAGACACTGCCTGGCCCAGACCCTAGCAAGGTCGTGGAGGAGCGACACCATGCTAAAGAAGTTGCGGCCCAGCTCGAAGCAGCGCAAGCAGAGGCAAAAGCCACCAGCTCGCTCGCAAATATTCTCAATGCGCCCAATGGACAGGAGAGCATCACAGGCACAGCAACTCCCATGGAGACAGAGAAGCATGAGGCTGCACCACGGGCACGAAAGCTTGGCGTCAGACGACCCGATGTCTTGCGCAAAGCTGAGCAAGCAGTCGTCCGAGCTCTGGAGGCGCCCAAGTCAAGCAAGAGCAGAGTTGGCAGTGTCTCGAGCGGTAAGCGTGGTAGCCACACGCCTATTCAGCATGCAAGCGATGCGGGCAGCGATGAGGAAGCTGATGCTCAGATTCGACGAGAAGCTGGACACGACGTTGATGTTGATATGAAGGATGCTGGAGATGAGCATGAAGAAGAACACGAAGAGGATCACGAAGACCATGAGGAAGAGCACGACGAGGACCATGAAGATGGCGTGGATGATGACAACGGCGAAGAGCACGCCGAGGATAAGGCTGAGAGCGAGCCAGGCAGTATTCACGATTCAGCCGATGATGAGAGTGACCTCAGCGATGTCCCTGAGGACTACGATGAGGAAGTGCCTCCTGGGCTTATCTTCCCAAACCTCAGACAACATACCGACGAGTCCAGCGGCGAAGACGCTGATAGTGAAAGTGAGGGAGACGACGAAGCTGAAGAGAGCGATGGCGAAGAAGAGGCCGAGGAAGAAGAGGAACACGACGAGAGTCGTGAGGACGGCGAAGAAACTCTGGGTAACGAGGATACAGAGTTGGCGGATGGTGAAGAGGAAGAAGATGAGGTTGACGGCGATGAACGACGAGAGAATTGGGACGCAGACGATTCCGTGAGGGCTGAAGCGTGGTGATTATGTTTTTTCTACGGCGAATTGGCGTCTCAAGGCAGTTTTACTGGGTATCACTATAGGTAGAGGCTGGGATTGGGATAACTATCTGCTGTATCATTATTACACTTAGAATTACCAAAGAAACGATTCGTCACTGGCAAGAAGATGGCCTCAAAAGAATGCCGTTACACACTTTTAACCTTTATAACACAAGGCTGGCACTCCACGAGTTTATGAATACAATATAATTCCTAGGGTTATACCACACGGATGATAGAAGAGAAAGTCAGCCCTTCCGGAAGGACTTGATCACTACTCGTACAATTCTCTGCCGTCCAATCTATTCATCGACAAAGATATCGTCCTGAGCGCCGTCCATGAACCCCATTCGCTGGTTGTAAGTAGGAGTCTTGCCATTAGGGGGGTTGACGTTGTTGCCTTCAGCCTCTGCACGATATTAGTCACTAACAGCCACAAACTCGATCGAGATAAACTCACGGTTCCATGCCATCATCTGCTTGGGTCCAGGGACACACTTGGTAGGGTTGTCACGGCAGTAGACAGGAGGCTTAGGCTTGCCGAGCTTCTTGGTGGAAGTACTTCCAGTGACTTTGCAGCGATGGTTCTGCATGTACATGTTTGGCTGGCCACCTGTTCATGGCGTCAGTTGTGCTTTCGTATACAAGAGGAGAAACTTACAGCCATCGGGGATCCAAAGCCACGCGCAGTAGCAGCCCTCTTCAGGGCATGCAGGCATATCGGCTGGGACGTCGTACCAAGTCTCGCGAAAGAAAGGAGAGCTGTTTCGTCAGTTTTGTATCATGAGTCTCAGACTGGAGTCTTACTAGTATCGCACAGAGAAAACAACAAGGTTATCCATGGTGACCTTGCTGATATCGCTCTCGTACGAGATAGCCCAGGCCGTTCCACCAGTTGACTCAATGTTCTTGGTGTGCAACTCTCCACCCGAGCCATCACCACCATCCATGAGACAACCGCCCTCAGGACCTCTCCAAGGCATAGAGCGGTTCTTGCCATCCTGCCATTCTGTAGTCAACTCTCCCTTGTAAGAGAGTGTCGTGAAGGCACGGTTGTTGGCGAGTTCGGTCATGAAGGATTTCCCGGCTGGAAGCTCAAGGAACTCGCCCTTGGGAGGAGGCACGGCATCGCAGCCACGATCGGCTTGCATCCACCATTTGGACTTGGGGAGATCGTAGAGAGGGTTCACGGCGAGGTTGGTGTTGGAGTTGTCGACAGAAGAGTCATTGCCGCCCTAGAGAGTCAGAATGGAGTGATGAGATGATGGCAGGAGAGGTTTACTTTGCAGTACATGCCCTTGTTCCAAGAAGCAATGTGAGCACTCGCAGAAGCGACGAAAGTGAGAAGAAGAGTAGAAGTATACATGATGAAAAGAACGTAACGATATCAATATCAATGAATGGACAGTGTAATCAATACACCTATAACGAACGAAACTATAGACCAAAAGCATTCCTCATTCTCTCATTCATCAACTTATATATATACAACTCTGCTACACGAAACAATTACACCAAAAACTCCTTTCATCTCAAGATGGTGCAACTTCTGGGAGCGGCCGCCTTTAGAACAACAGGGATAAGAGATGGAGTTTGGCGCTGGCGAAACAAAAGCTGACATGCGCGAAGCCATTCGGGGTTAAAGCACGAGCGTTGAAACTTGTGAAGATCTTCGTGATCCCTGCGCAGAGCGGCCGCTTTACTGGGACGGGGTTGTTTCAGACTTTGCTTGGGCTGGGGAAGGACCGGATGATTTTATTGATGATTCATAAGGCTGAAGAGTGAACAGCTAGAATTAGAATTGAGAATGTCAGTGGCTCAAGAGCTGAAGTTAATGAGAGGTTGCCTAAAGCTTAGTCAATTGGGCTTGATCGAGTTGGACTCATGATCTTTGAAGCTTTGAAGCTTTGACAAGGAGAATGTAAGCGGGCTTGGCAGGCTTGGCAGGCTGGGCTGATGAACTGTGATTAAAGTGGGAGAGCTGAGTGCAACTTTGAAACACGAAATATCTTTAGTGATAGTAAGTAAATGAATTAACTCGTCATCTAAATTAGAGGATCCTTCGTCGACGCACTCATCGTATAACCTCAAGCAGCCTACAGCCACTCCAGGTGACAAATGAGCAATCCACATCTCCTGGCCAAGATAGACATTGAAACACTGAAGCAAGCATCGAAGAATCCTTCGACTTTGACACTTTTCCCCCAACCAAAACAACGCCGAACTGCCGAAACTCCAGTCCAGGCACCAGCACTTAACCCTCCTCCTTGTCCATGTCGTCTCTCCCCCGCTTGCCGCCCTTCTTGCGTCCGCCTTTCAATGTGCTGCCCTTCTTGCCTCTCTCTTCGGTGAAGGACTTCATCTCGACTCTGGCGTGGCGTTGGGCTTCCTCAACTCGGGTCTGGAAAGTGAAGACCTCCTCCTTCTCGGTGGGATACTCAGTGAGCTTCTTGCCGAGGGCAGCCTCGATTCGCGTGAAGATCTCGACATCGTACTGCGTCACCACGCTGATGGCGATACCAGACTTTCCAGCACGGGCTGTTCGTCCGACTCTGTGAATGTATGTCTTGCTATCCTGGGGGAGATCGTAGTTGAGAACAACGTCGACCGAGGGAATATCCAGACCACGGGCGGCGACATCGGTAGCAACAAGAATATCTCGTGTGCCGGAGCGGAACTTGTTAAGGGCGCCTAGACGGGAAGTTTGGGAGAGCTGGCCGTGCAGAGGAATGGCGCCAAATCCAAGGGTCCTTAGCAGGATGGAAATACGCTGTGTCTCCCAGACTGTTCGAGTGAAGATGATCGTGGACTTTCCAACATGCTCGTTAATCAAGTAGATAAGATAAACGTCCTTGCGGACATGAGGAATAAAGATGTAGTGCTGGAGCAGAGTCGAGACGGTCTGGTACTTGTTGGAGCTGATGCTCACACGAACGGGATCTCTCAAACTGGCACGCTGAAGACTCTCAATCTTGGAGCTAATTGTCGCAGAGAAAAGATATGTGCGTCGCTCGCGGGGAATGAACTTGAGAATCTTGTCGATACTAGGTCCAAAGTCCATATCCAAAAGTCGATCGGCCTCGTCCATGATCAAGTACTTGAGGGTTCGTAGCGAAAAGCCCTTGGTCTTCTCAAGATGGTCCACAAGACGACCAGGTGTCGCAACAATAATATGAGGCTTCTTCCCGAGAGCAATGGCCTGGGGTACCATATCAAGACCACCGACAATCACAGCGCATCGTAGAGAGATGAGCGATCCGAGAGCTTCGAAGGCTTGGCCGATCTGGGTTGCCAATTCACGAGTCGGGGCGAGGACGAGACCGAACAGAGGCTGAGGCTTGTCGAGAAGAGCCTGGAGGACGGGAAGAGCAAAGGCAGCTGTCTTTCCACTACCTGTTTCGGCGAGACCGATAATGTCACGGCCTTCGAGAGCGACGGGGATGGACTTTTCTTGGATGGGCGTGGGGTACTTGTAGTTGAGCTTTTCGCAAGCTTCGCAGAGAGCGTCGACAATACCCTGACAATTGTTAGGTACAGAAAGTCAATTAGTAGTTATCAGGACATACGAGATCCTTGAAGGTTTTCTTGGGGGCATCCTCAACTGCTTCCTCAGCAGAAGGCTCCTCTAGAGTAGCGGACTCTTCCTCAGATTGCTCGTCATCAGAAGGCTCAGGCTCAGCTCGAGCAGGTTTCTCCGCAACGACCGGTTTCTTCTTCTTGGGCGCATCGTGCGCGACCTTTCTTCGTTTTGCGCCGAACATGGTGGGCGATGTCTAAGTAAAAGATAGTTCCCACCTCAAAAAAAGATCATCTTTTGTCAAGACTTCACATAAACTTTAGTGGGGACGGCTTATCGCACGTGCGCTAATCTTATCGCAGTCCCCGCCAAACTTTTTTTCTTTTCTGCCATTTGCGACAGAGAGCAGCTCCAAAGCAACTTTTCGACGAGTACAATCTAAACCAAACAAATTTCTTCACAATGGCGCGCAAACGAACAAAGAAGAGAACCCACTTGGGTGCCAGCAATCCCGATGTTGACTCTGCCGGCCATGCATCTGCGAAGGATCCCAAGAGCATGGTTATTCGAATTGGCGCTGGTGAAGTCGGTTCCAGCGTTAGCCAGCTTGCGGCCGATGTGCGAAAGGTCATGGAGCCTGGTACTGCGGCTCGATTGAAGGAGAGACGTGGAAACAGACTAAAGGATTACGCTTCCATGTGCGGTCCTTTGGGTGTTACTCACTTGATGCTGTTTTCGAGATCGGAGAGCGGCAACACCAATTTACGAATGGCTTTGACACCTCGAGGACCTACGATGAACTTTCGCGTGGAGAAATACTCGCTGTGCAAGGATGTTCAAAGAGCTCAGAAGCATCCCAAGGGTGGTGGCAAGGAGTTTATCACTCCTCCTCTGGTAAGAAGTCGTCAATTGTTGTTGACAAGCCTTTCCTAACAATCCACAGCTGGTCATGAACAACTTTACCCGCCCAGACTCGAATAGCAAGTCGAAAGTTCCCAAACACCTTGAATCGCTTGCCACAACCGTCTTCCAATCCCTCTTCCCTCCCATCAACCCCCAAGCTACACCGCTCAAGTCGATCCGACGAGTCCTGCTGCTGAACCGCGAGCAATCGGAGGAAGACGACGGTACATTCATCATTAACTTCCGACACTATGCTATCACAACAAAGTCCACCACAGTGTCCAAGCCTTTACGGAGATTGAATGCTGCTGAGCAATTCGTCACTACAAAAACAAGCCGGAAGGGCAAGATGCCTAACCTGGGTAAACTTGAGGATGTAGCGGATTTCTTGATTGGTGGTGAGAATGGCGATGGATATATGACGGATGCGACTAGCGGTAGTGAGATGGATACAGATGCAGAAGTCGAGATCTTGGACTCTACGACCCGAAAGGTCTTGTCTGCAAAGGCCCGACAAGCAGCCGCCCAGAACGACGCCGAGCCCGAGGCAGAAGAGGAGAACGTTGAGCGTCGCGCCGTCAAGCTCGTCGAACTCGGTCCCCGAATGCGCCTCCGCCTAACCAAGGTCGAAGAGGGTCTCGCCGACGGCAAGGTCATGTGGCATGAGTACGTCCACAAGAGCAAGGAAGAGATCAAGGAGCTCGAGAAGCGATGGGAGAAGCGTCACCAAGAAAAGGAGGCACGAAAGAAGGAGCAAAAGGCCAACGTTGAGCGCAAGAAGGCAGCCAAGGCCAAAGACGGCAAGAAGGATGACGACGATAAGGATGAGTTTGAGTATGACTACGATAGTGATATGGATGTGGATGAGTTTGACAGTGAGGGTCTGGCGGGTGATGCCGAGTTCAAGGTCAATGAGAAGATGGAGGAGGATGGAGAGTGGGAGGACGAGCAGGAGGAGATTGCCAATAGCTGAGTGGGAGACGGCTAGAAGGTTGAGGATTGCATGCTTTGGTTTGGCGTTGTGTATAATGGATGGATTGGGCAATGAATACCTTTGTGATTCTTTGTGATTACATGATGTGTCTATTTGTGAAGTTCACCAAGATGTTCTGTGTTTTAAAGCTGCTCATGATTGTACAGAGGTCATCGTACCTTATGCTGTCGCATTTCGCATTGCCTTATTGAGCTTGAAACATGAAAGTGCAGCGCAACGCCCCTGCATGACTGGTTCAGGGTAAACATGAGGCCAGCAACGCCATGTGAACCATTGGCAAAAGACAAGGTATTCACGCTTCAAGTTTCAACATTTCATCATCATCAAATTTCTCAGTTTATTTACTGGGTATTCTCACTTCGTTTGTATCTTCGGGGATTAGAGACAGCAATATCTGCTCATTACAGCCTCACTTTCGCCCAAAGACCAGGATCAAGTTGTCGTGCCAACTGTGTTCCATGAACGAGTCTCATCACGCGCCTCATCGTTCAACGCATCCAATTGTCACCTACATCAGAAAACATGTTTCGCATACCATCTAGAACTCTAAGGACTTTCGGTCCATCGCTCAAGCGAGCACCGGTCGGCGTGCGCTTCTCATCAACTCAGACATCAACGTCCAGTAACGCTCGTTATGTCTGGTCATCTGCAGCAGTGATTGGCGCTGGTACTGGGGTTTATCTATTCAACGGCAAAGGCACGACGAAAAGCTTGACAAATGAGGTCCCCAGCCTGAAAGACTTCTCTTCGGAGGATCAAATTCCGATCAATTCACCTGTTAAGGAGTTCATCATGGAGGACGCAAATGCCAAGCTGCGTGAAGATGCTCACACTTTTGTCTTCGACGGGAATGGAGGTGTCAAAGGACGAGTCGACTTTGCTCGTCTTGGCAGCAACAATCCGATTGAGGATGAATGGGATCTCAGAATAGCCAAGGGCGTCGGCGGAACGAACACTCTGTACGCTGGAGTTTACGATGGACATGCGTGAGTGACCTGGAAACATTGGATGTGAGCGATGCTAACACAAATGGAAGAGGATGGGCAACGTCTAAAGTGTTGAGAGCTGCTCTCGTTCCATACGTATCAAATGCCTTGTCAAGCGTCACACCTACCAGCTCAAAAGAGCTAGTAGACGATGCAATCAAGAAGGCATTCGTCCGTCTTGACGATCGCATCTTCAGAAACGCACAAGAAGCACTCGAATCAGGCCAAGACCAAGGCTCTGCCGCCGTCATCATCGCCGTTGCACCCGCCATAGCTGGATCTTGTGCGCTCCTAACTATGTACGAACCCAAGACCTCTACTTTACGTACTGCTGTCGCAGGCGACTCTCGTGCTGTTCGCGGCATGTGGTCTCCCAACACAAGCAAATACGAAGTCGATGTTCTGAGCAAAGACCAAACTGGTTTCAACCAGGACGAGGTTGAAAGGCTCGACAAGGAACACCCTGGAGAGATCAAGGACATGATTAACCCCGAGTCCGGTCGACTCTTTGGAATGGCAATCACGAGAGCGTTTGGCGATCACAGATGGAAATGGCCAGAAGAACTCATTCGCAAAGTGAAAGACGATTTCTATGGTACTGCACCGCGACCAAATGCCAAGACGCAGCCTTACATGACAGCCCGACCGGAAGTAACAACACGAAAGATCCAGACGGAAGATTTTGTCATTCTCGCGTCCGACGGCCTTTGGGATATGATGAGCAACGAGGACGCCGTGTCGTGCGTATCGCGCTGGTTAGTCGCTAAGAAGAACGGCAAGCCCGAACCCTTCAAGGAGACCAAGTTTGAGGGGAAATTGGAAGATGGATGGATAGCTACGCCAGAGCATCAGGTTATTGAGGATCTGGACAACGCGGCTGTTTGCTTGGTCAAGAATGCTCTTGGAGGATCAAGACGGGGATTGTTCCTGGGAGCGATGACGACTTATCCGCCCATGAGCCGGAATGTGAGGGATGACATGACTGTGCAGGTCATCTTCTTCAAGGATCCTTATGAGAAGAAGTAGGGTGTATTGTGAGTAAATGGTCTCACTGTTGGTTAAGAGTACAAAAAGAAAGGTCTCAGAGGGAGTCGAACCCTCGCTGGCGGAATCAGAATCCGCAGTCATAACCGTTAGACCATGAAACCTTACAACTTCGGTTAGCAGCGGCGTTGCAAAGTGCTCTCAGATTCTGTTCCGCTCGCGTTCGACTCGATCAATTGTATAATGTTCAGGGCACTTCGATTACTCTTGTTTGTTTCATTGTAGACATGAGCTGTACGCCTTGAATCAAGGTGCTAGCTACATTCTTAGAGGTTCACGTGATGCTTTGTAGCCATGCGAAGTACCTTGGCCAGCACATGCATCTGTCATTTATTGTAAGCTACCTCTACTCGCTGACGACACGTAAAGCAGCCGAGGGCAACTTAATTGAGCCGCGGTGGACTGTGTGATGATTAAATAAATGACGAATAATCGAACTGGCTCTCTCTGAATCTCTGTTGAATGTCGCTATCTCTCAAAGTATGGCCGTTGATCGCTGCCAGTTAACTACATACGCAACCCTCAGCTCCTGTTTCTCAACAGTTGAACCTCAACCTTGCCATCCTTGCCCGACTTCTTTATACCACAGACGTCGATATTCCTACCAGTCGCCTTGGTCCACTTCTCAACCTCATCATCCAACATCATATCCGCCCCCTCAACGCCATCAGCCATTCGCGCTGTCTGCACAAGAGTATGCCAAGTGTTCCCAAGCGCTGAAGCCCTGGTCTTTAGCATAAGGAGAATAATTGTTGTAAAGACGAGCCCAAGATGTACCGTAATAAGAACGAGAACAATAATAAGCCCAGTCCATCTAGTCGGTATAAGCCGATCTTGCGTATGTATAGTGTTCACAGGGTATTTGAGGTCATATTCTTCAAGCCAGTTGTAATAGACCATCTGATACAGCCGAGTCATCAGACCTTGAATCGCCATGGCAGGGTCTTCTGTTTCCTGTATGATACTCTGGAAGAGCGAGATATGTGCAAGATTCGCTGACCATCCTTGCTCGACTTCCTGTGCTGGTGACATCATACCCCAAGTCGTGTTGGACATCGATGGATGTTCGAGCCCCAAAGTCCTATAATATGGATCGTGGGTCGGTCCGTCTTCCATCGGAACTCCCTCGACAAAGTCTACAAGACGAGAACTGACGTTCAGGCGCCGTCCGATGTCGAGGTCAAGAATCCCGCGCTTCGCGGAGTCCCCCTCGTTCCCAAGTTGAAGACGAGCGCTGTCAATCTTGCGGGCATTGAGACCAGGTTCCCTGGCAGTTTGATGCCCAGACATGCTAACGTTGTATATCTGCGCAGGGTATGTGTTGAGGAAACAGAAAGTGGCACTTAGAATATGATCCCCATTGGCATCGTATGCTTTGGTCCATACATCTCCCATCTCATAAGTCAGATTCCGTAGACGTTTGGGCGGGGGTCCTCCATTAGTATCCCTAAACCCGTCTGCAGCAATATTGGTCGTCGCATTGACGACGAGCATTTGCTGGAAGCTGTGCTTCCTTTCTGTCTTTGGATCTATTGGAAGTTCGGGCTGGGGCATGAAAGAGCCGGAATAGTCGCACAGAGACACAGGCCAGCCTGTCAATTTACCCTCATCTCGACAATAGAGCATACACTCAGACGGCCCTGTCGTATTTAGAACCGCTGACACACTATCTTTCGCGTCTCCGAAGTGCGGGCTAACCATTCCCTGGGCAGAAATACTCGAGTTCTGCAACGGAGGGGCGCGACAAACGGTACGAACGTTGGCAACCAAAGCAGGTCCGTTGTAGGACTCAAGCGATGTTCTCGAGGTCACATCCGAAAACGGCAGCATGGCACGATAAACATCGCCGGTATCACCGTACTGAGATTTTCCAATTCGATCGTCTGCGAAGCGCCATTGGACAGATGGCTTAGATCCCCAATACGTAGGGCCCTTGTAGTTGAAGCGCCAATCGGCAGGGTGTTTGGAGGCGATGGCCTGGTCGTGCGTCACGCCTGGGGAGGCGACCTTTGCTGTAGTAAAGTCAGAGAGAAGAATGGTAGAGATAAATGTCGAAACCGCCATGATAGTCAAGCCCAAGATAGTAATGAACGAGTACAAGATGCTCAATGGATTCCCTGTAGTTTGCCTGAGGACTGCTGGAAAGATGTTGATGAAGCCCGACTTTGAAGCTCTCTCAGAGGATAGGATTGGAACGTCATTAAAGCAAACGCCTGTAGTCTCAAGGATAATCGCCGAAAGTGCGGCTGCAATGACACCAACTTGGACTGCGATTGAAGTGCGTATAGCTGCAGAGCATATGGTGGTGACTCTGGCGGCCCAGCCGCTTGTGGCGATGGTCTTCCAGAACTGCGGCTCATTGCGATCATGCGCCAGATCAGCACCACGCCAGAGATAAATGAGGATACCGCATGAAGCAAGTGTGAAAGCGGTTCCAAGTACAAGGGAGAGAAAGCTAAAGAGGCCGATGCTCTGCCATATAGTGAAGCGCCGTCTTGAAGGGCATGCTTCTCCGTCCGAACTTTTGGGAGTGAGGCCTGAGTCGAGTAAGCGTTGACGAGAGCTACATTGTGTCTCTGCTGAATTTAAATATGGAGTCTCGATTGATTCGCGTTGGCCACGTCTATGGCAAGTTAGAACAGGAGGATGAGGCCTCTCGGAGGTTGGTGTAGATACCTCGTGGTCTCAGTGTGCGCTTGGTACTCAACCATATTTACTCAATTGATGCTATACTAAGCCCGATTGAGTATCGGAAATTTAGGGACGGGAAGGGCCTTGAAACTTGGATTTAAGCATATTTAATGCTCCTGCCTGGAATCAAAATAGATCAAGATCAACACTGCTGACCAGCCACCAGCCACCAGCCTCAGAGGCTCAGCGGAACATGCAGCGTTCAACCTCTCACATACACCAATCAACCCACAGCCTTGTCAGGATAATTGGATGAGCCGTGAAACCATACGTCACTCATCGCTTGGCAAGTGAGCCGAGGCATATTCGTATCTGCACTTCATTTACCGCTTCTGTCCCAACCTGGCAGAAACATAATCTATTCTCACGGAGCGAGGAAACTTCCGTCCTTCAATATTGCTCCGTTCCTGGAGTTGCTTAGTGTGACGGACTTCACTGGGCCTCCATGATTACGACTATGTGATGTAACGGTGCAAGAGAACTTGGCTGTTATATGCAGTATTTCATCTCGTAACGCCCTACTTCTTAGGGTTATTGACAGGTGTTATGGGCGATCCGGTCTTGAAAAAAGCCTTGATATTCTCAAAAGCCTCCAGCTCTCCTCTCTGGAACGCTAGGTCTGTCAAACCACCAGCATGAGGCTGAACAACGACTTTATCACTTGTTCTGAAGTAATCATTCAGGTCAGGCTCATTCAGAAAGACATCCAATCCAGCACGTGTAATCTTTCCACTTTCCAAGGCTTCGATGAGGGCATCTTCATCGATTATAGCCCCACGTGCTGTGTTGACAATGAAAGCACCATCTTTCATGGCCGCAAATTCTTTGGTTGAAATAAGGTTCTCGGTTTCCTTATTCAAAGGACAGTTGACCGAGACGACATCCGACTCGGAGAGTAAGCCGTGCAAAGATGAGCAGTACGTAGCGTTATACTTTGCTTCTTCCTCTGCGTCCAACTGTCGACGGTTATAGTACTTGATGTGCATGTTGAAAGCCGCTGCTCTCTTGGCGAGATACTTTCCAATAGCACCCATACCTATGATCCCGAGCGTCATGCCCGAAGGATCTCTACTTGGAACAACAGGACCTCTCCAGTTACCCTCACGTACTGAACGCTCACCGCGAGATGTATCTCTTACAACCGCTAAGATAAGAAAGAGAGCCATGTCAGCGGTAGCCTCAGCGACGGCATCAACGCTGTTGCAGAGCCAAATTCCCTCTTCAGTCAACCAATCGACATTGAAATCGTCGTAGCCGGCCGCTGCTGAGGTAATGATCTTGCAGTCAGGAGCGAGATGTTGGAAGATCTGTTGAAAGGGACGGTAAGGAGCTCTGCCCATTCTGATAACGAATGCGTCGATTGGGCCTTTTTGCTCGAGCATCAGAGGCAGCTTCTCTAAGGCTTCTTGGAGGCTATCAGCTTCAAGGACCTATATATCAGCTGATTAGCTTTCTGGTAAGTGTAAGCGGGTAGAAGATTCATGGTGACTATTTTAACTAACATCATAATCAAAATCCTTCTCGAAGTCTTCGATGTACTCATCACTGATGAATTCGGGTCTTCCGAGAGCGACTACGCGGGGTTTCCGCTCTGGGCTGATTACTGATGCCATGCTCGGCCAAAGGCTCTCTGACTGGCGAATTTTGCAAGAATAACTCAAGAATTAGTTCTTTCTGTTTCCCAAAGCTTCCGACGAGATGAGGTATAACCTGCGAGCGCTGAGCGTGCAAGTTAAGAGTCACGAGGTTGTTCAATTTGAGGCTGAAGTGGAGATGCCACCGGCATCCAGAATATATGCCGATCCAAGTTGCAGGCTACGAATAATGCCCATTCTACTCCAAAAAATGTAAGAGATATACGGAGTTGACGAAGACTTATAGAAAATAAATTTTGCAACGGTCATAAGTGTATATGCGGGTTAATTTATAACCGCCAGCCTTTTATCGAAAGCCTAAACTTGTCCTATCTGAACTTTCGATCACAATGAGAAGTTTCCTCAGATTGCCTGGTCTATTCTCGAGTTCCCTAAGTATTTCTATTTATCATGAAAATATGTCTTATGTTTTGTTGCCTTCAAAGCTGTTTTTACACTTCACCTTCATAGCCCAGTCCTATGTAAGACGCCAAGTCAGCCTCATGAGGGGTCATCCAGCCTATCTTGCACAGCCCAGCGGATTCAAAATCTCGATCATCTCACCTATGATCGCTTTTACCTTTTCTTTATGAATTCAACTATCATTAATTCTTAAGAAAAATGTCTGCAAGCCGCCTATATGCACCTCTGGATCGGTCACGGCGAGAAATCCGCCTTATCGAGATTCTCTCCACCAAACCGAAAATTGTCTGCAACCTTACCACCGTATCGTTAGACGAAGATCCAGAATTTAGCGCGATATCGTATCTATGGGGTGACATAGGAAAGATCAAACCAATCAGTGTCAACGGCGCTGAACTATTCACTACCCCAAGTCTTGCAAATGCACTGGAATATGCGCCTTATCACTGGAAGAATGCATTTCCCGAAAGAGAACCCAAGTCATGCCGGCTTTGGGCAGATGCACTCTGCATCAACCAAGACGATGATCTTGAAAAGGGGCATCAAGTGCAGCTGATGAGGTTTATTTATCCCGCCGCAGAGATTGTGTTTTCCTGTCTGGATATAGAAGCTTCACAGTCGGATGTCCGTCTCACATTCAAGGCTTGCGAAACGCTTGCCAAATCTGCCCTTGAACGTGGCCTTGTTCGTCCGCCCTACGAGTTCTATTCTGACGTCGAAGAAAACGATGGAAAAGATTTGGATTGGCTTCTACAGCATCCGTTATTGGACGAAAAGTATCCAATCAACTCTCAGGAGTTCAGTGAAGCGGAGCAGGCCATGTCACGAACATTACGACTGAGATACTGGGAGCGAGCTTGGATTTTCCAAGAGTTGGTGCTTTCGAAGCGAGTCGTTGTAATCCATCAGCTTGAATCAATCAACCTGAAACTCTTGCTGGATGCACAATCTTGCGTTCAGCTTCTCAAAGAAGCGGCAGTGGAATCAAAGTCGAGCCGAGCCCACCAGTACTTCTGGCATTCGTACTGGGGGATCTTCTCGACGCCAAGACAAGTAGAATGGGCACGAGCGTGTGTTCATGCAGGAACAAATGCTGACGAAACTATACTTGGAGATATGCGGAGCTTTCTTCCTCTTGTTGGCGGCGAATATGGTGCCAAGGACCCAAAAGATCACGTTTACGCCTTACTTGGAGTAACAACTCTCGACATCGAGCCAGATTATACCAGCAAGACTCCCGTTGCGTCAATATATATTGCAGTATGCGCGGAGATTCTAAAATCGCAACCCATGCGGGAAGGCTGGCCGCTTTGCTTTCTTTCAGGAGCAGGTCTCGCACACCAGGGGGAACACCAGGAATATGAATTGCCGTCTTGGGTGTACAACTTCCCCGAGGCGTTCAGCGCAACTAAGTCACTCCAGCGGCTGTTCAGAGGCTATGATGAGCCAAATTACGACAATGGGCAAGAGTGGAACAACGTGGAAGCAGCGAGTATTCGTGGATATAGTTTGACCTGTTCTGCAGTATTTTTTCACACCGTCATTGATTCAAGTCCGACTTTGTATGAATCGCAGCATACGTGGTTGAACTTTGTCTCAGCTGTTTTCAGAATGATACACCAGCCCATCAGGAATGCAGAAGGCTCTCATCCACTTTGGACACTCGCCCGAGCTTTCGGGGCCGAAGAGTTTCATGCAGATGTATGGGAAACACCTACTGTCACTCGACTGATTCGAATATTTCAATATCTCCTATTTCTCTGCCACGTATCGATCAAAGATGACGAAACACCTGAAGCCAATACAGCCAAGAAGGCCGAAGCAGTTGCAGACGATATTCTGGACAAGTTGGCCGAAATCGTCTCGAAACAAGAGAACAAACAAGCGGAAGAAGATTGTAGCAGAAACGAAAATAACATACAGAACTGTCAGGAATTCATATCTCAGATAAGAGATAAAGACTCGTTTTGGAAAGACATCGACGAGCAACGAGTCCAACCAGATATCAGTGCACTTTTGAAGTTGGAGCCAACAATCGGTCTCACAGAGAGTGGCGAGTTTGTCGTGCTTCCACGTGTGGCAGAGATAGGAGACCAAGTGGTACTAATTCCAGGACATTGGCAGCTCTCATTGGTACGGAAAGTGAACAACCACTTTGTCCACGTCGGGGACTGCTGGTCTTCCAGACCAATGCAAGAAGTCGCGGAACTGGCCCGCGCAAAAGAAATGAAAGTGATAGAGATACGGTGATGCAAGTCAGATTGCAGAATGTTCTACGTACAGTACGCGTGGATCCCTGAGCACACCATCTTCTGTGTCCTCGACACGAATTGCCCTGCAAGGCCAAGCTATTACATGGCACTAGGTAGTAGGCATAGCCACTGGTTCCTTAGCTTCACAACGATTGATAAGGGGTAGCACTCCAGCGCATCAGGTATCAGATAGTTTCAAGGCTTAGGTCACTCTGAGGCAAATGCCAGTTTTGATATTAATTAAATCGCAACAAGCTTAGACCAGATTCACATGAACAACTCAATAAGGTGCCACGTAATGGGGATCACTGCCCATCCGGCCGTGCTTGCCGAAGTGCAAAGACCCCCTGTTTTCAAGCTTGTACGAGAAGAGCAGCTGGTTTTCCCAAGTCGAATGCGGCTGGAATTTTAGCATGAAGCTAGTGATTCAGGAGGACAGGAGCTTTCTTCCAGGATGATGATCCCATCCAATCAGAGGCGTCAGCATTGGCATGCTTTTGTATATCCGAATGGCAAAAAGGTATATGATTGCTTTTTTGCTGGGCGCTTTTTATTTATTTATCGTGGTTTCAGTTGGTACGAGATCTGGGTCAAAATGGCACGATTCAAAAGGTCAAAACTCCGAGCCAAGAATCGCGGGTGTGCGGGCGCCTCCGGGTTGCCGTTTGGCTAAAGAGCGGGAGCCCTGGGGGTTAGCCACTTCGGGGGATAGACTGACGGGTTACTTTTTTTGGTGGCGGGAGGGAAATTTTCTGGTCTGTTATGTAAGGGAGGAAGAGTTTTTTCGCTTGTAATAAAAAGGAATGGATTGTTACATAATAAAGCTGTTTGGCTTGTGAAGTTACTCGACTCATGAAACTGAAGACTACGGGCATCTAGACTTCAGAAGCAAAGAATGTTGACGGTCTTGGAGGGCTGAGAAGAAGTCTTGGCAACTGCCAGGAACCATTTCGACGAACCAACTGAGTTATCCGAGCAACCAATGGCATGACATTGTTCAAGGCTCGAAGATATCAAATCGACGTCCCAGCGAGTTGGATGGCCGTCGTACCGAATATCCAGAGGCACAGCATCCGCAGCGTTACATTGTGTAACCGAGGTTTGATGCCATCCAAGGATATCCCATGTCCCGCAACCCGCAGGGGTTCTGGGTAATTGGTTCCGTACCCACGGCTCAGGTACCAAGAATTTAGAGTTTCACAAATGAAAATGCAAGACTGACACCATCGCAACAGAGACAGCTCTCATCTGTTGGTTCAGCTGAGCTGAGATTCTTTCAATGTAGATCACTTTCCAATTCCAATCAAAGATATGAGAGATTTCCTTGATCAGGTTCGCGCGCCAAAAAAAACTAAATCTGCATCTCAAAACTCTGCTCCCAAGCCATTGTGTCATATCTCCCCTAGGTGCCATCGCGCAGCCACCACAGAACTAAACTCCTTCTAGACCTCGACTGCATTTCCCAACACACCACTTTTTTGCAGTTCCAAAGTGCCGAAACAGAAAGTGGGTGGGATAATTTGCGATTCCAGAAAGGAAGAAAACTCTGTATCAGTGACAGGGACAGACAAGCACGATAATAATAATGATCCGCTAACTGTGAACGTCCGTAGCTTCCGCACGGGTCAGCTGTTCCGTTTCCGAGTCTACCTCTTCCTCCTCTCTCCCACTCGGTCGCGGTCACCCTGTGGAGTTGCATTACAGTCCGAATCCTTTTAGTTCGAAGGGGAGAAAGCAGGAAACGTTAGGTTCCATCCATTAGGTAGTAAATTAATAGGCTTGGCTTTGTATAAGGAGTTTAACTCACCCTCGATCGAGATTTTACGGTTTCCTCTAGTTTCTTGCTCTAATAAACAAAGATTTGATGGTGTAGAAACCGTCTCTTTCATGGAGAAGAGAGTCTAGATCTACGCTCCATCTCGTTCGCTATGACGGACCCAAAAGTCGCCCAGGCTATTGCCGATGGACGAGTCCCCAAGGGAGTAACGGCGGCCTACCTCAACCAGTCCAAAGATGCACCCGCCATTGTGGGTATTATCTTGGTAACTTGTCTAACGAGTATTATTGTTCTTGGCCGTCTTGCATCACGAGCATTCCTCATCCGACGATTTGGCCTCGATGATTCTCTGACTTTGGTATCATGGGTAAGTCCTTTTTCTTTTATTCTCCGTCACTGGACCCCATCGCGGGTGTCGATCCCTCCCCACTGGTGTAACATCGTCAAGAAAACTGACAGATCGGTTAGCTTTGCTTGGTAGTATTCGTTGGCCTGTGCATCAAGCTCATCCAGCTGGGTTCTGGGCGACATTTCGACTATATCCAATATGTTCTCGACATGCCGACGATTGAATACACCGAAGTTCTCGACTTTGGCGCCCATATTGTCTATACGGTCGCGCTGTTGTTCTGCCGAATGTCCGGTTTGGCGTTCTACCATCGACTCTGCGCTGTTCACGACCGTCTTCGACTCTCCATCAAGATCGTGCTTGGCATTTTGATCGCTGGATTCTTACCGCAAGTTTTCCTTATTGTGTTTCATTGTACGCCTGTTACGGGACTTTGGCCATATGAGTGGCAGCCTGATTTTGACAAGTATACTTGCTTGCAATGGGGATTGGTCTATAGCGTCAATTCGTCGGTGTCGCTGGTCTGCGACTTGTTGCTGTTTGGTATCCCAATCGTGATGCTTCGAGTGTTGGAGATGCCGAGGAAGCGAAAAATCCAATTGGGATGCATTCTTTTGCCTGGTATTAGTGTCATTGCCATCTCTATTACACGGCTGGTGTTTGTCATTGAAGGGCAATGGAACGCCGACATGTCTTGGGCTTGTAGGTCAATCACATATCGGCAACTGATCCCTTGTCTAACACCTCACAGATAACCCAATGCTTGCCATCGAAGTCAGTGAAATCGGCGCCACCCTCATCGCCCTCTCAGTCCCAGGCGTAAAGCCCCTGTTCGACAAGTTCATTCTCCGACGAGACATCAGCCAGGGCGAGAGCACAGGAAAGTCACGATACGCACAGCAACACAGTTCCAAGGGCGGCACAGCATTGCGATCACTGCACTTCCGTCCCGAACACGATGTCCTCACCAGTCGCGACACGTCTGCCGAGGGGATCAAGACGTATCGCACGAAGAATGTCTCGGCGGATAATACGAGTGAGAACAGTGCGGATGGCATTTTGGTGCAGGTGGATTTTAGGATAAAGGAGGATACGCAAGACTCGAAAAGTGGGAGCGATGCTGGACGGTCGTGGAAATAATGGAATGGTCTCTTTGATGTGTTATGTATAAGTAAACTTTTTGGGATGGATTGCAAGCGATGACATTCAGGAAGGCAATGATCGGGCGGCTTTATTCTTCTTCTGCATGAATACTCTTTACGAGACGGTGATATCAAATTCGCCTGAAGTTTTACTCATTTTCCGTGGCTCTTGTCTGCCGTGAAGAAACCTTAGGACCTTTACCCTAAGCGATGAAAATGTTTAGACAATCTGGCCTAAGCTTAGAGGACTCTTTACTGAGTTTATTTTGCCATCCTCTTTTAAAAGTCTCAAATTTTCTTGCTCCTTGAGGTCTGCTTCTTGTGATGTTCGGTTCCTGAACCCTCCCGACACGCTGGGTGCACCCAGCTGTCACCATCCTCCCATGCACAATACATGCACGTCAAATCCCACTTCTAGAAGGATTCATCTCTTCTTTCGTAACAGAAACAAATTCACCTTCCATATTCATTTCATCTTCTCCATCAAACACGGCATCAACGACCCGAATATGAAGAGCCATTATCAATCTGCGCGACTTTTCGAGCCTGACAATGTCTCGATCGAGTTTAGGCCTACCGTAAACCACAATCCACTAAATTCTTTAGCGGCGCAGTCCGCTAAAAGCTTCAGGGTCCCCTCCCCGGCTTGCCCCCCCGCCAGTCCGGCTTGACTGATCCGTGGTAATCTTTCCAAAGATGCGAGGGAACAAGTGACATGACATGGGCAATTGAATGCAAGGCCATGACATGACATTTTCTGGTTAGTTCAGTTGACGTTGTCTAGCGGCCGAATGTGCTCCCGCAGCCTCCGTCTTCGCCGACTCCAAGTTCGCCGCTGGGGCACCCTTGTAGGAGTAATTAATGTGCATAACTTACCTTACCTGTCTAGGGAATAAACAAAACAGCTTCTATTCCCTCCCTCTCTTCACTCTGAACATCACAGCCTTTCTGTTGCTCATCAAATCCCATTCACCATGAAGCTTCTCGGGTTGTCGTTGGCCACGGGCCTCATCGCACAGGGCGTGAGCGCTACACCTAAGCAGTCCAAGAATGAGCCTCTGTTCGCGATCCAGCCCAACATGATTCCCTTGGAGAAGAATGCCGGATCGCCTGATTTGTTCCCCATGCCTGATTGCAATGGCTTCAAGCTTGAGGAGGCTACTTTTACAGAGATGCAAGATGCTATGAAGGCTGGCAAGCTCACTTCTGTTCAGCTTGTGACTTGCTACCTCATGCGCACGTATCAGACTAAGGAGTACCTCAAGTAAGTTTTCTGAGATGGCAAATTGCATGGTCAATTGATGCAATTGGTGCCTTGAACATAACTAACATTGCGCAGCTCTGTTCTCCAGGTCAACCCCGACGCCTTCGCCATCGCAGCAGAGCGCGACGCCGAGCGCGCAAAGGGTAAATGCCGAGGTCCTCTGCACGGCATTCCCTTTACCGTCAAGGACAACATCGCCACCAAGGACAGTCTCGAGACCACCGCCGGCAGCTGGGCGCTCCTCGGCAACGTCGTCCCCCGCGATGCGCACGTCGTCAAGAAGCTCCGCGACGCCGGCGCCGTCCTCTTCGGCAAGGCTGCTCTCAGCGAGTGGGCTGATATGCGCAGCAACGATTACTCTGAGGGTTACTCTGCGCGCGGTGGTCAGGTTCGCAGCGCTTACAACTTGACTGTTAACCCTGGCGGTAGCTCTTCTGGTAGTGGTGTTGGTGTCGGTGCTAATGTGATTGCGTTTTCGCTTGGTACCGAGACTGATGGTAGTGGTGAGTTTTACTGAATCTGAATGCTGTGGATTGCGCTGATGGTGTCGCAGTTATCAACCCCGCCAACCGCAATGCCCTCGTTGGCATCAAGCCCACTGTTGGTCTCACTTCTCGCGCCGGTGTCATTCCCGAGAGTGAGCACCAGGACTCTGTTGGCTGCTTCGCCAAAAATGTCAAGGATGCTGCTCTTGTTCTTGACGCCATCTACGGCGTTGACAAGCGCGACAACTACACTGAGGGTCAGAAGAACAAGACCCCCAAGGGCGGTTATGCGCAGTACCTTACCGACAAGAAGGCTCTCAAGGGTGCTACCTTTGGTCTTCCCTGGAAGAGCTTCTGGGCCCTTGCCGATGAGGACATGCAGTCTCAGCTTCTCGAGCTCGTTGACCTGATCAAGTCTGCTGGCGCCACCATCATCAATGGCACTGAGATCACCAACTACGAGACCATTGTCAGCCCTGATGGATGGAACTGGGATTACGGTACTACTCGGGGCTTCCCCAACGAGTCTGAGTACACCTACATCAAGGTCGACTTCTACCGCAACATCGAGACCTACCTGAGCGAGGTCAAGAACACCAACGTCCGCAACCTTGAGGACATCGTCAAGTGAGCCCACCGCATCTCAATTGTCTGAGCATTACTAACGGTTTCAGGTTCAACAAGCAGTACGACGGTGTTGAGGGTGGCTACCCGTATAAGAACGGCAAGGGTATTCCCGCTTTCGCCTCCGGCCAAGACGGTTTCCTCGCCTCTCTCAAGTCCAAGGGCGTCCAAGACGAAACATACTGGCAAGCCCTCGAGTTCTGCCAAACCTCTTGCCGCAAGGGTATCAACGACGCTCTCACGTACAAGGGCAAGAAGCTCTCCGGTCTTCTCGTCCCTCCCCAAGTTGCTCAGGCTCCTCAGATCGCTGCCCAGGCCGGTTACCCCGTCATCACCATCCCCGGCGGTTACGCCAAGGACTCTGGAATGCCTTTCGGTCTCGGAATCATGCAGACTGCGTGGGCTGAAGCTGAGCTTGTCAAGTGGGCTAGCGCAATTGAGGATCTTCAGCGATCTACTGATGCTCCCTCAAAGCGTCGTCTCCCTAAGTTCCTTGGATACCTTGAGCGCAACGTTCCCGTGCCCTTTTAAGCCGCAAGCCAATTGATGCGCATTTTAGATCGTATATAATAGTAGATAGCAATACGTAACTTTTAATGATATTATGGCTGAAGCCTCATTCAATGCTGTACGGTCGCGATCGGACTTATGTAACAGAGATTCCATGCCAGCACCAAGCTGGAAGCTCTCGATAACGCGCTCGAGAGAAGTTGAGCACCCACGTTCATGGAACAGGAGAGAGTTCAGTTCTGCAAAAAGATTTAGACGCGAAGAAAAAAAGACAGAATGACGGACAGTCAAAAGGTGAGGTCCTACCCGGGTTCGAACCGGGGACTTCGGAAGAATTTGAATGGTGATCAAAATCCAACGTCCTAACCACTAGACTATAGGACCTTCGGTGAAATAGTAGGCTTCAAACGGAGTTTAACACCCAAGCTCCTCCACACTGGGACAATTGGCAAAAAGCGAGGTCCTACCCGGGTTCGAACCGGGGTCTTCGGAAGGCTTCTGAAGGTATCAAAATCCGACGTCATTACCACTAAACTATAGGACCAGACGATGGAAAGGCGTCAAGATGTGGTGTTTATATACGCCACCCTTACGTTTTCGCGTCTCCAGACCGAGCATCGCTGGTGTTATCTACTTAACTTTAATACATTTCAATTGGCAGCATGTCATGAAGGTAAATGGAACTCAGTTTTAGGTTTGGTTGCATCAAATGTCAAATAGACTCCGGTATAGATAATTGTCAATTATGCTCTCTGTCTACTGGTATACTCCGCGCTCCAGAGTCCTACTCCAGATCTGTCTATTCAGAATGTCAAAACTCCGGAAAAGCTACTTACCGTATCTTCTGTAGTTCGGCCATCAGGTATCCCAATCAATCCTTCTCAAAATCCTGTCCAGCCAAAGACGAGTCCTTAGACGTTATCAACACTCACCCCCAACAACTTACCCATAATAAGGCTCCTCCTGATCATAAGGCCGCATCTGGTACCAACCGTTTGCCTTGATTTGATCCTTCACAGACTTAGGGAGAACTTCGACTGGCTCGCGACGGAGAAAGCCCTCATCCTGAAGGCGCGCGACCAAGTTCTCAGGCATGGGAAGACGGACCCGGACGGTAAACTGCATAATGTCACCGACGACAGTGAAGGCGTTGCGGCCGTAGACAAGCTCGAGGCCATCACGGAGGCGATCTAGACCAAAGATCAGAGCCGGGTTGATGGTGTGCTCGTAGGTGTCGCGGCCGCGACGGTTATTATCACGGTCAAGACTGTCGCTGCGATTACGACTGTCACTGCGGTTGCGGTTGCGGTTGGGCATCTCAAGGACCATGATTGCGGTTGAAGTAAAGTGGATGACGGGAAAGGCGAATCGGGATGAAGATGCTCGTGTAAATGCTGAAGGCTGAAGGCTGAAGGCTGAAGGTGAGTATGCAGTGATGTTGACAGGTTGTGTGATAGCAGTTAATGGAAATCTCAATGTGAGTGTTGGTAAGGGGGAAAAAAAGACTTGAAGGGGACGAAACGAAAAGGTGCAATATATATGATGAAAAAAGAGTGGAAGTGGTCTCCTGTTGCGTTACTGTTCTGCAGCTTCACTCTTGAGTTGGCACTGGCACAGGTCTTTGGATTCAATCAGAGACTCTCTTCTATGTACCAGACATTCACTGATGATATGTGAATGGCCGTATCTACAACGAACATGGTGTAGCTAGATGACAGTGGTATTAGCGGTCACATAAGGAGACAAAATCAATGATATTTGTGCAAATGATCGATTACTGCATACAATATCCAACAACAGCAGAATATGAAAGGTGCTCTCTTGGACCATGGTGTTCCAGACAATTCGTAGGCTCGAATTCAGAACATGAAGGAAAAGGTCGAAGAAGCTCTCACCCATTCTATGGATGCACCCAAGAATATGACGCCTAGGTCCCTGGTTGTATGCTGCTGTTTGTTCGCAGAACCCTACTCTTGATCATCCAAACAACAATCTGACATTCGTCCAAAATATCAAGACATCCAATGCCATGACTCAAACCAGCAATGCAATAAGAAACCCATCTCATCGTCAGCATTCAAGCCGTCTTTCCCTTGTTTACACCACCAACTCCAACCCCAGCCAAGAACAAAGCCCTTACAACAGCAACCGATCCAGTGAACAGATAGTTCCCCCAGTCTTGCCATCTGAACATAGAAAACTCAGAACGTCCCTGTTGCTTCATGCTGACAAAGACACTCAACAAGATCGCAATGTCTATGAGAAGCACGCCGCCAATGACGACTCTCCATACTTTGATATCGGAGCTAACTCTGAGAAGGACTGCCAGCATGATGGCGACAAACGCGTATAGTGCAGCGAGCTGGTGGAATAAGAAGGCCTGGTCTGGATTGTACGCAGACATGCTCAGTGGAATGAGGCCATCGAGAATGAATTCGGGGGTGACGATGAGAGCGTAGACGGTAGGGAGGACGGTCAATGGGTCAACCCAAGTGAACCAGATGCGGTAGAATTTATTGACGTTGAGTTCAGACATGGTAGCTACTTCGGCGGTTTCTTTCTTTCTGGTAAGATGAGACAAAATAATGGTTTTGAAGAGAGAATTTATAGGAAGCAAATCGTAACCTGTGGGGTAGCGTCAGCAGAGAAGCGAGACTAGATTGCGCATCACGTCTTATGTCAGCTGACAATCAGAATTCGGAGCATACCCATGTAAGTCTCTTACTCAAGAGACGATAATGATTAAGAAATGTCTTTCTGTTGTTTAAGCTGTTCCTATGCCGTGGATTTCACCTGCTTAAAGGATATGCGTGATGCTAGTGTCCAAGCTATCAGGGTTAAACCACCACTCAAGTACTCCAGTCCAGGGCATCTCCATCCAAGTAAATTCTCCCTCGGCCTCTGGAGGCGTGATACCCACGGCAGCTACATGTGGAGGTATCTGCGCGATCTTCCCCGGCCTTGTCCCAACAAATAGTCCTCTAGCACCGTCTGTTGTAAGCGGCGTCTCGGCCCAGTCAAACCGAAAGCACCCAACGCTAGCCTCACTGCCATCAGCGTACCGAAGCAATAGCCCGGCGACCTTCTGGTAGGGACTTTCAACCATACGGCTGTTCTCCAAGTCAAAGTGTCGAATCACGCCTGTGTCCTTCTCATTCTCGCTCTTACACACAATAACTTCTGTGACATTCTCAAGGGAGGAAGAAGAGTAGTGCAAAGTGTGAAGGGGGTTGAAGCGTGGCATGGCACCTAGTGGTGTTTGCCTCGGCGGAGAGGTTTCGGTATGGTTGTCTAGTAATCTTGGTGCAACTATCAGGGGAATTCCATGGTCTGAGGGAGAGAAGAAGACTCGAAGTGGACCGTTCGCGGATGTTCTTGCTACCAGGTCCCAGTGACGATGGTTCGAATATGGCGTGCATTGTCCATGATGGTCTGGGAACCCCCCGGCAACAGTCTTTCGACCTTTGCTCGTAACAAGCTTAGGTATCGTTAGCTGAGCGGCTCGTCAATGATCAACAGTGGGAGGATGTCCTACCGCAAGAGCTATGTCACTGCGTCTCTTGTATTTCTGCAATCCCCAAGGCGTCGATAGATGATATCGCAAACCGCCTTCACCTTGAGACGGGAGGGGTCGGGTCGTATCATATTTCTCGGACCCTCGTAGCCAGACCTCTTGAATGAACTCATCTTCTTGAATTGGGTAGTAGGTCCACTTGAGGAAACTTCGGTCTTCATACTCAGAGTGCTCATCCAATAGTGAAGCGTCGGTGCCGGGATGTCCCACGTTGCGATGGACACGAAGTGAGACCATCTCGTCATTGGCCCAACAGACGGAATATCCAGTTGTGCCAGGCTCATTGAAAGTCAGTGTTCTTAACCTGGCCTCAAGATCTCCTTCGCCCCAACCAGCATAGTAGAATGTCATCGAGTCGAGTTCAGACGGTGTTGCTGGATGAGGCCAAAGGACCTGAGGGTAAATGGAAGGAGTTAACAGTTCTCGAAGCTTGAGGCCCTGCGCATACGTAGTTAGCTTCTGGTGCACTAAATGGTCTCGAGGACTTACATCCCCATGGAAAGTAAGCGTTTGGCTGTTTGCTGATACTGTTTGCCAATAGGCCGGATGCATTGCGTCTAAGCTGAATTCGTTCGGGTTTGAAGTGATTCGCCTGATGCCGAGGTGATCGCTTGCAACGTAGAGGTTCGTAAAATCGGATGAAGGTATCAATGTCGTAGCTTGGCGGCCCACAATGCTGGAAGAGTTTGTGAGTGAACTGACATACTGCACACCATCCATTCTGACGGCTGTGATCAGAACTGGTAGCGACGGATCAGCAGACCACTCAGTCTTGCGATGCTGCAGAGAAAGCTCCGCTATGGTGTAAAGTCTGATCAACTCGTCGTCGTCGGACACGATATGCCAAAGTTCTGGCGACAGCTTGCCATATATTTTGCACAGGGCCCCCTCTATCAATTCCCGAATACGACCTCCCCGTCTTTCATGGTTCAAAGAGACATGACGATAAGAGTGCTCGGTGACGAGGCGGTACTCGTGGAGAGGAGTTCCAAAAGGAGCGGCGATCTCAACGCATTCTGCATGGAAAGCGATGGCGAGTCCCTTGTTATGGGTGCAATATGGATAGACGCAGTGCCGGAAGGAAATGTTGAGAGACCTGTCGATGCAAAGAGGCGCATAGCATCTCTCGTAGTAGATATTGAACGGGGATGATACCTGATCATCTGGAGTCACTACAGTTGGTCAGCCAAGCCCCAGAGACACCACTCGATATCTTGAACTTACAAACAATTATCTTTTCTTTCTCTCCATTGATAGGGAAGCGGCAGAGGCGACAGAGACTCGCATCGACACATACTGGGTTTTGAAGCTGATTTTCGCCGGACATGTTTGATGAAAGAACGAAATCGCCTTCTGGTCCAACCTCCGTTGCCCCCAGAGGAAGAACCATGGTATTTCAGAGCGAATGTCACAAATTCATTGTGGAGGAGATTGAGTCCGAACGACTCCGAGGAGAAAAGACATTTTGAGTGCTGAAGTGAGGAGAGCTAAGACATAAGCTGAGGTGGTGACGTAGAACAACCAACCACGAGACCAGAAATCTGACAGCGAATCGGTATCTCCCGTCCTGGCAGTGGACTTTAACTCGTTGCTTCATTTCTTTTTTTTATTTTTAAAAGAATTTATTGTATTTCTATATTGGTTTACTAGTTACAATTCGACAAAAAGGGAACAAATATCGCTGTTCATGGTTCTTGAAGACTGTGTTATTTTCTGTAGCTACATTGTCTGTGAATCATCGTCTGAAGCTTGATGAAAAGAATGCAGTCGTTAATGTGTTCAAAACAAGATCTTGAGCCTACACAGTTCGTGTATCATCAACGCTTTACATTCTGTTCAGGCGCTCAACCTCTGCATCAATATCTAACTCTGGATAGTCTAAAGATCTCTTAGGACGTTCCAGCCGCGGCGCCCTCCGCCGTCTTGGGGGATGCTTCCTTTCCCAAATGTCTCTGTAAACCTTGTTAACTGGAATAGCATCTCCTGGGTCTATCCGAACCCTGTTTTCAGAGGTTGGTAAGATGGGGAGCGGACACTTGGCAATGGCGTCTTCGGTATCCGCTAAAAGAAATGATATCAAGGCTCACTGTTGAGCATCGATGAGCTGACAGACGCGGAAGGTGACTCTTTCGCGGGTACACTGAAAGTACACATTTGGTTCGTTGTCACCAGTCCATGCTTGCGAATGGTCAAAGAGTGCTACTCCGCCAAGAATGCGGTTTTCTGCCCAGTATCCAACAATGTCATCGATACCATTCGGATACCGGTTATGAGCTGTGAATTGAGTTAGCAATAAACATTGTCGGCCAAGGGGTAACGCGGCAAGGTGATCAAGAGGTCGCTCCCAGTTGGTGGTAGACTCAACATCATGGCCCGCGGTTGTAGCAGGATCATGGAAGTTCTCTTGCTGTGATAGGCGAACACCGATTTGATGGAGGGCGCACACAGTCACCTCAATAAGACGTAGATAAAAGGATCGAGAAGGAGGCTTCGTCTCTTGATACCGATTCAGTTTCTGTAAAAGATTAGAAGGCGCAACGAGTGATTAAGGGATCCTGAGGGTTCGATACCTCCAGATCAATCTTCACATCAGCCATGGCGAAGTTGGTGCGGAAGACTTTGGCCTTCTCAAGTGCCCCTGGGCAAAGCTCTTTGTGACTGTTGATGGGATGGCTAGGGTCGTATTTGCTGGAGTACTGGTCCCAAGCGACATCAGTGACAGGCAGGCCGTCAATAATCTGGGCGTAGGTGATGAGTGCGATGTCAGTGTCGAGAACATTGCGCACTGCTCTTGATAGTAACTCAAAGTGAACTCCTTCGAGTTGATCGAGCGGAACATATTCTGGAATGGCCATTTTACATAGGAAGGGATGGATGTCTTATGATGCTGTTCATATGAAGGTAAGGGCTGTTTATGTAGAACATCTGATTATTAGTACGGCATAGTACCTACGCACGGGTTACTCAGCCCCCTAGAGCGGGTGGGGGTTCGTTCTTTTTCAACCTCGACCAACAACAAGTGGCTCGGCTCGGCTGTGTCAACCTTGCTCTTGCAACCTCCATCAATTTCCTACTCTTATGCAGCGGGTTCGAACAAAACCAAACTCCTTCCACAATGGAAGAAATAGATCCCTGCTGTTGTCTCTGTGGGATTTACATCGCCCTCACACCATCGAACCGGAGCAGGTCGCTCTGGCTGGATCAATTTTACGTTGGTGAGCAAAAGTCGTGTCCATGAACGGAGATGCAGTAACTGACTATTCAAAGTTTACACTTTTGATAGAGAGGCAAATGCTCGTGCCTATCTCTCAACCGATGGATTTAGGGCTAGCCGACACCACTACATCGTTGTTGACCCTGCAGATGACAGATTCAACGACGGGAGGAGTATCAGGGTGATTCTCATGCCTTACGACTGTGAAAAGCCTTTCAGAGGTCCGTTACCCCCTGGCATGCTACCCGAAGCTTGGGGTTATCCTTTCCATGCCGCATGTTGGAAGATCTTGAACACTTTCGGCACTGTCGACCAGAAAGATCTTCAATCCATATTGAATCTCTGCCACTCAGCTCCTAAGCAACTTGGAATGCTCAACTGGGGCCATGATTATAGAGGACAAGCCTGTCATCGACTTCAAGTCGCTCCAGGCGAGGAGAACTTTCTAGCCTGGTCATACCGTCGCGACCCAGATGCCAATCCATACAGCATCGTTGAGCTAACGCAGATATTCGACAACCTCGCATCAAATATCTTCAACAACAACTTTACGGAATCCGAACCGTTGTCAAAGCTTCACCGGTTCACAGTTTGTGACCCGTTTCTCGGATTGCCCGCAGATATTCTTTTAGAACTTGTTAATCATTTGACCCTCTCAGAGGTCACTCTCATGAAGCGATCCTCACGAGCTTTCACCAATCTCGTACTGCCCAGTCGGTTTTGGAAGAACAGGTTTCGACTCGGACGAGAATTTGACTGCATTTTTGAGGCTAAAAAGCATACTGGTGGAAACTGGGAATCCATATACAGAGCGACAAACGCCTTGAAGTCTGATAGAAGGACTCGAAACGCTCTGCAACTGAGACGCCACGTTTGGGATTTCTCTTCTCCCATGTATAAGCTTCTCCAAAGTATGCGGCAAACTACTTGCGATGGACACCGCGTCCAGTCCATGTTCGAGCCAGATGCAATGCCAGCTGAGCTACTTGATCAAAAGAGCTGGTCCAATGTCAGTAGGACACTCAGTCCTCCCGGGAAACTGTTCCAGAGAGGATGCAGATTCTTCTATACTCGCATGCTGGTGTTGCCCAGCAACCCATCTGCTGTCTACGTATCGACAATTGACATCTTTGAGCGACGCTACGTATCCGGACTGAGATTCAGTGATGGTAACAGTAAAGACTTTACTATTGGCTTTCAACACCCCAGACAAGAGGAGCTCCTAGCCCAACAGGCAACAAGTATTCAGATCAAGGGCTTTGATGTTGCTTTTGATCAGCACGGAGTGAGGGGCATCTGCATACTTTTTGGTGATGGCACTCAATCTTATTGGGCTGGGGAGTACGAGAATATACCCAAGCGAAGGGTACAAGGTTACGCAGAAGAAGACACTGTTACCCATCTGATGGGCGGGTTTGATGTGAGTTATTGGGACCCCTTTGTTGGGAAGATCCCCCGACTGACCTTGAAATGCAGGCCGCGAAGCTAGTGATCATAGCT
This sequence comes from Fusarium odoratissimum NRRL 54006, assembly GCF_000260195.1. Lineage (NCBI taxonomy): Eukaryota > Fungi > Ascomycota > Sordariomycetes > Hypocreales > Nectriaceae > Fusarium > Fusarium odoratissimum. Next base: position 232,810 of record NW_022158691.1, on the reverse strand, counting down.
ATCAACCGAGACCCACCATCCTGGGAACCAACGATGTCTACACTATGGTATCCCGAGATACCAACCCCCGACTTGCTTTTCCCAGGACTTGACGCCACTATAAACAACCCTTTCAGGCCCAGTTCGTCAGTTGAACAAGATCTACCGGCCTGTTTTGCGCTTTTCCCCAATGGTGATCCAGGCAAGCTCCGCAGGATCATCGTCAAGCATCGTGTCCATTCAAAGGATGTACTCAAGATTGAATATGTGAACATGGCCTCAATAGACAAGAGCCAAAGTGAACTCGGTTACAGACGCGCAGGTGGACGATACAGTACAGAGTACGACACCAGCCGCATTTATGTACAGAGTTTCCTTATCGATGGCCCAGGCGGAGAGCGTATCGAGAGTTTCAGTACGCTTTGGACTCACACACTCGTAGGATTTGAGGTGAGAAGGCGCTTCGTTGGCCCGACGAACAGAAACTGACAATCATATCTAGATAAAGACGAACAGGGGTCGAACTGCAGCATTTACCGGGGGAACGGGTATCGAGAATAAGGCCCCTATGTCATCACTAGCTTAGAATGCTGAAGAACATACAGTGGTTGGATTTTGGGCAACCATGGTAAGTCTCAATTGTTTTAGATGATACTTCGTGTGCTGATAATGTCAGGAAACGGACCCCGGTTTTACTGCCATGGGGCCTGTGCTTCGTTGATCTTGCGAACCTCGATTGTGAAGTCCATACAGTGATCTTCTACTATAGTAGCTGCGAGTCTGAAGTTACAAACTGTCTGAGTATAAAAATGTTCTGAGTTCAAGCATCGACGGGAAACAGGAGCGGATCCCTGATAAGCCGCTGCATATCTTCTGTCCTGATGTGGATAGAGACATCAACCCCATTGTCAGTCCAATACTTCGCCGGAGGACCAGGTGCTTCTTTTATCAACACATTTCCATCCATTTCCGGGACGACACCCTCAGCATAACGACACGTGGATTCAACCCCAAAGTCGATATCATATATCCCTGCTCGCGCCCAGGTCGTCACCAAGATATGCCGCCTACCCAAGAATGCTTGCCATATTCGTTGAGGAGACTTTTCAAAAGCTAGGCTGTGCAGATGAGTGGCCATGTTGGAGGGGTCAGAGATCGTCTTGAGTGTGTTGCGGACTTGAGTTGCCACTGTAGTTATGCTGGATGGGTTGGTAACTTCTGAGGCTGGGAGTTCAATATTCATCATCACGACTGGTGATCCCAGGAAGTCATTTTCGAGTTGAAAGGACGAGCGGACGCCGTAGACTAGATCGCAATGAATTGGATCTGTGTCGTTTTCGAGGCCACGAGCGCGAGCGATGCAGGACCAAATGTGAGATAGAATTGCATCGTGTTGACTTAGCTTCTGTAACGAGTTCTCGTTCGCCCTTTTCCAAAGACGTATCACCTGCGTTTGACTCAGGTGAACAACGTAGTTTGAAACGGGCCTGGCAACATTCCACTCGGCCCATGGCATTGGTTTGCCGACGGGCTCAAGGTCCTGTTCGTCAAAAGGTGAGGGGATCTTGAACGGCCAAGGGGGCGTTGAGTCTGGATGCCACCAGTCAAATCTATGCATTGGTAAACTTCTCGCTCGCTGTATGATATCCAGGTTTGGTTCGTCGGCATCTATGTCTCCACTCGCTTGGTTGTCGATGAGAAGAGGGTTGAAGAGTGGTGTTGAGCTAGGCAGAGCCTTTCCAAAACCTTCGCGACTTTCTTGAGCCCAGTGTTTGAGAAAAGCGAGAAGAGTCGTGGCGTCTGCGAGAGGATGCGCTCCATTGAAAGCAAGGACAAAGCCGCCGCAAGACAATTCGGTGATTTGAATGGCGAGAAGAGGAAAAAATTGCCCATTATCGTCCTCCACGACATCCTTCAGTGGCTGAGCAATCGTGACCGGCGCCATGAACTTCTGAAAGACACTGGAGTCGCACTTCCAGAAATATTGCTCAGATATCCTATCTGCGGGATATAAAGACTCAAGTGTAGCATCGCATTTGGCATGAACAAACTCCACGCCAGGATCATTATCGGTTCCATAATGCGCATAGAGACGTCCGAACCGTCGAGCATGAGGCGGAAACGACTTTGCTTCTGGCGGAACAGTGCCATCTGTTGATTTGACAGCCTTCAGATGGCCGCCCCATTGCGGATAGAACCAAAGAGTCCGAACCAGAGATTCACGTAGGTGGTAGGCCAAATTGAAGTTATCGCGAGCGGGTTTTTGAAAGAGCCATATGGCGCTAGCATTGGAGAAGTTGGCGGTTGTGCTGTCGAGGAGAGATAAAGGAATAGTTTGTTCGTGTGAGGCGGCAATGCTAAGGCGGTGAGATTCGACGACTGATATGTTGATGGCGGCCATGATTGATTTTGGAGGGTATCACAAATTCGACTGAACACATGTATGAGGGAAGCCACAGGAACAAAGGTCAGTTATAAATATTTCGCAGTTCAATGGTAGATTGGAGATCCACAATATCAGATCTGGAGCGTTCCGTTTTGGGATGACGAAGGATGATTCATTTCGGCGAGCCTAATTGAGTAACTGAGTGGAATTGACAAGCCAAGAAAAGAATTCTGAATGATAGGTGGCGGATCTCACCAAAACAATCTATGGCGTTTTCTTGAGTCGTTATCCCGTGCAACAATACCAAAATTCTTGTCGCAGCCCAAGTCTAACTTGATGCCGAGAGCCAGGAAAGGAGGTTCCGAATTGAATGAACAGTCGCCACCTTGTGTTTTTCAAACGCTCCATCCAATGTCGCCCCTGGATTATCCTCGATTTTGAAAATCTTCCCCTCATGACTTTCATCTGGAGATGACCGCAAATGGCTGAAGTCTTCGCCGTTGTCACATTCGTCCTTCGGGTCAAGGAGCACCGGATTCCAGCCTACATTGGCTGACCCAAGAACGTCTTTCGAGTAATCATCACCAACATATACCTTCTGCCAGTAACTTGTTTCCTCTTCAGCTTGAGTAAGGCTCTTGCCGCTGCGAGCGCTGATGACCTGAGCGAGCATGAACTCTGCAGCGTTGAAAATGCGCTTGTCTGGTTTCTCAACGCCAACGTCATAAGATATGCAATGAAAGTCGATGTCGTAAGTCTTGTCCTTGAGCTTGGCGATGTCTGTGTCGGTTCCATATCTCAATGGGCTCACGGCAAGACCTAAAGATGAGAGAATACTGGGAATCCGATCATCGGAGTTGGTGATGACACCAATGACGAGGTTGTCAAAATGTGGAGGCGGGCCTTGCTTCAACTTCTTGAATGCCTCAACAAGACCTGTTTCGGTACAATAGCCCTCTTTCGAGGAGAAGCGATGCAACAGTCTCGGAGCTAGATCCTTCGGCAGAGGTTTGTCATCTTTTGCCAAAGATGTGAATGTGTTGTGGATAACCTGAGTGATATTAGCATTATTCTGTCCCGCAAAGATCTCATATACGAACATTGGTCCACCAATTCGTCGCCCCTAACCCCGTCTCCTTTCCATAATTCGGATTCTTCTTGGACTCTTGTTTAAAGGACGATTTGAAGGCGGCTTGTAGCTCATCGTCGTTGAAGTTGGTGAAACCGCATTGGCGAGCAACGTCAGCGTATTGCTGCGCAACTGGTCGAACGGGCCTAATTAGTGTCCCGAATGCGTCGAAGCATAGAAGAAGGTTTCTTTTTGACATGATTGGCTAGATCGCAAGGTTTGCTGTTGACAGGAAAGGATGAAGTTACAGGTTCAAGAATGGCATCGTTTTTGGCTCCACCAGATGATTACGTCATCTCGCGACGTTGTTCAAGACGGGAGCTGGATAAAACACGACATTCGAGCCGGAAATTATGAAAATAACAATCTCGTACTTGCTGATAGCAAGAGAGCGCGCAGCAATTAAACATCCATAGAGGTCAAAAATATTACCACATTTTTCTAAAATATGTGTCATGTCAGAGCTGTCACCAGTGGGGTATTTCACAATTGCAAGTTGGGAATCAATATGCCTGAATTTCGTGTATCTATTCAGGGGGGAATCTGGGTTTAAGATCTAGCTGTCCATCCGTGTACTTATCCAGCAGTCAAGAAGTTCCGAACCTAAGAGTCAAAACATCTACCCATGTCCAAGTCCAAAATCCTAAACTCCTCGTGCCGTGCTTGCGCAGTTGTCTTGTGACTTCTTCATGTCTAGCCTAGACTCCGACCAAAAGCCGTTACCGAAAACAAAGGAAAGATGGAGTGTGTTGTTTGTCCATACCGCTTAGATATGAGGCTGGATCAGGTACTGGCGCATGCCAGAGTTGGGGGCCTTGCCGAGAGTCTTGATGTTGAGACCCTGGGCCTTGGTGATCTCGTGGATCTCAGCCTCGCCTCGCTTCCAAGAGGGAAACATGGTGTAGACGGTGCCTTTCTTCACGAGGAAATCGTCGTAGTGGTGACAAACCATGTCGTGCTGAGCGACTACTTCAAAGTAGTGCATGGAGTTGTCCAGCTTTGACTCGTAGGTCCAGGCGATGGTGGGGTTGGCGTCAATATCAGCGTGGGTCTGAATGCCTTGAAGGTAAGAAGTGAAGAACGCATCGTACGCCTTAGTCTGGTAGGCGGCATGGGTGGACGAGGCCTCAGTGCCGGAAGGACCATCTTGACCGACGATCAATTTGGAGTAGGGAGATCCAGAGAGATGCTTAGAGAACTCAATGCATCGATCAACACACATCTGGTCTGGGGCATTGAAGAAAATGGATCCGAGTGACAAGAAGATACGGGGGTTGGGGAGAGTAGCGAAGTACTTATCGCCCTGGATAAAGTTCCCCCACAACCCAATGCAGGTAATCTGCGGGAAGTTGGCAGCCGACTTGTTGACATGGTTGGCTAGAGATTCTTTGCAGAGATCAAGTGCGACATAGATGCAAGGTTTGCCCTGATCGATGAAAGCCTGAACATAGGGAACGAACTTTCGGGAGTTAGCGGCTCCAAGGTCGATGATGACAGCACCGGTAGCTGGCATGTCGTTAACAACGTCGGAAGCAGTAGACTTGATAATGTCAAGCTCGTCGGTTGTTTGATAGGAATTGTCGGCAATTTCGCACCAATGGTGCATACCAGTAGTGTATGCAACTTCCTTTGGGAAGTAGCCGTCTCCTTCGAAGGCGCTTGGGAGTTGAGAGTCAAAAGTGTCATCAAGAGTAGATCCACCGATATCGATGATCTCCTTATGAGCCGGAGCCCAAGACTTGGTGTACAGAGGGGACATGTTGTAGTATGATGTCAAGTGGGATGAAAGTTTGGTTGAGTGGTTTTCAGATGGCAGCTTCTTTGAAGAGGGAAGATGAAAGGTTGTGGTGGTCAAGAGTAGTGTTGATGGGGGTTGAATGAAGGATGTGATGGTTGATCGTTGTGATGAGGAAAGGAAGAAGTCCAAGTTACTGGAGAAGAGATGGAAATTAATACACTAGAACTTCTAAAGATTCTCAGGAAGATCTAGAGGCTGTTCTACAGATACTCCTCTGTTCTGCCAGTGCCAGACGCGATGCGGCCACATTGCCAGTGGTTACTGTGGTGTTCGACTTGTTTGTTCAAGAACAGTGGAGGTGAAGCCTATGACACCTGCAGCTAGGTCGCGCATTGCTCCTGGCACTGCAACAGGTTTGGCAGTGTTATAACAGCTTGCATTGGTTAATGACTTAGCAATAATGAGGAACAGAAGCTCTTTGGGCATGTCAGGTTGCTTTAGGAGAATGGTATTCGGGAATCGGGAGATGTCATATTGCTTATGAACACTATTACTCTTTGTGATTACAGAAGAAACAACGAAATGTTTGTATAACTTGGGATTTCTCAAACCAAAATCTATTACTTTAGCTTTTTATACATGAAGGAAAATCAGAGAATAAGTGTTGTTGTCTGTCAAGCCCCTGAATGTCTTTTCCTGACCAGAAAAGACTTAACTCGCAGGTTGTTGCTATAGCTTGTTCTCGACTAGCGATTACATGTTTAGAGAGACTTCAGATTGACTATTGGATTGCATTGTGAGGAAGAATTTGCTGGGAGTAATATTAATCTGACACTGCAAGCTGCCTAGCCCTCCTCGAGCGAGCACGGTCACCTGAACGGACATTTGGAAGAACCAGCCATTTGAGGAATCCGTCCTATATTCATGGATCAAATTTAGAATGAGGTTCAACACTATTCCGCCATGACTTTCAGTTGATCGGCAGTGGTCGTCGAGAGATACATCATTGGCTCGGCCGACGTAGATCATTGTCGGCACTGGTCGTCCAATCATAAGCATACCCTGTGAGATGGACGGCCCTCTGTGGATACGAAAGGCTTCTAGAAAGACGGGATGAAAGGAATGGAGTTACAGACGAATTGGTTAATGTCTATCTTTGCAACTAGCTATCATCAGACGTTCTTGGCAAGATGTCTTGACCTGGCCAAGTCTCTAGTACTCGTTGTAGGGTAGATGCACTCAAAATGCCTGTCTTGGCATAACGGAGAATTGTGAAAGTCAAAATACGAATAATATGCGAGGTCCATGGTCCCTGAATTACACGGTCGCATCGATTGTGGCGATCGTCGCATGAACGTTAGCACTTGGCGGCCTCTGGACAAAACTGGTTTTGAAAGACGATGACTTCGTTGAAAGGCAGTGCTATAACCTTAACAAATGCTCACCCAAAACCTCCTCTCGACTGTTAAGATCTTACTGCAAACTGTACCGCCACTTATGAAAGACTCGTCACCAGAAACGATGGATGTGTGGCTGGGTTCACCATCAGGAAGCTCACGCCACAGGGTCTCGCAGCAAGATCAATGTGATATTAAGTCATGAAGTAGTCATTGCGCGTTAGTGGCAGCTCCCAAGAGGTGATCAGCGGTGGCTGAGGGGTTCCAAGTTGCGACCAGGTTAAATGACCTCATCACCCTTCGTCATACTGCAACGTCCATCCTTCGATAAGCCTGATTGACATTTGAACCGTTATCTCGCCGTTTCACTCAATTCAATTCTGTCAAACCCTCAGTAATTGTTCACAACTACAGTTGTTCATCTTCACAATGTCGATACAAGACGATCACCCCTTTGGCAAAGACAAAGAGAAGCGCTCAAAATGGAAGATCTTTAGCTCCTCAAAAGACAAGGAGAAGGAGAAGGAGAAGGACAAAGACAAGCGCAAAAGTCAAGAACTTCAGATCCCAGAAACAGCAGAGACTTCAGGAGATTCGACATACGGAAGCAGTGAACCCAATAACTCATTGACAACAGAGGGCGATCTGAGCAACACAAAGAGTAACAGTGGATTGAGTCCAGGGAAGACACCAGACAATGCGACGCCTACCCCAAACCTCAACCCGAATTCAGGACCAGACTCTTACACCAGTCCGACGATCAAAAGAGAAACGGTGACCAATCCTAATACGGGACAGACAATTACAACTACAACGACGACTACGACTACTACCACGACCGTCACAAACTCCAATGGCACAACCCAAACAATTGAGGAGCCTCATCCTGTCATGGAGTTACCCACCGTCAGCAACCAAGACGTCACACCATCTCCCCCGCATCCACCACCTGTAACACAGCCCGAACCCGTACAACACATAACGCCTACACCTGTTGAACCATCCCCAATTACACCAACAGCACGTCGCAAGAGTTTAGAGACTCCAGGCCGACGCCTAATTCCGCCCCGCGATCCAATTCCCTCTCAGATTTCCAGCTCAGATAATAATTCACCCGCAATTCCTGAACGAAATGTCAGACGCTCTGCGGAATTCGTTCCAGCGCCTTTACAAGTTGGCCAGGGCGCTTTTCCGCCCCCGCCCCCGCCTGGGGATAAACCTGCTGTGAATTATTCCCGGCCTGCTAACAAATCGACATTTGCGAATTTGAAGTCCGCTGCCGCTGGTATCCATGTAAGTGCCCCTCAATTGAGCCATCTCAATTCATACTGACGAACCTTACAGGGCGCCGGCGAAACTCTTCGCGGAACACTAAACTCCAGCGTCGACAAACACTTCGGCGGCACTCCCCAAGCAATTGAGAAGAACCAAGCAGCCATCGACGCAGGCCGCTACGAGATCGACAACCGCACATTCTACCACCCAAACGAATACCGTCTAACACGACCAGAAGGCTCCGGTCCTTCCCCCGACAGGCCGCCAATTCCCGATGCTCAATACGACGACCCGCCCTTCAACATGGGAAACACGACAGGAAGTCCTGCGGTGGCGGATAAAGAGAGGGAGAAGAGACATAGCAGACTGGGAAGTCTGTTTGGTAAGAGTGGAGGACGGTCGGCGTCGCAACCTGGTGCTGATGCGACGCCAAGAGCGGAGAGGGGGAAGTTGAGAAAGAGGAGCAGTTCAGGGCCGGGGACGCCGAAGTTGAGTGTCGTGGGGGAATAGTAACGCGCCACGGGAGTTGTGTCGTATATCTAGCTTAATGCCACATTACGTACTCACCACGTGGAAGATATTGAAGGCAGGACTTTGTGATACTGACGCCACTTGATGCTTTGGCGCATCCACTGATGTTGAAGTATCCTCATATCAAGACACGAATGTTCATAACGCCAAAGTTCATTATTGGTATCTGAAGATAAACGAGATCTAAATGATAAATGTCCGACTAGTTCGAAACATAATGGGCGACATATTCAACTTCCATATGGTTTCCAATTCCATCTTTGGTGTTGGTGTTGGGAACGCCAGGCTATAATCTTGTTAGCCAATGTCTCTCTTCTTCGGATTCTTCGACTTACCCAATCTCCCCCAACGGCAACGTTGAAGATGACAAACATAGGACTATGGCAAAGACTCTTCCAAACCTTGGCATTGCCGACTTGAGCGCCCGTAACACGATGAAAGACCCTTCCATCGAGATACCAGGTAATAGACTGAGACCTCAGATTGCTGCTTCGTCGATCAAACTGGACCCGCCAAACGTGATAATTGCTATCAGGAAGCTGAACATTGGACGCAATGCCATTAGGCTCATTGCAGATCCCGCCAGGAGCTTGGTCACAGTGAACAGCGCCATAGCCAATTTTCTGCCCGTTGACATTCTCCATGATATCAACCTCTCCGCAAGCAGGCCACTCAACACCTTTTCGGATCGCATCACCCAGGAGCCAAAAGGCCGGCCAGATTCCCTGCTTACTCCTCGCCGAGTTGCCACCCAGACGCAAACTCGCTTCAACTCTAGTGATCTTTCCAAGCTTGGGCGTAAGAGTATACTTGCTCTCAATACGAGCAGACGTCCATTTCCGCGTTGAATCTGAGAACTGGGGAATCAGCTGCAAGGTGTTCTTGCCAGACTTTCGAAGAACACTTGTGCTTTTCACGTAGGCTTGGATTTCATTGTTGTAGTTCTTTACGCGCTCGATGATGTGCCACGTGGTTGTGCTGGGGAATGTGTTGGCTTGGCCTTCGAAGCCTTGATGCCAGACGCGCGTGTAGCCGCTGTAGGCGGGTGGTTGGACTGCCGCTGCGATGGCGAACAGACATGTGAAGATGGTGAGGATCCAAGGAGAGAACATGGTGAGAATTGTAAAGATAAGGGGGAGACAAGGAAAGGAATGCTGCGGTGTTGCCGCGTAGAAGGGAAAGGGAAGATAGTGCAAAGCGCACTTTAAGGAGAGTCGTCACGAAGTTGGTGAGAATGAGTTACCGTGAACACCATCATTTTCAGGGAAATCCCCTTGAATATATAGGTTTCCCATCTCTTTTCAGCTTACGAATGCCATATCGGTCTAGAATGCTAGACGCCGTTCTGATAACAATAGCTTGGTGTCTGGAACATGTCTAAGGCCGGTTTCAATCCTTAGATCCAACGTGGGCTAACCCGGAACAGTAAAGCTAAGCCAAACGCAGCGCATTTCTCAACGCCACCATCTTCAATAGTCTCGTTTCTTTGATTGAAATATTGGAATTTTATGGAATTGTGGCTTAATGACCCTGGGCTATTGTGGAATTAAGCTTTGGTCCCTGATTCCAGGGCAAAAAAAAGGTTAGTGAATCTGGATAAGCGCTGCTGCCCATGCAAGGAACGCGCCACTCTATTGGGTTCATGGGAATGACTGAGGAATTGGATGGGAGTCTGGGTTTTTGAGAGAGGGTTGAGGATGAAGGGATGGGGCTTTGAGATGTCCCATCAACTTTAAGATAACCTTGGTGGTATTAAAAGAATCCTGAACGTGGGATACTCTAATCTATACATCTTGTAAAGCATTCAAATGAAGGTTGTGCTGTGTTTCTCCTTGTCGGCAAGAGTCGTCGCCCCGAACACGCACATGGCATTACGTGCCTCCATCACATCCCTTCAGGTGGCGCCATTCTCGTTAGATCCTCCACAACAGTAGTGCTGACAATAGTGAAGAAGCCCTTCGTGTGTATAAGGAAATAAGAGATGACGGCCATAGGAACCACCAACGGGATTACACCCAAGAGCAACGGCGGATTCGAAATCAGGCGCCCAATCAGAATCGAGAGCAATGCCCAAAAGGCAGGACCGATCATTTCCATATCTGAAAATTCTGATAGTTCAACCTCTTTCAAGTACGGGCCAGCTTCGTAGCTCATCGCCACAAAGCACAAGGCGAGACTTGCGAAGAGGAACATAGTGTCCAAGCCGAGAATTAGCGTGGTAAAAAGGTGGAATATTGAACAAGTTTTATGCATGACGTAGAAAGATGCGATGTTGGTAATGACGGAGCAGATGAGGAACCAGAACAGGAATCTGCCGAGACTTTGGGCTGACTGGTGGTCAACTTGTTTGTTGATGGCATCTTTGCACTTCTGTAGAGTGCGCTCTTCCCCGGGAGTACTGGGCTCGTATTGTTCGATATCTTGGAGAACAGCTTCTGTAAGGTTGAGCGATCCTGGGACACGTTTCACGCAGGACTTTTTCTCCTTCGTGATTCTACATAGACCTTGAAACTTGAATTAGCGACTGAATGATGAAGACGGTAAATAAGGATCGACCGGATTCGTGATGCATGGAGTAGTCGCTTACCAGAAAGTCCGAATTGGTACTTATCTGGTAGGTGTTCGGCAAGATGTTCGCACTCTTCTCCCTAAATAAGCGCGATTGTTCTGCGTGGCCAGTTGACGAGGCTGTATTGCGGGTACGTTACCGTTCGGCCTCCTGACAGAACGCATATTGTAAGGGCGAAAATGACTAGCCCAAGATGGTAAGTAGAGAGAGGGTGCTGGGGAGATGAGAGAGTTGCCCTTACTTATATTTATAGACGCAACTAATATCCAGTTCCTCATTGTAATGAATGTGAATAACGGACTCTGAATAAACCATGCGATGTCGTATTTGCGTTGGATGTAGAAAGAGAAAGCTGTTGCCTTGGTAGAAGCTGACAATGGTGGATGACTCTGAAAGTCTGGTGAACAGTAGGGAAGGAGAAAGTGTCCTGCCGGCAGCCGTTCTGAAGCGCTGGCAGGGATGCATTTCGAAAGAGCCACCAGTCGGGTTTCCGTGCTAGATAGGTATGTTTTTGGCTGCAATCTAATCATGCGGCTCAGCGACCAAGCCGCCGTGAGCTGTAGTCACTGTGCACTTGTGACTGGTCAAAGAGCGAGTGAGCCATTCCCAGCTTAGGCGACTACGTTGGAAAAACGGGGCAAGAAAATGCCTGGCGAGATGTCAGACAGTCTAGACATGCAGGATACTTCATTAGTGATTACCCCCTGGTCTTACAACTGCCGATGCCGATGGGAGGGGTTAAGCTTACGAGAGAAGCTTAACTCAAATCTGCCGACCTCCATACTGGACGTTTCAAAGTGATATCGAGAGTTTCATCCTGGTAGCAGAGTTGGGAGCGGCTTCTAACTTTCGTATATATCAAGCTATCCTTCTAATCTAATTCGCTAAATCATAATTTTACAAGTCATAACTCCAACTCTCCATAAGGATGAGCCACTTGTGACAGAGCAGGCCACTTGTACAGCTTATGCTCTGTATCTTGAGCAGCCTGCTGGAAGTACTGCATAACATCATTCCATAGACTATCCGCATTCTCCTGCTTGCTCAAATCAACAGGCTCCAAGTTATTGGCAATCTGGGAGATTTGGATTCCAGCTGCAGCAAGTCTCTTGAGAACATCATCGTGGTCGAACCTTTGCTCCATTGTTCCAGGAATTGAGACCTTCTTAAGTGTCTCGACGAATCTGGGTTCTTGGGCGCTTGCGCGGCCGATACCGACACCGTCGATGATATCGAGAGAGTCAACCATCGCCTTGATGCTCTTGAAACCTCCAGTGGAAAAGATCTTGATATCACGCTTCAAAACCTTGACGATCTCCTCGGCTTGGACAAGGAAGTAGTTCTCTCGCTTCTTGTTCTCTTCCCGCTCATGAGCAAAGGCAAATTTCTCGTAATTTCCTCCAGAAAGCTCAATAAAGTCAACTTTGGCGTTCTCGAGAGCGATGGCAAAGGCCTTGACATCTTCGATATCAATACCGCCAGGGGTGTACTCGACAGAGTTGGCCTTGATACCAACGATGAAGTTGGGGCTCACACGACGCTTGATCTCAGCAAAAACCTCAAGGACAATGCGCATTCGGTTCTCGCGGCTACCACCGTACTCATCGGTTCGCTTGTTGGTGCGAGGAGAAAGGAACTGAGCCAGGAGATAACCGTGAGCGCCGTGGAGCTCAATGCCGTCGAAACCAGCCTTGTCAAGGAACTCAGCGGCGTGAGCGAAACCGTTGATGACGTTGGCGATATCTTCCTTGGTAGCAGGTCGAGGAGCAGCGAAACTCCTTCCAGACAAACCAGAGTTGACGAGCTGGACGTCTGAGGCACTGATGGGATTGGGGTTAATCCACTCCTCGACCTGACGACCAGCATGAGAGACCTGGGCGATCAATAGACTGCCGTTCTTCTTGGCCTCGGTGGCCATCTCCTTGAAGCCGTCAAAGCGACGACCCTCAAAGGGCTCATCGGTGGGGATGACGAGGTTGCCGGGGGCTTCGAGGTTGATGCCGTCGATGATAACGTTGCTGGTTAGGATGGTTCCCCAGCCTCCAGCACCCCAGTTTCTGTAGAGGGTGATGAGCTCTGGTGTAGGATACCCTCGAGCAGAGACGTCTTTGGCATCCCATGTGGCGAGCTTCTCAGACATGGCTGCCTTGAGGAAGCGATTGGGCGCTTGTCGCTTAGCGAAGACATAGTCGAGAGGTTGTAGTAGAGGCGAAGGGTCAACGACCTCGTTTCCGTATCTTGCAGGCGCCATTTTGAAATATCAATTATGATGTTTTGAACAATTTGTTTGATTCTCGGAAATGTAGACTAGCAAGACATGGCGCGAGAACTCTTTATATAAACTACTCTATAAAATTCCATGCAAATCTTGCGCCATAACAAAAGAACAGACCACTCCGCAAGATCGCGACTAGGTTACATGAAAAGTCCGCAAGTGGAGTTGGCGATGGGGCCCTTGCCTCGGCACATGAATCGTTTAGTCCTAATCCGCCGGCCGAGTTACTCAGCGGAGTATATGAACCGGGCCCATCGAACATTCTGTGACGTTTTCAATAACGTTATGCACCGCGCGGTTAATTCCACGGACCCTATCCGTATTTATAAGCTAGAACAAAGCCTGTTGCTTTCAAAGTTTGTTGGTTGTTGTTCAAGCTTTTATTGGTCACATTCAGAGCAACGTGGATCAGTTGTTGGTGCAGGGTTGGTCAATTATATGCATGTTCGATGTTCTGATACCTCGAGGCCTTTCGCTTCGAAATTGTCACGATTTCCTTATAAATGTTCGTATACAAGGTCTGTACGAGATTCTATACATCGGGGCAATTGTTGCACCGAATAAAGGCACGGCCCCGCAGGCATTGACGCATTGGACAAGATTGCCGCTTGTCTCCACTTCAACGCCGCCTTACAATAGTAATTTCGAGGCCATTGTCGATCTACGGCGCATGAAGAAACATAATGGCATGATAACGTATAGCCTATCTCAATTAATCCATTATCATTAATTCCATAAATGAAAATTTGCTGGGAAAGGACTGAGCTAACGTAAATATCACCCAATTCCTCCAAATCCTTTATACACCCTTGAATCAAAATAGGTGCTATCATTGTTTGCTTCATTGTCATTCATGATATCCATATACTAGACTTAGCTTATCACTTAGAGCCTATTAACTATACGGTCTTTTACGATTTAGTGAGTGAAGTTTTCATTGAAGGGCCGCCCTGTTAAATATTATATGCTGGACTCAAGTCTCGAGAACTTCGCTACATTTGAGTTCTCAAAGCCTCCGAATGCTCTTGTGAGGGTGGTTTATGCCAAAACTATATAGAATCTCAACAAAAGTCAGGGTCGCCCAAAGAAGAGCTTATGCCTCTTGTAGTAGGCGAAGCTTCAGGCTGCATCTCGCGTAGTCTTTCACAGGTGTGCATCCTGGCATTATTCACCAATGCACCTCGATCTTCTCGTCAACGATCCTTGCATTGAACCACTCGACAATCTCAGTTTTGTCCTGAACAACCATTGCACCTCGAAGTACATCGCTTAGTACCAAAGCCTCAGCGGCCCGCCAAAGTCCAGCAGATGCAAGATTCCGCGCGATGCACTGTCGTGACCTGGCTCCGAAGTAAAAGCTGTCACGCAACATCTCCTGAGATGGACTATGCCAGAGCGATGGCATGAACTCACGTGGGTTTGGAAAGGCCTCGGGATTATGATGCAGCATGAATGCTCCGGTGCCGACGCTGGTACCAGCTGGGATGTTGGGCAGACCAGGAACTTGCATTCCACCAGGAGGGACGATGTGACGGAAACGAGTTGGATTAGCCATGGCGAGACGTAGACTTTCTTTCACGACACCAGTGAGATAAGGCAGAGGCTAGACATCTTGATCAGTATTTTCGATGACTTCCTTGTAAACTCGATCGTATCTGAAAACATGGTTAGTACTCCTCGGAGATGGAGACGAAGCATATGTATTACTTCTCGGGATGTTGAGCTAAGTTCCAGCATAGTATCGACATCGTCGTTCCCGCAGCGCCGGTACCAGCAAACATTCAACTCCTGTCCAGGTAAGCCACCATAGCCAGGTCGGGGTGAATCGGATGATGAGAGGGCCTGGGATGTGACCGAAGGTGTCATTGTACAGTCGCCACAGAAGGGCAGTCAGAAGCGCCACTATGATAGCTGCACTGACGTGTAGAGGGCTTACGATGCATTGGGTATCATTAGAAGTGTCGACAGCCATGATGTCTGAAAGCTCCAGGAAATTTGCGGGCGGAAGAGAGACGGTAAGTCCGAGGTGAAATGAACAAGGGGTGAAGATCAGCTAATAACGGTCGCAAGGCACCATCAAGGACACACTGAAGGGGTAGGTTGTCCATCTACTAATTCCGGGAAGAGGGAGTCCGACAAACCCGCAGCCACTCTCTGGCCAAGGTCCAGGAGGGCATTGATAAGCTTCATGACTTCAATGAAGACCAGGAGTTCAGTATTATCACGGAATAGCTCTCGTCGTTACAAAATGCAGCGCAGAATAAGGATGTCTTGACCAGAATCCAGTCCGGTACTGGGAAATGGTTCCTCACCTCTCAGCAATATGTGAATTGGCGAGAGTCAACTCGCAGCACGCTTTTCTGCCCTGGTCTTCCAGGTGGAGGCAAGACCGTCATTGCTGCATCTATCATAGATGATTTACTGTATAAATTCGAGACAGAGGACAGACTCGGTGTCGCGCTCATATACTGCAGTTATAAAAGACAGCATGAGCAAAGTGTCGAGGCTTGTATGGCTAGTCTGCTCAAACAACTTGTCCAGCAATTACCCAAGATGCCCCCGACTATACGCAATTTGTATCATCGGCGGCAGGATCGAAGGGAACTGGGGTTACACAGAGTGTGAGAGTGTCAGGTTTGAGCGAAAACGTTGATCTCGTTTCCTCCGCAGAGCCTCATCTCTCATACGTAGCCAATGGTAACAGAACTTGCTTTTCCATACTATACCCTGAACTCCATACCAGATCAGAATCGACGGTTGACTGCAGCCTGTGTGATAGAGACGAATGTATTACTGCGGCACATCTAATGTAGAGTGACCAACACCGTTGCTCGAGAGCAGATCAGGCTCGAAAGTCTTGTCTCACAAAATGAGGGGAAACATGATGGTGTGCAACCATTCCAAGCTGTGTTACCCCAACTTATAACAAGGCTTACAGAAAAGGGCGTGTCGCTACTGGGCTGCTTTAGTGCGACCGGGCTGTCGTACTGTACACCTCGTTGGGTTCCTTGTATTGGCATCTTGCTTACATGGCCCTCACCTCCCATCTTCGCCACAACCTATCATGTGATTCACCACGTTACTCAGCACTACCCCAAGCGAAGTATGCTTACTTTACTGTACACTATAGGCGAATAGTGATAATACGTCAGGCTCTCAATTGACTGCGCATAACCAAACCCCCTCGATTGAGTGGTTCGAAATGGCATTGTGTTGAAACGTTAAAACGGAATATCCCGCGTTCACAACTGATTAGCCACGTTATGTTCTGAGGAAACCCGATATCGTTCTTCATGGCTTTTCGTTCGTGTGTACTTGGGAAATGCTCCAAATCATGAAAACAATAGCACCAAGGACCGTCTCTCGTGTGGTAAAATTCACAGATTTGGATAGTGGCTTCTGACTTCTGGGCATGGACATACACTAAACCACAATGCCACAATTATCTTTCACAAGCTTTAGGTTAAAGGGCCAGAACAAGCTTCAAGCCCCAGCATAAAACCAAGAACGACACTGCACTGTCCTCACTGCTGCCTAGGGTGATACTTTGTGACGAGAGGTTTATCATCGTGATAACCGGGTCTAGCTGTATTAATGAAGTCCTTTGACCCCCCTGAACACAATTCAACCTAACTCCTCCTCACCCAAAAAAGCACATAGAACACAAAGGAGCTACATATAACAGCCATAAGCTCCACTAAACGCCTATAACACGACTGAATCTTTCATCATGCCACCACGTATTCCGCCAAGCCTGAGAGCCCTTGTAGCCACTACAAACGGCGTAAAGCGCGCGACAAACACCAGCTCCCAGCAAAAGTTACCACTGAGTCTCAACTCATCTCCCTGGCCCAACACCGCACCCGTCAGACTCTATGAGAAGTTAAAGAACTAGAACGGAGGTTTAGACAACATCGAAAGATTATGAAGGATCTAAAAAGGAAGGGCTTGAATATGAGGCTACATAACGAGAATCTGGAGAACATGGAAGCTATCGTACTTACCATGAGATGACTTCGAGAACAAGTACAACAAGAGTGTAAGAATCACTGACGCTTTGCTGAAAGGGGAAGCACTGGCCTTTTTAAATAACAACCTATCTTTGCCTACCCTGGGGCTGCTAGAGATCCGTCCATTGGCTGGGATTATGTTTCCCGATGGTTTGGCCGATGCGTAAGGGATGGCCGTAAGACAAGACCTATGCTGTTGGTCTGAGATCTTGCTACTAGAGTGTTAATGAGGGGTGCATACAAGGGCTCTCCATGCCTTCAACCATAACAGATATTTAGTCTCAACTCCTGTTTGATATCTTCTATGTAAGGTATTGATGATTCCCCATGTGTGTACAACGACCCGCTACTCAATGGAACCACTGTAAGCTACCTGTTCTCTCTACGGATCGAGCAAGGAAAGCTGAGTCCAGGCCTCAATGTACTCGCAACTAGTTACCGCGCCTCAGAAAGAAAGCTATGATGGTCCTATATGCTTCCCAAATGTCTGTCCAACTTTGAGTACCGTTTCAATATGATGTAAACACAACTTGGCCTCCTCGAATCTCGCAAGAGTCCTCGCCGTGTTCAAGGCATTGGAAATCTCGCGTCCGTTCAGCTTATGATGTATCAGATCATCAGCTGCTTGACTACTAAGCTCGTCCCCGCCAATCTCCGTCTCATCGATAGGGACGGCCTTGAGACTCTGTCGCCAGATCTGGCGGCGGACCTCTGCAGCGGGAGGACCGAACGAAAGCGACAGATGGATGCGGGACTTCATGGCAGCATCTATGCTGCTCAAGCGGTTTGTCGTCAGAAAGACGATGCCTGAGAAATATTCGAGGTGTTTTAAGAACACAGCCACAAGGGCGTTGCGAGTAGTGCTGTTGGAAGTAAAATCTCGACTCTCAAGGAAGACGTCTGCTTCGTCGAATAAGATGATCGCGTTCCAGGTTGTGGCGTACTGAAGAATCTGTTTAAGCCTATGTTCAAAGGCATATGCTCTTCATTTACGAGACACATTAGTTTATGCGCCCCCAGTAGGTCCCTGATATAGTACTACTGACCTATCATATCTGTTTAGCTCGCTCATGCTTGTGGACAAAAGAGCTTTCTTGGACATCTCGGCTGCTGTCTCTGCAGAGAGCGTCTTACCAGAACCGGGGGTTCCATGCCTAATATTTCTGTCAATCTCAATCACCCCAACAGTACTCAGCCAAGACTTACAGAAGAACCACCAGTCCTTTTCCTTTCTGTTCTGACTGGCTCCTTACTCTCTCAGGGTGTTTGTGTGACATGACGAGAGCTTTCAAGACCTTTTTCTGTTCTTGGTCCAAAATGAGCGATGGCCATGCGTCCTCCTTCCATGACACATCCCTCAGATTATCAACTAAATAACGACACCACTCTTTTCGGCCGGTTGAGTAACCTAGTGCATACGGCGGACAGAGGAAAAGTTCCGGATCCTCAACCTCTTCAATCATGGTAACGTGGCTATAGTTGTCTTCTTCGAAGGTCTTGCGATCAAGTACGACACGTCCAGTTTCCTGTCCTTGTCAGTACTATTCCTGGAAGCTGCATGAATACTTACCGTGAATGGTAGCCAAATAGGCGGATAGTCTGCCATATTGGGATCGAAAAAGTCGAGGGGGGGTTCTTTCAGCCACTCTGCGATGCCATCATAGTCTTTCGTCAGTATTCCGCGATTGGTGATGAACTTCTTGCCTCGCTCAAGAAGCTCAATTTCCAGGTCCGGGCCACGGTCACAGAACTTTCTTGGATAAACGGGAAGTCTTTTGATCTTGGCTGGATGATCTGACGCAAAGTAATCGCTCTGGAAGATATTCGTAGATCGCTGGGCTTCCCCAATCGCATCATCATTGGCGTCGCAGTATTTCATATGAATCGTCACATATGGTCCGCGGTTTCGGCTTGTCCCATAAGAAACTTTCTCCACGCGTGATAACCATGACTTTCCCAGAACGTCACTGACAACAAGGTCCCCAGGACGGTAGATTACCCATGCCTGCTTGAAGGTGATCATGTGTTTCTGGAGCATATGCTGGAGGGTGCGTCTCTCAGGACCCATCTCTTCTTCCATGAAACGGAAGAGTAAGCTGAGATGTTGCCGCATCCGAGGTGAAGCGGCCTCATCTCGGTAGGCCTCCAGTGGATCCCAGTAGTGCAGAAGGATCTGAAATGGGCTCTCAAGCTTGAAAGAGCTCTTGAAGTCTGATGCAACCGTTGGGTAAGAGCCGATGACATCTTGAAATGCTTTATGAATCAGTGGTGAGTTGATGCATACAGTAGTTGATTCGACTTCTCGCTTTTCTGAAAATCGTCTTCTGACAATCAAGGCATACGGGCTGTCCTCGTCATCTTCGGAGTCCTTCGTTGGCTCAGAGTCCTGGAACTGTTCTTTGCATTGGTCTCTGCCATCTTTATTCTTAGTATGGTGATAGACCTTGGACTCGCAAATCGATTCTTGGGAGGTTGGCTCAGTGCCATTCTCAAGCTTAGGATGCAATTGATCAGAAGTCATCTTGCGGCGATGAAGACTAAGGAGAATGTCGCGAAACCAGAAGTTGACGCTACAATGGCTCGCAACCGAAGCTGCGATATGAACTTAGCAACGGGGTTTTGTTGTAGTTCCATTTTCAATAGAGATAACGGGCCGAGATCTTGTTCCGGTAACCAACTCGGTCAGCCTGCATGAATAGCGCAAGCACGTCAGACGAACATTGTATACGTGGCGCAGCTACTGCAGCTAAAGCCCCAGAAGTAAGATCTGTAAGACCAACGGCATATGCATTTTTGTTCGGGGCATGGAATCAAATCACGCGCAGGAGTCAGACCATCTGATTGCGAAACATCCTTGACAAGCTGAAAAGCGCTACACAGAGGCAACCAATGGAGACCTTGATGGTAAATGACAAAAGTCTTGGAGTTCTTCGGATATTTCAGGATAAATCCGCGATGTTCCTTGATCAGTTGGTCTTGGCCAGCTGAAAGATAAAGGGTGAGCGGGGTTGTTATTTTCAATCCCACGTTCCATGCATGAATAATGAAACGCTCCTGTCTAACCTATACAACCATCCTCCACGAGCAGGGAGAAACTCTTGCATTCGTTCCTCGACATCCTTCGTGAGAAAGGGACGGTAAAGTCAAACTAGGAAGTCAGGATAAACATGTCGACATACTCCTTTTCGAAACCATCATCCTTCAACACCACCGAAGGCGGAAATTCATTTAACGCTCTTTGCGAAACTGCAATCAAGGAGTTTTTGGACGATCCCGAAACACAAAAACTGGCCGACAACCCTTTTGTGAGATACGTCACCTGCAGAAAGGAGCAGATTGAAAAGGGTAAAGATGAGGAGCACGATGACCCCATCGAGCAGACGCAACAATGCATTCGCGAGGTCGAACAAAGATGGACAGGAAGCAAGGCTCATCATTTGCGGGAAAGGATCAACCCATTCATCGAAAGCATCACTACATTGACGAAATCATGCGAAAGCCTTCTTCAGCCTGCACCTTTTGGCGTTGCAATCGCTGTTTCTGGGTTCCGAATCGTCTTGGAACTTGCTACCAAGGCTCATGGTGCAGTGGAAGAGATCCTCAGCGTTCTGGAGGAGGTCCCTCCACTCTTGGACTGCTACAAGATGACTGCGATGTCACAACAGAACTCTCCACAGATATCGAAGGCCATCAAGAAGTCATACAAGAATATTCTGCAGTTTTGGGCCTACTCGGCTAAGGTGTTGTCCAAGAGCTACACAAGAGTCACTCTATCCTCGGCGATGAGACCATTCAAGCAGGAAATCCAGACTTTCCGGGAAAAGTTTCGAGAAGACTCCAAACAAGTCAGCCAATTGCTCATTGCAAGTATGGCAATTGAGAGAGTAAGGGAAAATCAGGAGAGAACAAGAGATGAAATCCTCAGGTGGATAAGAGGTGGCGAAAAAGCCGACTCATTTGATGCAGAGAAGGACTTAGAACTGAGGAATATGTGTCGCACCGAGGGCACCTGCACGTGGTTATTTGAGAGACAAGAGTTCAAAGATTGGAGAGACGCCAAGAAGAATTCTGTTCTTTGGTACAATGGGCCTCCAGGCTCGGGGAAAAGCGTTTTGGCATCGGCGGTCATTAACCACTTGCAAGAACAGCCTGAATCAGAAGTTGTTCACTTTTTCTATTCGTTCAGAGCGGCATCCAAGCGACAAGAGACTTGTGGGTTACGCTCCATCGCTCTGCAGCTCTTGGGTAAACTGGACGTGGCCTCGAACCCTTTGAAAGCCGAGTATGATCGGGCCAGGAAGACCTGCAAGCACGAGCTGACTAATAATGACGGAGAAGTAATGGTCAGACTTCTCCGTGCACTATTGAATCATAGCCGCTTTCCCCAGGTTTATGTGGTTTTAGATGGGTTGGACGAGTGCTCAGTTCGAACTCACGGCAATCCTTTGTTCTACAGCTTGCAGCAGCTTCTCAACTTGGACACACTCGGAACAGTAAAGTGGTTCCTTACTAGCAGGGACGTTCCGGAGATACGGTCCGTCAAGTACGCTTTCAAAGCTGTCGAAATTAGTCCAAACCTCACGAACACTTCCAAAGACATCCGTGCCTTTCTCGACGCCCAGAGGATCTGCCCAACTCACGATGAGCCCTGGTTTGACACAGACGAACACAACTTTCTCTATGCAGCGCTGATCTGTGAGATTGCAAAGAACAAGGCCTACAGAACTAAGCAAGGAACCATTGATGCCCTGCAAAGCTTCCCCAGAGGCTTGGAAGACTGCTATATCAAGTCGTTGGCCAGGATTTCAGGACTGCCCTATCACAAACAGGACCTAGCCAAGTAAGTTTGATACATAACGATACATGAACCTAGTGCCCATACGCCAGCCAATAATATTAACGTACTGTCACAGGCGAACCTTTCGAATCCTTACATTGTCGGAAAAGGAACTTACCCTGATGGAGCTTATTGACGCCCTCAAGCCTTATACTGATCCTGCCAACAATGGCATCAAGTCCAAGAAAGATGCACTTCGCGTTTACGACAGAGTAAAGGACGTCTGCAGCCCGTTGATCACCATGGAAGACACGAATGGTTCTCAGAAGATCTCACTGTGCCACAAGTCAGTCAAGGACTTTTTTATCGACCCAAAGAACAAGAGGAGAATTGAAGAGTACCTGCCTGACTTCTTTATCGACGAGAACAAAGCTTTAGAGGAGCTTGGAGTCAGTTGCATCGAGTATCTCAGTGAGGAACGATACCAAGATCCGTCTGACCTAAAAGCGCTGGTCACAAGGTCAGAGTCATCCTACAACAATGCTTTCCTTCGCTACGCCGCCGTCTTTTGGCATATGCATATGCAAGACATAACGCCAAGCTCTGAAACCCTGAAGACTGTTGAAGACTTTCTCAAGAGCCCTGCATTTTGGACTTGTATCTACGTACAAAGTCACGCAGCCCCTCATCTTTTCGCACGGTATAAGCGGGAAACAAGTCATTATAAGCAGATCCTGGGAACAATACCTAATGCAGCACTTCAATTTGGACTTCCCCTGCCACCATGGAAAGAAGACTCTTCGTCCGCAGATTACGTATCGCTGGACCGCTCATTCTGTGCTTTTGTTCTGGACTGGGGCGAACTTCTTACTAAGAACCCTGATCAACTTCATCATGCTGTTCCGCTCACTCTTTATAAACCCAGCTGTCACCTCAAAGCTCCCAACGGGCTTCAAAAAGTTCACATCAAATATGTTGCCAAGTTACTCGAATCAACGACCGAGATGCGTGTATTGGAGTCGTCGTTCTCTTCTACGGGTAAGAAACGTGGTAAAACACTGCAGCTTCAGATCATTCGCGAGAACGGTTTGATGCCCCATCGCCGGGTCAAAGTGAATCAAGTGGATGTCTTCTCTCGGTCGAAGTCTGATCAAAATAGAGAGGTCGTCCTCGACTCATCAGCCCCTGACAGCGAATGTATCACCACAATTGCCCGGGATAGCAAGAAGGGCGACTCCTTTCTACAGAGTTGGAAAGTAAACAGTCGTGATTTGAGTATTACTCGTTGCCTTCTGGGGGGCGCGTCAGGGAACCGAGTTGACCAGGCCCCTCCGCAAGTGTGTAGAGACCTGGACTTGGGACTGGAAGGCAAAGGACAATGGAATCTCGTACAAATTGATGTCGTTACACAGCCGACTCGAAAAGACTCGGATTCAACGACTCGGCTATTCTATTTCCGCAAGGGTCAATGCCTGGTTCATCCCCATGAAAGAGCAAAGTCACCCAATAATGTAATCGTCAGCAACTCAGATTCCCAAGACAGTAGTTCAGACTCTGATGACGACTCTGGCTGGAGTTCGGACTCTGATGATGACTCTGATTCAAGTGATACGCACAGTATCAATGGGGAGAGGAATGGAAGCCTGGAAACTTCAGATATTCTGGATGGAGAACGCAAAAAGCCGATGACAGAATGTCTTATCGTGGCAAATGACTTTGGCAGACCTGTTTGGCGACCAATCCAGACCGACCGCTTATCGTGGTCTAGAATAATAGGCACTCGTCATCCGGCATTGCCTATCGTAGCTGTCTCTTATAAGTTTGGTGGACTCGACTTACTCAACGACGATAGTGGCTCCAGTACAAGTTTGGAGATCTCTGAAAAGGGGCAAGACCAAATGGTAGAGCCTGTGGCAGTGTCACGAGGTAAAGCAACCACCTACTCATTTTACGATGAATGATGAACATTCATGCTGACGTTCAATTAGAGGTGCAATTCTCGCCGTGCGGGAAATTCCTCACGCTTTTGTCCATCAGCCTCTACCAGAAGGACGTCTGTGTGGAGTGTCAAGTCACCGTGTCATGCTTCGAATTTCTTCAAACTACTTCTGGATATAGCTTCCAAACTCGCAAGAATGGCATATTGACAAGCTTTAGCTACAGATTCCTGGGCAAGGTCGACGAACTACCTCGACCGTACATCATGACAAACTGGACAGCTGAATACGTTGTCTTGGCTCTGCCTCCATTGACCTATAGTCCGAAGATCATTAAAATATCGCTTTCGCCTGTCGAAGATCAGGCCAGCACGCCGAGAGATTTCCCACCAAGAACATCGACACTCACACATCCTTTATTCTTCCCGCAATCGATTATTTCCCGCGACCCCCATATTATGTACGGCGATGGAGGCTCACATGAGAAAGACAGTTACTTATATCTCGTCTTGGACACTCCAGATCCATCATCATCGTGTGCAGAATCAACGCTGCGCTGTGGGCCTGGCCACTTCCGGGGATTGGAATGCCCTGCAAGTACACACAATGACAAGAGGACTGGAGTCAGCGGTCCAGTGGTAATGGGATGGAAACTATCAGGCAGTAGCAAGGCCGGAAAGACTGGCGACGGTGAAGACGATGGAGGTGCTTCTGGAGAAAAGCTTGCATGGCGGGAATGGGACAATGAAGACGAGGTTTCTGAAGATGTCAAAGCCAAGAGGTCGGCTACGGATGAGTATGACTTGTTGCGGGGTGATTTTGTGGGAGAGACATATTCTGTTCCCATCCGATCCGGGCTGAATTGGACCAAAGAAGGCGTTCTTAGTTGTTGAACGCATTCCATGTCTGATATTGACATATATTCATAGTATCATTGGTGTTACAAAGCATTATTCATGACTGAAGTGAGAGTGCCAAAACACTAAGTTCCTTTTGGTTGAGCTGCTATGACCTTCTGCAAGTTCCGATCACGCTCTGCCAGTGACTCTGCTGTTGGTAGTCCATAAGCCTGTTCCGTCTCCGTCGTGATCTTATCCGTCCAATCGCCGTCAGCATCAGTCCCTTGCTTAGTCGCAGACGTCCCCTTGAGACTAACATCGCCTGCGTCATTCCAACAAGCCTCCATAGTATCTGCCAAATTATGCAGGAATGCCCCTATTCCTCCAATCCCGCCGGCACTGTTATATGTCTTGAATGGTCCAGCTACCGCCCAACGCGGCGCTATGCTAGCCTCAACGATAGTGTCAAGATCTTCGACTGAGACAACGTCGTTTGAGACGAGATGACAAGCTTCGCGGAATAGAGCGAATGCTAGACGGTTTCCGACGAAGCCTTGGGTCTCTTTGTTGATTCTAACGGGGCGATGACCGGAGCCGAGATTCTTGAAGTAATCAATGGCGAATTGAGTTCGTTCTGGCTCCGTATGAGGCGAGGGGACGACTTCAATCAATGGCATTATATGAGGCTTGATGACGATATCAGTAGGACGGTTTGAGAAGGAGAGTTGATCGAGCTCACCGGATTGAAAGGGTGAACCACGAGAACTCTGGTCTTGTCCTCTAGATCCTCCACCTGTCTCGATGCACTTATCCCAGAGGTGGAGCTCCATAAGTGAGCACTTGAAGGTGCGTATTTAACGACCTCAGCCCAGTTGGACTTTTTGAAATTAACACTATCCGGTCCTTGCTCTTGGACGATTGTTGCGCCAGAGCAAACTTCTTCGATTGAAGAGCATATGAGCAGTCGACCGTCGGCAACGAGTTTCTCGACTGTAAGATCAACCTTTGAACTTTCTTTCTTTGTTGATTCAAGATACACCGGTAAGAGCCTTTCGATATGCTCCTTCAAATCACTGCGGACGTCGTACAGTCTGAGGTTGGCGTTGGAATAGCGTAGGTGCAGTGCGGCGAATGAAAGACCAATTGTGCCCAAGCCGATGAGGGCAATTATTTCTTTCTTTTCACTTTCAGACATTATACCAGTTTTTACTATGGTGAATGAAAGGACGGTTCAGAAGTCTATGGCGTGATGATAGCGCGAATTTTGAGGCTGAAGTCTTGGTGGAGAAGAGGGGAAACTGACCCGAGGTTAAAATGAGTGATCACATTGGAGCAAAATTGGCTGGCAAACGAATTATATTTCTTAAAACAGTCTTCTATATTCCAAGTCCTATACAGAATCTGATTCGTATGGCTCTATTCCTCTTTACAGAGCAACAACGATCTTCTTAGCCGAAACGCCCTTGGCGAGCGTATTGATGCCCAGCTGAACAGCCTCTAGACCCTTTCCAACAACCTCCGCTTCTGGAACAGCCTTGAACTTGCCCTGCTCCAAAGCAGCGGGTATATAGTCCCCGAAAACAGCCTTGGCAACAGGGGTGTTGATAATACCAATGGAAAGAATAGTCTTGGCCTCAACGCCCGCGACTTCAGAGGAGGCAGATCGAACGCAAATGAGCTTGCGAAGACCGTCGGCGTGAACAATCGATTGGCTTGCGCTGTTCATGCCGTCTTCTGAACCACTGGCGTCAAACGCACCCGCGAGCTTCTTACCGGTGAGCAGAGAGGCGATGTCTTTGGTGACCTGGGGAGACTTGTATTCGAAAACGTGGTCTGCTCCAAGACTCTTGACGTATTCGTGGTTTTTGGCAGATGCAGTCGTGATTACTTCGTAGCCAGCCGCTTTAGCAAGTTGAACTGCTGAACCACCGACACTAGATGCCCCTCCCCAGATGAGAACCGTCTCCCCAGTAGGCGTAGGGTTAAGACTAGGATATCTCATCGCCAGCGTCACATCGCCGAAAAGCGACCACGCAGCCGTAGCAAGCGAAAGCGGCAAAACAGCAGCTTGTTCAAAGCTCAAACCCTCCGGAATTTTAGAAGCGCACTCGGCGCGAATAACCGTGTATTCCTGGAATGCGCTGTGCGCATTATCCTTGGTAGCGAGTGACGTCGCATAGCCCAGGACTCTGTCGCCGGGCTTGAAGGCGGTGATATCAGGGCCTACGGCTTCAACGGTGCCGGCGACATCTTCGCCGAGAATAACGGGGTATTGAGAGGGTTGGATGAAGATGCCGACGTATTGGTTGGCGATGTCAACGGGGTTGATCGCAATGGCTGAGTTTTTGACGAGGATGTGGCCTGAAGATGGTTCGGTGAGGGGGGCTTCCTTGACCTCGAGTGGTGACGTCTTTGCGGCGACCAGCCAGGCGGCGTTGTTGGAAGGCATATCGGCAGATGAAGTAACTCTAAAGATAAGACAATTTAACTCAGATAGATCTATCGTAAGACAAAAAATAGAGATGTAAGTGTAAGTGCTTGCAGATGTAAAATCTTGGCTACGAGTAAGATTGACGTCGAATGCTCTTCGTCATTCCTGACAAAGGGACCCGTTCATCACGTCAATTATCGTGTGGTTGGCTGGGACTTGGTCCACGATCGGTTTAGCGGTGTTTAAGAGAGTTTTTGGGCCTCGGTGCTTGCCGCGGTATTGTCTCGTTCTGTCCAAGTCTAGTGGATACACGATCTTCGATCTTAGCTTCTGTTTGGTGTTAGTGCGGGTTTGGGGCATCAACTTCATGCCAACTGAAGCTGGGGGCTTCAAGCTTCTGGTGGTGGCCAATTTGACTGTGACGAGGAAGCAGATAAGTCTTTTTTATTTTTCCTCCTGCTTTAACGCAAGGGTATGGCGTCGATAGGCAGTTGGTAGCGTAGAACAGTCTGAGTATGAGATACCGCACATTTTCACGAAGTTCGGTAGCACCTATACATACTAAAAATAAATAAAGAAATAGTTATATAAATAGCAAATGATATAATATAAAAGGCTTATTAATATTTAGATATTTTGAATATAAATATTAAGAAAGGAACTTTTGAAAGTCTTATATAGCTGTTACTAGGGTGAGTAAAGCAATATGCAATAGCAGTCCAATCTGACATGGGTTGCCTATTTCAGCCCCCAAGCAACCCCACTCGTGTCAGCTCACAATACTCAGCATAATGAGATATTTTCAGTCTCATGCGAATCCCTTTCGCAAACACTCCGCTGATCTATCTTCACGATGATGTTGTGTGCAGTATGCATGTCTATGTTTCAAACTAACGTGAAGCAAGGGCATCACCACAAAGATTATAAAAGTGTTGCCACCGCTGCAAAGAATGGGTGCAGAATCTGTTACTACATAAGCCGCAAGCTTCCATCTGAGGATTTGAAGCCTCTAGAATATGAGGTTAGGTGGGATAACGCATGGGAGCTTCATTGGGAAATTGAATTCTACGAGACTGGCACCGAGACATCAATTGACGACGGCAAGTCCCCGATCTACTCAGACTGGTGCGTGTTTGTCGATGTGTCTTCATCATCAAAACCTCCAACCGGTTATGAGGAGTTTCTCGGCTTTGTTGCTGCTGATCGAGGCTCGGAGCCCACGAGGGTCCGAACGGAATTTCCTTCGTTGCGAGATATCCCCAATAATACCGGCCACCAGGATGTTGCACGGCTGGCTAAGAGGTGGCTTCAGACCTGTAAAGACCGTCATGATTGCGGATCTGCTTCGGAGGACGGCTGGCATCCCAAGCGACTCATTCATGTTGGCAATGAACAACAGTCCCCAAGACTGATCATTTCGGAGAATGAGAGACCCGAAGGCTGTTATGCGGCATTGAGCCATTGCTGGGGAGAAGACCCAAAGTTCTTCATGTTAACATCCGACAACTTATTCGACCTTTGCAGCGAGATCCAGCTACAGAGCCTTCCAGCCAGCTTCAGAGACGCAATTATAACCTGTCGTCGAATTGGCATTCCCTACATCTGGATCGACTCGCTTTGCATCCTACAGTCTGGCCTCGGTTCTCATGAAGATTGGCTCTCACATTCAGAGGACATGCATCTGGTTTATCACAACTGTGACTTGAATATTTCCATCGATGTTTCCGAGAACCCCCATGGAGGTGCTTTCAGGTCGAGGAATCCGACGTATCTGCAAGACTGTTATGTCTGGACTCCTTTTTACGCACCTCCCAAAAGTTCAAGCAAAAGCGAGCACGACATAGGTGATGGCACAGAAAAGTCAAATCTCTGGAGTATCTGCGCAATATTTACCGCTGACGATTTCTCTTGGGCAAGAGTAGATCTCCCTCTTAGTGACAGGGCATGGGTATTCCAGGAGCGACTCCTTTCGCCCAGAACCTTACATTTTAGTTCAGACCGCATTTCCTGGGAGTGTGATAGAAGCCACAACCTCACTGAATATCTACCAGAAGGAGTAAGCGACGATAGATGGAACGGCTTCGACTGCTTGGCCCAAAACGCATTCAGTGTTCGTGAAAAGGGAGATCTTTTCACATACTACTACGACCTTGTGTTCCCATATACGAACCGTCAACTTAGTCATCCGGATGAAGACAAACTTGTTGCTTTCGCCGCCGTCGCCCGACGTTGTATCTCATGGTTTGGCAGCGACTACTGTGCTGGAATCTTTCGCAGCACCATGCCACAAGGTCTTCTTTGGGAGATGTCTGCCGTTGGGCAGTTAGGAAGGTCGAAGGTTTACCGTGCACCGTCTTGGAGTTGGGCCAGCTTGGATTGCCGTGTGAGATTCGATATCTTAGACGGTGAAGGAACTGTTCTAGTCGATGTAGTCGATGTTGCGGTGGAATTGGTTGACCCAAATAACCAATTCGGTCAAGTAAAGTCTGCTTCTTTAATATTGACTGGACCTCTAGTAGCGTCTGATGAACTCATCCTCAAGGACGCCAATGATGAAGAGTTCTTGGCCGAAGGTAGACCTGGTCGTGATGGCTATCAAGACATACAAACTATACTAGGGCACACTTTTGGCATCAGCGCCGATACTGTGCATCTGTGGGAGGAGGCTGAAAGGAAGGCTTGGCTGATCTCCCAAAAGAACATGTATCTCCTTGCAGTTTTGGAAACATCGAAAAAGCCCCATACATATGGTCTTCTGTTGCAGAAGAATGATGATGGGACTTTCACCAGAGCTGGAAACTGGGAGGCAGGGCCGGGGTTTGTATCGAAGCATGCAGACGCGACATGTCCGTTCATATCAGAAACAATCACAATAGTTTGAACATGTTAATTCGCAAGGAGAGGAAGAAAGGTCCTCTAGACCATAGTATACCCTAAATTGAAATAATATTATGAGACGAAAGTTAGGCGACACATGACCTGCTAAAGACTGCCGCTTTTGGGACGTTTTGTTAGCCCCTCAGCCCGCCGTCAGCCCGCCCTTAACCCGCAGCAGCTTGGAGGCCGATTAGGTACCGATACTGTCAGGTGAGCTCATGGCGGTTATTCTTCGATGGCCTGACGAGATGTGAGTGTTGTCTATATGCGTGGTAGGGGAATATGAAGATGCCCATCCGCTATATCTTTATCCTGTAACAGAACTTGCACGTTGTGTATAATGCCTCTTTCTTTCGCTGTCCGGCCATTCCGCCTGAAGGAGGTATTTCGTAGATGAATCCAAACACAGAGGGCCAATTTTGGGCCCAATCAGGGGTCCACTGAGACGAACCTGAAAACACTAGATGGCTTAAAATGGGCTATGAGGCGACCATTAAAAAAGGCTGTTGATGGAACCAGAGGAGGTTTTGGAAACGAAGTGAAGACCTCATAGTCATCTAATAGCCTGTGTCTTGATTTGACTACATCTTGAGGTGGCTTCTCGAGTCATGGGTACTATTTCGGGAACTGTGTTATACTTGAGCAGCTAGACTTCCGACGCTTGCTTATCTGAATGCAAGTGATCGTCAACCTGCCCCAGTTTTTGGACCTCGCAATATGCTAGACCAGATTATTAGATAGTAGATTACGTCCTCGAATAACCTTTAGGCTAGTATGTGCTATCACAGCACAGAGGTTAGGACAGTACAAGAGTTCAAGTCGAGAGCCAATGCGGAACGATGATTCTTTTACACCCGATGGCTTCGCTCAATATCTATATACAATTAAGTGAGGTGCCTTACACCTCATTTTCGTGACCCTAATCAACATATCAAGAATAGCGTCAATGTGCTGATAAATGGTTTGGCCGACACGGACGCTTGCCGACACATTAATTCTGTCCTATCGGCCAGAGCTGCTGCTAGCATAGGAATCAGTTGACATAAAAGGCGCCAATAGCTGACATAGTGAGGCCTGCTGGCAAGGAATACGTAAGTGTTAAGGCAGCTTTTAGGGGAGCTAGACTTGTCCCATTTGACCCGGAACATGTGATCTCGAAATTTGATATGCCGCTACGGACTCCAAGCCCTTATCGATCAGAGCCTGGATTTGGCAAGTCCTGAGTGCCATCAACTACAACATGGCTAACAATCATAGGACGATGCCTGATTTGCATAACATCACTAAGGCTCATTAAACCTACCGATGGTGTTATTGATCAGCCTGGAATGGCACTCATCCTTCTCAGGCACTTATACGATCTGCAGGCTCTGCTTCAACTAATGAGCTGGGGTGCAATAGGCTAGTTCCAAGTATACGTGTAAATAAATTGAGGATGGAGAGGGCGAGCCGTAGATGAATAACCCCACCAGTGTGAACTGATATCCGCAGTTTAAATAAAACACAACCGCCGTTGGACATTGATCGAGAGATCCTTAGCATTGGTGGCCCAACCCAGCCTGCTCCGTCACACACACACACACACGATTCCTGCTTAGCGAGGTATTGTATATGAATTTGGCTAATAATACTGCCAGGCTTGAGGGCGACGCTTGTGGGCGTGATAGTCGGTCAGGTGGAAGTAATAGCTGCTTATCCCCTCAATTGCGATAAACCTCTTGTGGCAGTCCCTCATTGAGGCCCAATTCACTATGATCACACCCTCGGCCAATGCTTTATTTGGCATAGGTTGGTTCCCAGAGTTTTAGAGAAGACTTGAGGACGTAACAGATAAGCTTTTCGCAGCGGCCCTCTGTCATCATATCATTTATGGGCCCAAAACTAGGAAGAGTTCGTTGGTGGAGGGTTTATCACAATCGATGGGATATGTCTCTGGTACTAGCACGCTTGAAAATCATGCTTGGAGTGGAATAGCAGCGGCAAGGTCTATCTAGTTTGACTTCACTAGTTGAGAACCGTACGTGGTAGGAGATATGGAATGGGAAACAACATCTACAAGCGTAATGACTCATAATACCGGGGAAGAAAATAAACATCTGGATGGAATAAGATTTTAACGTAAGCATATTGTGCCGTTGCATGAATAGGCGCCTTGTACAGCGGCATGTATAGTTCGACGGTCGAACATGTTACCTGAGTGCAGTGTGTTGAATAGGTATGTCACTTATTGAACATTTGACAATCCGCACAGCTGTATTCAGTTTATGACACAAGGAGAAGTTCGAACCAAGGATTTCTCTCTCATCACCCCTCCGTATCCTTCTCAACCAAAAGTCGAATTTGTTGACGATGGAAAGCATCCCCACCATAGGAGCCATAAGAGTAGGCAAATACCTCCCAACAATAACACGCGGCTACTTCTTGACACCACAGTTCCAGTCACCAGTGGCAAGACCTGGCATTGTGGCTGCGGAAACCTTGGGACTCTCGAACAAACGGCACTTGTTTTTGTGAATGCCGTGTAAGACATGATTGCACCAGGCCTTGCGACTACACTGATCGACGCAGTCTGCCATGGTGTAAATCTCGGGAAGCTCTTCTTTGAATCCTTCGGGGCTGTGGTCTAGCAGATGTTAGATCGACTGGGGTAATAGGCGTGGGAATTAACTTACGTCGGCCGCACCAGAAGCGGTACTCTCGGTTGTTAACAACCCCAAACTTACCATGCTGACTAGGGCCTATTGAGAAAGTGTTAAACCAGAAATAGTAGATGATGGTAAAGTGGGCTAGTAGTACTCACAATTTGATTGCATGATATTCTTGATGCGTGCTTCAAGACTATTGTTCTTGGCCTCTAAACCAGCATGAGAGGCCTTGAGCTTCTTCTCCCGCTCCAGACAAGCCTTTTGACCACTCTCACAAGCCTGCTTCTCAGCTTCGCAATCAACAGAAAAAGGGTCTTCATCTTCAGCAAAAGGGTCCTCAATCTCAGGCTCGTCGACTTTCATCATGTATATAGCGCCGTTACTGGCCATTTCCTTGCCACCATCCTTGCCGACGACACAGCGTTTGGTGGGCGGATGATAAGTACAGACAGAGCTACCAGCATCGCGACACATCTCAGCGCAGGCCTTTTCAGAGAGAACGCCATTGTGAGTCTCGCCCAGTCGGACGAAGTTGCACTTGTACTCAACGGTGTAGCCGGGGCTGATAACCTCTCGATGGCCGTCGATGCATTGCGCATTGATATTAACGGCACCGAGGACGGTTGCGAGGAACGCAGCTGAGAACCGCATGGTGAGAGGTATAAGAAAAACGGTAGTATTGTGAAAGATTGATGCTTGATCGCAATGATGTGTAGGTAAGCGGGTGGTAGAGCGGCTATTTATGGCGTTCCGTCTTCTGTTTCTCTGCTCCCCATGTCACTTGTACCTCATTCACTGTGTTAAATCTTCTTGATAATTCTCGCACTAGAAATTGCATCTTTGTCAAGATTACTTTGGCGTGTCGCTCAGTCAACCTGCCCGTGTTGACTTGTGTTCACCCTTGCATAAGGATCGCGGAAGGGATGATGCAGAGATCGACGACACGGAATCATGTTTCAGTAAGCCCGTGCAGGTTTGTGAATACGAAGACTCATAGAGAAAGGGTAAAAGCTTGGTCAGGGCGATGAGACAACTTGGCCACCCTAAGAAAAGGGTACAGAAAATAAAGAAGCAACGAGTTGGTCGAAACCCCGGTAATTTGCCTCGATAGCTTTGTCTCTTATCCTAGAGTGGCTGACAAGATTCCTATTAACCCGAGGGCTAGTCGACAGAACATCCCAAAGTTTCTTCCTTCCCATCCATGGAATATCCTAGGGTTGTCCTTGCACTGTGAACCCAAAGAGCTCTTTCGATGGATCATTTACTTCTTCTTCTTCTTCTTTTATTTGTTATACCATGAGGTAAGTCCCTGTCAATGATAAGACTCTATGTGAAGAGGCTTGAGACAAAGTGCTGATCGCGATCAAGCTAGTCACGAGTGATGTCGCTAGAAAATCGAATACTCGTATCAGTATCTCCCTTGAGCCAGCGGACGCTAGGGCCACGGCTCCTGCCGTCCGAAGGATTCGTATGAATATCAAAGATCTCAAACTATCTCACCGTGGCATGAGGTAGGTTGTTCAGTATATCAGCTTAGGGGGAAATGAAGAACTAGCCTATGTGTTTCAATTGTCTTCTGTACCAGAAACTGCTTCAACAGCCAGTAGGGCTTAAGATTGGGTACCCATAGGTAATCTTTTTGTACCAAGACTTCCTTTTGGCCCTAGCCTTTATATAGACCAAAAAGTACCGGTGATACCCATGGGTACCCAAAAAAGCAATGTTTTAAGCCCTAAATTAGCCAGTATACTAGGGACATCAACAACGTCACGGAGCTTATTTCTTTAAATTGCGCAATGAGCAGCTCCTCCTTAGATGTCCCCAAGCATCAAGAAGGGGCAGGGCAGATAGATCGACGCGGTTCGTCTCCCTTCTTGATGATTGTCTCGGGCCTTAGATCTGTCGGACACTAAAGCTCAACGTATCAGATGCCCAGGGCTGATGATTAGCCGTCTTATTGGACAGAAGAGCTTATTCTAGCCCCCCTTATGCTGTCTCCCGTGCCGTACCGACTAATGCCGAGATTTCTCGGACTGTCTCTGCCCGCGGCAGAAGTGTCTCACTTCAGCTATGTCTAAAAATCTACAATCTCATTTGTGGCATTCTTTAGCTGGAAGGGACTTATTGCGGAGTTTTATATGTTGATTTTTATGTTCCATTTACTATTTTTCGTCTACCATATTTCTTTGAGATGTATTTTGCTTGTTGGAGACTCGTGCTCCTGTTGAGCGCAGAGTGTGGCTTGGCTGCGTTGCGAATTTGTCGACGATAATAGGCAGGCTCATAATTAATCAAGTACACGTCACTCACTCCAATTCTTAACAGGAGGAGTCTCTTAGATTCAGGTTCTACGTATAACCACTAGAATCGATCGTAGCCTCATCATGTCTCAGCAAATTTGACTCCCTCGTCATAAACATTCTTGCCTGAGACACGGCCCAGCTAGTTGCACATACTATGCATCTGACTGTGATATTCTATTGGCTCTCACGCCGATATGTTGAGGCGCCCCTTTCCAGAAAAGCTCAATTGGCTGAGCATGATCCACATTGTTCCTATAGATACAAGACATATATCTGCCTGGTGTATCAATTTTCAGTCATTCTGAGCGCATGAATGGTTTGGCTCAACCCCGAGTGGATATTTCAGAAATTGCCGGAATCCTGGAAACAGGTGTCAGCCTCTGAGTTTCCCGGTCCGGAACGGCCTAAATGTAACTGAGACTCCTCTATCACATACTTGATAGAACATGGTCCCTGAAAGACTACAGCAAAGGGCAGCCTAGCTGAGAAAGTGGAACGACAACGTATGAAACATCAAGAGGTATTTGCTTTAGCCTTGGAGAACCCCGTCCAGAATAGCGAGCCTGATATCTCAATACATATACAACCATTGAGAATGTGATAGATAGAGGCACCCGATTCATCTCGGGCATGAAGTCTCATGCGCACCTAGACAACCAAAGACTGACTGTAGCGAGGACCTAGGATAAATGTGAATCGTGAAACTTGTCAATGAATTACTCAAGATATATCCTACCTAAAGCTATGATGACTATTGGCCAGATCCATCTGATACAGTGTTCTTTTCATGTCTCTTAGCAGGATTATGTACATAAGAGCTACATAGAAACATGTTATTGTTTTGATGATCACAGTCTAAGAAGGAAGACGTGCAATGGCGGTGAGAAGGGGGAACAGTAAGAAATAACATCGAAGTGGTGAGGGCAACACCAAAGCTCCTAAAGTACTAAAAGCCATCAATCCGCGCTCTAATCTTGCAATAATTCATCAAACACACAACATCTTCAAAGATCCCGACACAGCCTCACACCATCTTCTCTTGTCCCAGGAACCTGTCCTGCATCCCTCATCTATCATCATGAAGACATCTACCGCCTATCTCTTGATCGCCTTTTTCAGCGCTACTCATGTCAGCGCCGAGTGTATCGAAGGCACTCGCCAGGAGATCAGCCCTGGCTACGTAGTCGAACACAAATGCGGCATCTACCGTCAGGGAGGAGCAGCCATCAAGAATATCAATTCTGAAGCAGAATGTGCCGCGCTGGCCAGAGATGCTGGTGTTGATATCGCGACCTACTATGCTCCCAGAAAGCAATGTATTATTGCTAAAGAGGGTGGCAAAGACCTCCCTTACCCAGGCGCGACCTACTTGCAAAGGGTCGAGGAGAATGACGACCCCTTTGAGGATGAGCAGCTCATTGAAGATGATCCCTTCGGACAGACCTGTGAAGAAGAAAAGGAGACCTTGAAGGCTGATTTGGATAAATGCCATGCTGATCTCGCGCTGGCGACCAAGAAGCCCACTTGTGGTGTTGCCAAATGGGGCGGAAAATGGTACAGCCGGAAGGATGGTCTCACTCTTGCCCAATGCAAGCAAGCCTGCGATACCGACGTGAAGTGTCTCTCGTACAGCGCGAACAAGGGAACCTCCGGCGCGATCAACTGCTATCTGTACGACAAGGAGACCTCGGAGGTGCCTGATGGTACTTATCCCAACTTTGTCCAGTACGACAAGCGTTGCGCTTAGATAACCATCTTTGAGCCACGATAGAGGACTGTCATTTTGTCCCAACCATTCATTCCCCACAATTCCTTCTTTCTCTTTCTTTCTTTTCTTCCTCCCTCAAAGTTTGGTTATTCTTGTACGTGTAAGAGAGGCCATTAGGAGGAGCTTAGTTATTTTCATGTACCTACCTGCTGGATTCTCTCCGTAGGGATGGGTTACACTTATTTAGAAAAAGGCAAACAGATATCAGTAGAGTCAAGGCTTCTAACATGCCAATATAAGATTTTCATTTTGTCAGTCTTTATGCAAAGTCTCAAGAATGCTGTTGTCCAAGAGACCCTACATAACATGATGGTCAAGTTAAGGAAATGATGCTAGTCAAAGTCCCGACATGAAGCCATACTTCGAATTCAAGAAATGAATCTACCAGAACGGTCCACTTAAGTTTACATGGAGGTACTTCAGTTTGAGTGGCACCTTATTTATGTCCTCTTCATGTAACCTAAAAATATGGGTGTCAGGCTTTTTTATCTATGCTAGACTTTCCACCGAGCTATCACTCCTCGTATAGCTCAGGTCTTAATACAACTCATTTTTGGTTATAATCAAATTATTACGTGAGACTCAAGGAACTCAATGGTTGGGAGAGTCCCTGAGGTACTTGGATCGTCGTCAGCTCTTGATTTGACTCGGTTACGGAAGTATCGAGCGTGATGACAACTGGTTCTTCTCTACCCTCGACCAGAAGCTAGTCTCGTCACGTATCACCACCCTCGTTCTTACCAAGCATCTCAGCCAGTATACCAGCTTCTAGCGTCGATATAAGTCGCTTTCACACACTGTAGCAAACTTCACCCACTACCGCCCTTGAATCCAAGATTCCTCGGAGCATGAACTCAGGGAGTGAGTTGATAGACTGATCAACGGAATGAGAAATGAGTGAAACAAGTAAGAAATCTCGATTGATAGGTGGGGAAAAAACCTCTAAACGGATACAAAACCCTCTACCATATACAAGACTCCCCCAGTAATGCAACCTTATAGAAGCATTCAAAGACCCAGTTCTAAAGACCAAGCCGCACAGACGACGCAAAGTGCCACCTATTGTTGTATCAAAGCTGGCAATCTCTGTCATTGAAAATATGCGATTCATGATCGGTAGACTCTACTTGTTCCACAGGCTTGTCGAAGTGGCGACAGATGGAATTGCACGGGTAGTAGTCGTATGACATACACTTGGAATCTGCCAAGCACTTGTCCCTACAATTGCGGAGGGGCCCGCCGATTTGTCTGTAATGGTTTTTGCCGCTTTTTCGGATGTTGCATGAGCCACCACCTGACGAGGAGGCCAGGGCGTCTGCATTGCACTTGTCAAGCTGGGCCTGCGTGGATTGCAGCTTCTTAAGCAAAGAATCCTTCTGCGTCTCGCAGTCTGCAAAAGGGTCGTCTTCTTCCTCCTCTTCCTCAGCAAAGGGGTCTTCCACTTTGACCATATAGGTGACACTAGGGTTCTTGCCCTCCTTGCCATCTTCCGCACCAACAATACAGCGTTTGGTGCCCGGGTGATAGCTGGAGATAGGTCGACCAGCTTGTTGAGCAAGGAGCGCACAGTCACGCTCCGATTTGATATTATTATGGACATCGCCGCTGCGGTAAATTCCGCATTTGTATTCGACTTCGTAGCCTGGGGCAATAGTCTCACGGTGGCCATCAACACATGCTGCCGAGGCGCCTTGAGCGGCAAGGATAGCAAGAAAAGGGAAGGCAACGGAAGACTTCATAGCGCAATCTTTTGATGTTGGTGTATGGGGTAAATTTTGAGTGATTATGGTAAGAATGATAAATAACTGAAGTGCAGTCTATGGTCTAAGTAGCGATGTCGCTGGGTTTTTGTAGTAACTCGGAGTCCTTGATCTATTCCAAGAAGAGCTAATGTCTCATAGTTTTCCAGGATTTTATTGGTAATCAAAGTTTTCGCTCCCAGGTCTTGACTTGTACACTGCTTGATTCAAGAGTACCTGCCGCATAGACAGAGGAAGTCATCAGAGAATAGCCTTCGTAATATCTGTCGTGGCTTGTGCCTTGGTATGCAGGGAGAGTGAAACGCCCTTTGCCATTCGAAGGTAGTAGCTCCGCAATGTAGAGATCATCCTCAGTGTCTCAGATCCACCGAGCTAAGTGGAGACGTAGACGGATGTCAAACACGGGATCAAGACACGGAATCTACGGTTAATCTCTATGTCTCAGATTTGGAGTTCAATAATAACGGTCATCATGAAAGTGGATGTGTAGCGGTTCTATCTGGGGTAGCACGGGGTTAGTCTATAATCCAATATGTCAGACAGATAGCAAAGTTGGTAGCTTTATATCTATCCATCATTAGTTGCCTATGACCTTAACACTCTTAAGTACTTATCTGAAAACATAGCATACAAATAATTTCATATACAACTGTGCAGCAGTTCAAAGGTATATCACAATGGGAATCAGCAGAAAAACCAAGTCTGTATTCATCAAGATCTGAGGCCCGCCTGTAGCTGAGATATTAACGCAATGTCTATAAGATGTTCTACGTCTTACCTGGGTTGATATAATAGGGATATAAGACATAAATATGCGTTTTACTCCTGTTGTCCCTTGGCTCAGGCTTTAATGATCCAACTGAGCAACGGACGGCAAGGAGCGAATAGGGCTTAAAATTGGGTACCCATGGGTAATTTCTTTGTACCCAAGACTTTCTTTTAGCCCCAACCTTATATGGGACAAAACGTATCAGACACCCATGGGTACCCCCAAAAAAAAAGCAATATTTTAAGCCCTAGGAATGAATAGGTTATGAGACATAACTTGGCCAATTACTCGGCCAAAAGCTTCGTATCCCTTAGGTCTGGATGCTAATAAAACTAGTCTTGCCGGCTTGACTCTGAATCAATGTTCCCGGATGTGTAAATGATCGACAGAGATGTGTCGCAGTTCCAATTTCATGTCTATCGGAATTCCCATGTTTATACTCATGCTCCTTGTCTAGACATGCGCCGCCATATCTTCATCCTAGCTCGTAAAAGTAAACCAATAGCGCGTATGGACTCCTAGCTTGTAACACAAGTTCCCAAGGCCCTATCATCCAGGATTGACTCAAAGACTTCCCCAGCCCACTCAATCCAGTTCCAAGTCGATATCTCCGACCGAAGTGGCGAGCGCTCAAGAGAAAACCGAAGTCATTCTATATCTCCAACCTTTCCGATAAAGACACGAGTAAGAATCATACCGGCTGTTGCCCTGGAAATTCCTACAGCTTCGAATTTTTAGCATGGTTTTACCGAAGGGGGTTGTCGATAAGCTCGAGAATTTCCCTTACATGGAAGCGTTCTCCTCGACTATCAATAGATTTTGATTTGAGTCCAACGATGAAAACCCAATGATATATAAAGCGGGTTTCGTTTCAATTGACTAACATATATTCGAAAACACTGTTTTGTCCTCTTGTCTAACCAATTTGGCTTTGCTTCCTCGGACATATAATAGAATGTATAGGCGGTCCCTTCCTCCAGGCATATTTTAATTGAACTAGTATGCCTAGGATAATTCTGGAATATAAAAATAAAGCTAGCTTGTATTTGGTGACTTTGGAGGCAATTCAAGCGCCTTATATACACCGATTCTCCTCGAACGACGGTGATGCCGGTTCAAGGTTTAGATGTCCACCATCTACCAAGCAGCAACTGAATGATTGTTGACCTCCACGCAGACCGCTTTCCGAAGGTCCGAAACTTAGACCAAATCTGCTAATAATAAAAAAGAGGAGAAAATAAGAAGAAAGAAAAAAAAGACAGGCCCTAGTAAAATAACAGAAACCAGTAGGATTCTCTCCTTGAGGGAGCCTAGTACCAAGGCCACAGTAGTCGAATTACCAGAAGCATCGGGTTTCAAAAAGACAAGGGCGAATATAATTATAGACCTTGATACCCCCTAGGGAGGCTTTTAAACTATTAATATTATAGGCTTTAAAAACCTTAAAGATAATAATTAAAGCCTAATTTTAATTTAAATACCTAAAAAGATAAATTAGAAGGTATTATAATAATTCCTTCCTCTGTTTATATTGATGGTGTACTGATGTTTAGCTGATCTGTTGAATCTGTTACGTGCTATGTCCTGTGACCTTTTTGACCCTCTTTATGCCGCCGATTCTGATGTCAACGACACAGCATTTGAAGACGACGCGTCAGTGTTTTCCGGGGCCATGGAAACTCTAACTAATCATCTTCAACAGAGAAAGCTCTACTGCCTCCATCTCATCGAGTATCCTCGAATGTCGCAAATTTCAAGGACGGACCTTCCATAGCGAGAGGTATAATACGGAGTACTTTACGCCCAACGATGAGCAGCAGAGAGATTCAATTGACATCACGTAAGATCGCCATCATATTCGCGGAAATTACTTACATGAACAGGCACCATGTTCTGACATTGCTGCTTGATGGAAATCTGACACTTGTTCCTCTGAAAGATAGCATTCGGGTTAGTGGTACTTCTGGTCACAGAAATGCACGCGGATACATTGACAAGCTAAAGCGAGTTCTTGACGTCGGTACTGGAACTGGTATGTATGAGGCCCCTACTTAAGTACATGAGGACTGATTGTTTGAAGTAATCTGGGCGATGTATTCACCCATCAAGAACCTGGGTATCGTGCTCATACAATGCTAACTCGTACAGTGATTTTGCCGATGAACACCCCAACGTCGAGGTCATTGGGACAGACCTCTCCCCAATCCAGCCAAGCTGGGTCCCACCAAACGTCAAGTTCGAGCTTGAAGACGCAACAAAGGACTGGAGCTGGCCTGAGAATCACCTCGATCTTGTTCACGTCCGTTTCCTCATTGGTGCGATAGCAGACTGGGGAACACTGTTCAAAGAGGCGTCTCACTGCTGTAAACCAGGCGGTTTTGTTGAATCTGGCGAGATCAACCCAACGTTCTACTCGGATGATGGTACCATCGACGATGCTGAGGCCCTACAGACCTGGAATAGACTGGTGATTGAGAGTGGCAAGGGCTTTGGGCGAAGCTTCACTGATATTGAGAACGACGTTCAGCTATTTCGCGATGCTGGTTTGGTAGACTT
This sequence comes from Fusarium odoratissimum NRRL 54006, assembly GCF_000260195.1. Classification (NCBI taxonomy): domain Eukaryota; kingdom Fungi; phylum Ascomycota; class Sordariomycetes; order Hypocreales; family Nectriaceae; genus Fusarium; species Fusarium odoratissimum. The sequence goes on along the minus strand of NW_022158691.1, from coordinate 190,859 downwards.
GCAGAGCTTTGACTTCAAGGTATCAGGACATCTAGATCTCTTGCCAGACGTCATGCTAACAATATTCAGGTTCCCATCGGTGGATGGCCCAAAGATGAATACCAGGTATTCTTGATGAACATGAGAAAGGCGTTTAAGGATAAGAGAATACATAGATACATGCGTGTTCGATATGTTCATGGTCGAAAGCCACATGCTGAGGAGTAGTTCTAGACTGTTTAATAGTGTCCATCATCCTCCTGTAGTTCAAGATTAAAATTGTTACCAAGATAAGGACGGGTGCCCAGGGTTCAGCTAGCCGAGAACTTTTGTTTCCTCTTCGTTGAGGGATTAAAGTGGAAATCTATAAGCCCATCACAAGGAATCCTCCTATAGCGAGGATGTGCGATGTCTATGACCGCAAATTTATCCTTAAGCGAGCAGTCTTGGCAACGCTTTCAACATCAACCCTGTTTTTCGTATGATAAGACGTGCATCATCTCCACTCGTAAACGTTGGTGGTTGGCCTATCGATATGCAGTTGGTTCAGGACCTTAAATTTTCTCCATACTGTTGCAGAAATCCTTCAAAAGTTGGACAAGTTCCTCCTGTCATCACCGTCATTGGCTCTCAAGCGATGCGTCCTTTAAGAAGAATACCAGAAGAATTTAGCCAAATTAAAGATATTTTAGCGAGCTGATGCTACCATATTCCCTTCAAGTTGAAGCGTTATAGGACCCTCTATAAGAGCCTCTAAACCGAACCATAAGGACGTTGAGAAGAACCAAACAATTCTGATATCTGGCTTCCCTCGAACTTGGATATTTGAACATATGTCCCACTCTAAGTTCACTCCGCTTCCGATGGTCTCATTCCCTACCTCGAGAGATAGTGCTAGGCAGGGCAGAAAGACAGCATGAGCCAAAGCCCCAAGATTTGAGGTCTTTCATACAACTTCTTATAACATCCTTTGCCGATGAGATTGGTTATTCTCCGCTCAAGACTACTAGCAACGATGTTCTATGGAAGGCTATGCGTACATACGCGGACAATACAGGTGTTCCATATAAAGAGGGTAGCCATTCATGGCTGATGTTCAAAGTTGGATATTTATACCCAGTTGTACGTATTACCTTGGCTGATATCCTCCTCGGGGCTGACAACAGTTAGGTCTGCTTCCCTTGTCACCCGTTTAAGGTCCAGGTATACATCGGCATCTACTCCTGGCTCGGTCTCCTTCTAGATGACCAAGCCGCTGAATATCTTGAAGAGTTCTCAATGTTCCATGAGCGATTTTGTGCCGATGAGAAGCAGCCAATACCCCTCCTCCAAGGTTGGGCAGATCTTATGAGATTAACCTTCAGGTATTGGGGTCCGCTTGTTGCCAACTTTACTGTCACTTCATCTCTCAACTTCCTCAACTTAATGCTCTTGAGGCCCGAAAGGAGTTCCACCAGATCGAGCGCACCAAGGCCGGCCGAAGCTGGGCATGGTTTCTTCGAGAAGGATGGTGGAGGAGAAACATGTGCTTGGTTCACGTTCCCGAAAGAACTTTGTCCTGACATCTCACTCTTCCTGGAGGTGGTACCAGACATCTCCATGTGCATTGGGCTTACAAACGACGCACTGTCGTAAGTCTTATGTCCTTGGCGTCTCAACTGTCGAATTGATACTGATGCTTCACAGATTTTATAAAGAGGAGAAGGCTGGTGAGACTCATAACTACATCCACAACAGGGCATGGTATGAAAATAAAGACCCCCAATCCTCTTCTAGGAGATCATAGATGAGAGAACGGCTAAAACCCGACAAATTAAGTGCATACACACGTCCTCATTTCCACATTGGCTAACCGCTCCTATAGTGCGACTTGCGCTGAAAGGCTGGGAGCCATACCTCAAACTCTTAAACTCTCACCTTCTCGGATATATCGCATTTCATAAGCTGAAGAGCCGTTATAGGCTATGGGAGGTTGGTCTGGGAGAAGATGCTACGGACCGGACCGTGCTGGAGCCTTAGTCGCACATCGCTCGTTTTTGCAGACACACAAACAAAGCTTGAAGTCCAATTTTGACTATACCCTCGACATGTTTTCGAAACTAGGATTCAGAATCAAAATAGAATACGAAGTATTACAATTTCTCGGGGCAAAATCTTCGACCTTTCAACTCAGCTGACCATAACTTTTATAAAACTCTGGTTCGATACTCAAGGTCGAACCAGGCGTAATCTGCCCAGACATACTTTTAGTCCTCAGAATTGAAATCCTCTATTATATATATTAGCTGTGTACAATTCTCTCTGGCGCCTTTCGATTCTTACTCATATCGAACTCACGCGCGCATGCACCAACTTTCTCCAGCATAGCTTTAGCTACCCTTACATTAGATGAATAATGGTCTCTTTCGTTACACGTCGGGCAGGCTGGAGTCGGGGGACCATCTGCAGGAACGTTAAATCATTCCGTATGCTCAAGTCACTCACTCACCATCATCAGACTGGTCCTCGTCTTTCTGGTCAGGACTAATCAGCTTGGGGCCTTTGGCATTCGGATTGACCAGAGGATCAACAGAAACCGCCGCACTGAGATCGTTGCTACGAGCCTGCGCAGACCTCAATCGAAGTCGGTCACTCAGATATAAGAATCCATTTTGTCGCCTTTGGTGTTCAAGAATGCTTTGTATCTCGTGCTCCAAGGTCAACCTCTCCACAAGAGCCTTTCCTTCTATTCTCAACTCCTGCGAGCGCTTTTTTGAGGCTGCCAAATCCGTTCTGCAAGTTTGCAGGTCTTCGGAAAGCTTGGCAGAAACGTTTTGGAGTTCTTGAAGACGAGCGTGTTGTAGAGACGATAGGCTTCCACCACCGGCTTCCCAAGTCTCAAGAATGGCCCTGGCGAGTGTTTCCCTGGCCATCTTCTGTCGAACGCCAGTCTCAAAAGTCGTTTGATTTATCTGAGAGCTCTCCTTATCGAAAGTCTGTAGTATTGTCAGAAGCTCACGTTCTTCCTGCGCGAGCTGACTTGTATCTAAGGCTTTCTCATCCCCCAAGCCAGTCTCGTTGGTGTGGTTTTGAGTAAACCCAATGCCTTTGGACTGAAGGAAGCATTTGACCAGCACCATAGCAACATTCTCTGGAACACCAAGCTGATTCATCATTTCGTCTCTACATTTCTCTTTGCATTTCTCTGAGGGAGATGCCGATAATCTTATGACATACGATACGAAGTTTGCCGTAATTTTCGAATACAGATCGAGTGGTAGTCAGGTGTTGTTCAATGTCCGCGTTATCAAGACTAAACTCATTTTCCATTCTAGTCTCCCCATCTCAGAAGATGCGAAGAGTTGAAGACTTGGGAGCTCCAGATCGACAGCGGCAGCATGAGCACGAAAGGCCGTTGCAAACTCTGAGCAGCTTCGATCGTCTTCCGTTTGTCCTTCGGGTTTGATGCACTGATACTTATCGGTGATCAGATAATGAATGATTATGTGCCCAACTGAGAACGGGTAGTTTTCGATATCGACAGTGTCGAGTGGTTTGGAGAAGATGTGTTTCTTGTCCAGTCGCGTGGCAAGTTTGGGGCATTTTTTGAGGATCGTTCTAGGGATCAGAAGGGGCCCTTGGGATCGGGAGAGGATGTGACAAATATCCCCGGTGTACTGGTTTGACCTTGTTAGTCTCTCGGATAATTTATTTATAGGGTAGAGCACGTACGACTTTTCCGGGGGCTTCGTATCGCCTCGATCCATGACTTCTACTTGTCTGGTTCCGGACGATGCAGATGAATGCCAAAGAAACAGAACGAGGGGGGAAAAAGAGGCCTTCTCTGCTAATAGTAACATTCTTGACGTGTGTGGTGTTGTATCTATGACGCGTCCTGGTCGGCCTCTCGCATCACCCAGTGATAACTACCTCAGTAGATAGGTCCTGTGGCGCCCATGCTGTCCGGCAATTGGAATCACATTGAAGACCTCCGATTAGGGACAAATAGGTGATTTTGAAATGCAGCTGTCAACTGGCCAAATGCTGGTGTCGGACTTCTATCTACCGAGACCAAAGTCTCCCATTTTCATTCATCCTTGGGATTCCTATTACCATTAACCCTATTAAGCCTTTTAGAGAATGACTTGATTGGTCTCAAGAAGTCGCTGAAGTACAAATTGCCTTCACAGGCAAGAGTGAAGCCCAGTAACGCCACCTGATCAGCCGAGATATTGGCAAATTGAGAGCCTTGATGATTGCTGCTGGCATAAGCTAAGCGGTGCCTTTACCTTCGCCATTCCCCAAACGACATGCAAGGCAGCCGAAACAAACTTTGATAAGATTTTGACTAACTAATTTTGTTTCTTATGCACATGCTCTCGATCTCTCATTTCACAAGGTTTAATGAATGGCATCAAGGTCAAGCTATATCGTGTATTTTCCATTCTGCAAACTAACTGAGGGTAAAGGGGGTGTTTATTTCCACTGTAATGCGTTGCCATAACTAGGAACTATCCTGCACCTTAGGATCTGGGGTCAATTGATCCTCTGACCAGTATACTCAACGTCCATCACTGCTCAAACATATAGACTGGTCACTAGTAGAAAGTGTTCTTACATGCTGTCGAACACAAGGAAACGTCTCATGGCTGAGTTATCCGAAGCAGTCGGACTTGGTGTCATAGTAGGTTGAGGCTCCAACTCGACAAGCACTCCCTCACTGTCGGAATCAACGGGGGTAGAATCTTGTCGTTCACTCTCTGGCTTTTCGAATTTCTCGGCCGCGAATTTGGGTAGCTCCCAGTCAACAGCCGACGTTGTCTCAGCCACTGAACGATTAGCTAGCTGCAAGCAAAACATCGTGGAGTCAATTGGATTATGTATTGGCTTACCAATAAAGTCCTTCATCTTTGCGATGGAATTCTCAAGTCCAGTGGGATTACTCGGACTTGGCTTCATCGTAGGATGAGGCTCGGAGTTCACAATTACTCCTCCACTTTCGGAATCAATGCGGGTAGACTCTGATCTTTTAGCCTCCATTTTAGCCTCAATGACCTTCAATCTGTCGTCCATGATCCTGTTCCAACTGGGATGAAAGGTTGAGACTGCCTCAGCTGGTGAACGATTAGCTAGCTGTCGGCAATTCGTAGCAGCATCAAAGGGATTATATATTCACTTACCTGGCTTTGACAAGGAACCTCGACGTTGAGGGGCGTCTGACTTCTTTATAGCGCTAGGAACCGTCTCAACCCCGCTGAAGGGGTTTGAAAATGGACTAGGTCTGTCTCTCAATCTTGAAGGCCCAGAATCAGCTTCCTCTTGCCCCTTTGCAAGACGAGAGTCCTGGTTTGAAGTTGTTGGCGGGGAAATCTCCAAGGCCTTTTCTGCCGGCTCGGAGTCATCTCGTCCCTTCCCTTTATCATCGGACTGCAGTTTCTTAAGAGTTTTTTGAAACTGTTTAGTTCGATGTTCGTGCGACAATTGAGGTTTTGCAGTGACAGAATCCTGGAAAGGGGGCTGTGGTCTCGATTCACAGATGAGCACGCCTGGGACTTTATCCTCGGGTCTAGTCTTCGCTTTCGCTTCGCTTGTCTGCTCCTTTCGGGCCGTCACGACCAATTTTCGAACAAGCATGTCTGTGATGCTGTTTGTAGTAGCCCGACTCAGGAGGTCAGTCGCAGATTGACTGCGAGGGTTCGCAAGCACCTTTTCAAGGTGATATGCGACATGGTGCTGAATTTCGGGGAACTTTGTGTAGTCGAAACTCAACTTTCCCAAGATGGCAACGAGATTCAAGAGGTCCAATTCTTTACAGAGACGCGCGCATTCTGACTTTGCCAGACTTACCAAAGCAGGCAGTTCCATCTTTGTAGCGGCTTCAATGACTTGTAGTGACACCTTGAGCTCATAGCCTTTCGCTGAATCGCTAGAGACGCCCGTGGGTTTGATGCAATCATACTGCTTGGTGTAAAAGAAATGGATGACTACGTGGGCTGTGTCACTCCCAAGGTCCTGCATATCCAAGATCGGCGTAGCCGACTTGGGTGCAGGTTCTTGCGTACTCCTGCTGGACAGAACATTGGCTGGGACGACTCCTTTGTGGATTCGCGTAATCGACTTTCCCTTCAACAGAACCTGGACAAAGATGCCCGCATAGGGCCTAGATATTTGTTAGTTTGGAAAGATGCATGTCAGTCGACTATACTTACGACGTGACAAACTGAACGGTCGGATCTTGTGACATGGTGCTCGGATTATTACCCATCGAACTGAGTAAGAAAATGGAGATGATGGAAAGAGGGGAATTGCGAGGGCATTGACCGAGGCGTTTTGTGGAATTTATATGTTCGACAAGGTTTCCCTCATCAGTGATAGAAGCCTAAGATACCAACGTAATAGAAACTATCTCTTACTTAAAATTATATGAACACCCAATCGCATCGTGAGCGTGGTGATCATGATTGTTGACACCCACCTCTAGTGAACTATGCGCCCCAAAAGACTTTGAAACACGAAGCCACGCACGAGTATCTGAAGCTCAAGCACCCACTGAATGCTCTGACCTTTCCAGCAGATTCGATATCTTGCGGGGTCAGAAGCATGTGTGTTATTTGCCATTGTGTTGGGGCGTCAAGCTTCGTCACCCTCGCAATCTTTACATTCAGTAGTGGGGCTGGAAGAAGAATCTGAAGTTTATCAGGAGCCACAGGTCTCAACTACGAATGAAGGTCACTGAGGACAAGTAGGCTTTACTGAAATCTTTTCCCTTTCATATCAAAGACAGTCAGTGGCATTTGGCTTCATGCGGAAATAGGTTTCACCACGGTTCCTCGCCCTACATCACCCAAGAAGGCACAGAATCTCCTGACGCATAATTATTGATGCTTATGTTTTTGAACCCTGATATAATTTTTAAAATTATCATTCAAGGCTCGTCCGCCAGTCACTTCAAGGGGTAGTTCATTGTGACCAAGACTTTTGTATTTTTATTTTCAGACCATATTATATCCACCACAACTGTACTCCTCAATGAAAGCAAAATCTTGATAGGCAATCCAAGACATAAGAGATCAACAGCCACAAGAGCCACAAGAATAGGCCGCGGGCAATTCTTACAGAAAATATATCAATCCAAAAACTCCAAACTCTAATACCTATTCCACTGTGTGCCCTGATTCCACCTTCTCCATTCATCCAACTCAATCTGTATATCCGTCTTTCCAGTCACATATCTCAGCCAAAGTTCAAGAAACATCACTAGGAATGTATTCATATTCAGATAAACCCGTATCCCAATTCATGGGGCCTTCGACTTCAACAGGGTCACCTTCCAAGGTATCCGGAGAAGATGTAAAGGATTGCAAAGGCGCGTCAAATGAGGGCACCATGTACTCGGGTAGATTGAGCTCGGATCCGATTGGTGTCACTGGCCGATCGCAAGGTTTTGTAGCTTCGTCTAGAATATCCTTCTCGGTGTCCGTAGCTGTTTCCGACGAGAAACCCCCAGATGTGGTTGAAGAGCTTGGAAGCGGACTCTTGCTCGGTGCATCATGTTCCATCTGCGACTCGGGCTCCTCAAAGCCCATCTTGGCCATTCGTTGTCGAACTAGATGGCTGGGTTGTCGAAGCTTCTGCTCTTGGCGTATGACCTCCATTTGCCATTCCCTGTCTATCTCTGATAGTGTCTTTGCCCTGCGAGAAGTGGAGGAGAAGTCTTCATATCTCAAAGTCCTCGGTGTATCCCCGAATGCCGGGAGTAGCACAGCTTCATTGCTTCCAGTTCCATGAGCCAGAGAAGGAAGAAACATCGAAGGAGGAATAAACGCGGGCTCGCTGGGAGAATAGAAAGTTGGCTCGGGCACGGCCGTTCGCTGCATTGGCCGTCCGAGATAGTCTTTTATCCCGCTTCTGTCCTCTCCCTTGGCCGCGGGACCGAAGAATCGGCTACCAACTAACTTGCTCGCTCCCGCGGTCTCACTCTTCGGTTTCACCCACATCGTTCTAGGATACTTCGACTCTTTCCAGCCAATGACCTCGGAAGCAGCCATTCTCCCGGCAACCCTCCTTCTATCGACCTCAACTAGCATGGAGTGCTGCTTACCCAACCTGCACCCGACGTCGCTAATCTCCATGATTGCTTTCAAGAGCATCTGAGCAACTGAGAGTGATGGTTGGGCCCTTAGTTCGGCGAAGGCCTTTTGGCTATCTCCCTCAACGTAATCCAAAGCGGAACCAACCAGCCGCTTCTCCAAGTACTCGGACAACTTTGGGAATGAGTCAGAACGATAGTTCGCTTCTTCAAGGAGCTTGACTAGTTCTATCAGACCCATTTCTTGAGCCTTGCGGAAGATCTCCTTCGCCGTGTCCGACTTGAGGCCCTCTATGCTGAACTCGTCTGCCACAGCATACACGTGAACAATACTTTTGAAATATTCTTCTTGCTTCTTGTCGGAGGGATTGCCCTGGAGGGGAGTAAACGTTCCGGCTGACAAGTAATCCCACAGCATGTGTCCGGCACCTTGGGGCACAGTGTGCAGGTCGAGGTACAAAGGTCCGAGATCCTGGTGGTAGGAAAATCCCATGCCATTGTGGACGTGGCCGTAGATGTACGATGGTGCGGGAGAAGTGATCTGCATGTAAAGCTGAGGGTACTTCTCGAGCTTAGTCAATTCGACATGGAATGTTTTTCGTCCCTGAAATTCGATGGCGACTAGGTGGTTTGCACCGCTCCACCAACTCGCAGACATCGACGCTGCCATTATCAAGTAAACTTAGTGTTATCGTTTTGTGGGCGAGTTTGTTAACGTGGTTTGGCGTGATGTGGATGAGAGGAGAACAGGGGAGATCCTGCTTTTTGACCGGACAAGACAGGGCATAAATACCTAGACGTTAATGTTTTGACTCTCCTCTTACTTTTTGACTTTATTTTAAAGTTCTGCGACGCCATTGGCTACCTTTCTCATCATAATGTGATCTCCAGCTCACAAAGGTTGTTTAACCTAGGAGAACAAATCATGAACCGCCACGCAATAAACTGAGACGCCTTCACTGACTTGACTCTTTCAAAAGGTTGACTGTTCAAATTTTAGAAAACCTTTGGTCACTCGAGGTAAAGTAAGGCTGTGAAAGTAAAATTCAGGTGGCGCCCAACAAGGTTAAAAGCACACAATTACAGTTTTCGCATCACGCCGCATACCTTCTTGTAAGGCATGAGTTTATTTGATGCAAGAGAAATAAATTATTGTGCTCTTCGGTGTGCTCTCGCTTACTGAGAACCGCCTTTCACACAAACCTTCTTCGTTAAGTACCTAGGTCAAGTCTGTGCAAAGATCCACAGCTTGCGCGCCACCTTGCGATAAGCCAGCCCAGGCTCTACGTCCTTATTCTAGAAGGAGTATTCTGGGTATGGTACCTGAGTAGTCATTCTCGCATTTCTGGGACTTTAATTATCAAGTGCAAGCTGTATCTTTTGCCGCCTGGATGGTGACCCGTGGGAGGTGACGGTCACGTGTCTAGTTCGGCATCACAGCTAGACATGATCCATTGGATTAGTAATTAAATCAACGTCGTTACCACACCCTCAGCAGCAAAATCACAACACAATTAAATCAAGATCGTCTAAGATCGTCCTGTTCTTTGCAATATTAAATTCTCTGATTTTTCCATGCTCTCGCTCTGTTATGCCTTGACGTGAGGTATTTGTTTGTTCTCGCCGAATCTTTTGCAAGTCGTTCGGTGCGAGTCACGGTGCAAGGGACAAGTGGACCAGAGTCGCGACAGTCACGATAGCAAGCGAGCTGTGAACGAGTGGACATTTGATGTAATCCGATTTAGCCTTTCATACCTCCGAAAGTAGTCTGTTGATCTCCATATGCTACCCCATCAATCTTGAATGCCCCATTCCTTCCGCAATCCTGCGTTTCCTGGAAGCCCTATCACCACCAGGAGGATACTTTGTGCACTGATGAACCCTGGCTGGAGCCAGGTGTGAGCTGATTAGTCCAAGTGCAATCGCTGTTGGTCTCATTGTCGTAATGTTCAGCCAGCTCGTCAGGCGAGATCCCGCAAGCTTCGTGTAGCGCTCGGAACGATTCGGATACGAGCCTGCGAATCTTGGCATCTGTGGCTATTAATATTGACCTTGAAGATGCAGCGCCGTGATCTATTCAAGGACTTGGAAACAGGTTACTTACCCTCCTTAGGAATAGGATGTGGGGCGGTCGACTTGTTGCCTTCAAGCCAACGCTGGGCGTCCATCGCTCTCTCCATTGACTCTTCCTCAGCTCTCTTTATAGCATTGCGCTGAAAGGTCAGAACCCGCGCCCACTCCTCGTGCTTGAGTCCTCCTTTCTTCTTTTTCTCCATCAGCGGACCAAGTTCTTGTTCCTCATAAGCAGCTTCAGCGTTTCTGAGCGCTCTCTTCTCGGCTCGTTCCATGCCTTCTTCGATCGGACGCAGTTCGAGCGCAGCATATCCCACCGTGGACAGTCGGTAGTTTGGCTCCTTCTTCTGGCGGTCTTCAGAGGCCTTGGCGAGCAAGACGCTTCGTAGTAATACCTTGCTCAAAGAATCCGGTGCACCCAGCGCATCCAGTGTCTCATCGGCCTTGTGTGAGCCATGGATGACTTCGTCCTGGGAGTAAGACAAAACTCGCGATTCGACATAGGTAGCGATTCCAGGGTACGCATCAAATGACAGGGCAGCTTCTTCCATGACTTTGATCAGGGCAGGGAGACTGAGCCACTCGCCGAGGCGAAAGATCTCCCCTCTGGCCATCTCACGGAGTGCGGGCAAGGACAGACTGTCAGCAGCGACGTAGACACGAATAGCAGTCGCGAGTTCCGCTGCAAACTTCTTCTCTTCTTCTTCCTCCTGTGGCTGGAGGCACTGGTAGGTACCGGTGATGAGATAGTGAATGATGACATGACCTGCATCGAGTTTGATGTTGTCTAGCCACAGCTCGTACAGAGGATGAGAAGAATCGTCATCTCGGAACTGTGCAGCCTGCTTCATATTCTCATTGAGGAGTGAGCGGGGGATGTGCAGAAGGCCCGCGCTTGCGAAGTAAACAGCACAAGGACCACTCGCATAAGGCCTGTTCGCGTGTTCAGTCAGATTTCCCTTCATTGAAGCAAATACTCACGAGTGTGTGGGTTTGGGGCCCCAATATCCAGCCATTTTGCGTCGAATTGTCGTCGGTTGACGCAACGGTTGAGAAAAGCATTAGCGAAGAAAAAGCAAAGATTGAAGGACAGAGTTGCTGAATTGGAAGAGGCAGATCCCGGGAGCCTTTTGATGTTCAGCGCCTGGTCCTAGCGCTGGTGGAGCTCTGGTAAGAGACTTGGTTTAATAAGGCTGCTCAACTCTGCCTCGCAGTGCTGGTGTCACAACATGCAGACGCCAGCCTCACACAACGAAGTGAGTCTGATTAATTCTTCGACTGTTCGTTTTACTGGCTTGAGGATTCACTTGAGACCAAGATATGGCAATTTTAAGCATTCCGAGTTGGTTATCACGATCACTTTACAATCGTTTTCATATGCAGTACAACAAAGATCTCAGACGACCAATCATGTGTATCATTATGATAATGTCTGACATGCTAGTAAACAAGAATCCAATAACACTCGCACTAATATCCATGAAAACATGTGCCATGCAATTCGTCTTCCATGAGGTGATAACCATGTACTCAATTGGTATAGAATATTTCCAACAATTTATGTTGAAAGATAAGTATTGTTGTTTGGTGCGTGTGATACATCGCCCCGAAGCACGAGGTTGACTTGTTATCTTTTTGTGACCGAGTTGCTGCATGGCGATCTCTGATGTGGTGGTGGAGAAGGGTAGAAAGACCTGAAATATATTGACTCTTGTTTAGCCTCTGGCTCCAAATCTGATGGCTGCCAAGCTTAGTCGTAATGTGCATCAAGGTTGATGGAGAGGTGTGTATGCATGTGTGATGTAGTAGTCGACCCAGAAGAAGGTATGAGTGCTGCCCGATGTAGACACCCATCCTATACCCCTTTTCTCACTCCCAAATGTGAGAAGGGGTGGAAACAGTTCCAGTTGCATGTACTCTCGTCTGAAGTGAGATGCTGAGAGTTTCATGCTTGAAGGAGACTTGTTGTACTTTCATCATCTTCAAGATGATCTGATGAAATAGAACGGACTGTAAAAATATACTTGTCCCTCTTGGACGGCTTCTCCTTATTGCGGGTACCGATGTTTCGGCTACTGTTGATGCTTCCGACCATGGCCCGCATGATCTTTCCACACTTGATCTTGGCACTTGGAATGAAGTGATTAAAAGGAATTTCAACGTACTTATCGACATCCTCCTCGAAGGGAGTATCATCTTCAGAATTTATACCCTCCCTTGCTCGCATCAATTCCTGGCGCAACTGCAAGTATTCTGTTACACCTGGCAGAAGGGTTGGAAGGGTCTGGGCAACCAGACGCTGGCTTCGTAGTAGAGCCGGTCCCTGGGCTTTCTGCATGAACTGGAGCATCACCCACAGCCGACCCACTGTATCTGGAGGTTGCATGTGCAAGAGAATGTCTGTCGCCTGCCGTTTTGTTATGGTCTCCAAGACATCCCAAGTGAAGTCGTCGATTCGGTGGATGATACCGGTGATGTGTTTCATCGCCAAGGGAGTATCAACTGTCACCTCGAGTACCCAGATAGGGTTCACAAGCTCAGCCAAGTCGATGGCATGTTCTCTGGCCAGTACAACCAGACCATAGAGGTTATATCGGCGTCCCATAGCCCAGGCCTTTAGCGCAATCATATACTCTCTCAAAGCCATTCTCTCGTCTCGTGCTGCGGTCTCGTAGTCGACGTCATATCTGCGGGACAATATGTAGTCCGCAAAGACATGCCCAGTTGACGCGTCTACATCTTTCATCTCGTATTCATCTTTTTCTTTAAATAGGGAACGGAGGTTTCCGGTGTTTGTGATAAAAATGCTAGGGATACTGATCGTCCCGGTTTCGAAATGAAATCGGCACCATTTGCCCAGTTGGCGTTCGGTAGTCATGGTGGTAAATTAAAAGTAAAATCGAAACGTGACAGAACAGGATGGTGATATACAGAATAGTGAGTCGAGATTTTACCGAAGAGAAAAACATCCAGTTTCACAAGGGGGAGGGGGGGGGGGACTTAGATAGAGGACGGATTAAAGTTGATCAACCCACATCAGTCACTTTGTAGGGACCTCCGTCAAAGTCTGATCGAGCTTCTAGCTTTAAAGCAAGATGCTTAACATGAGTAGTACATGGCCTACTAGATCTGCCCCTGTTTTTTTGGCATCCAGGATAAAGTTTCTGAGCATTTTTGCCTCCAGTGGCCTCTCATCTGACGACTTGAGCTCGATGTTTCGTGCCATGACTCACTGGAGTGTATAAAGTCATAACATTGTTCGGGAACTGCCAATCCCTCATTGGCTTGGAAATAACCTTCACATCGCCGTCCAATACATAGTCTAACTTTATATTTTCGAACAACGCTTGTGAAAAGCCAAATGAGACACTACAGGAATGAGTTTCTTTGGGCAAGTAAGGATGTGGATATCAACGCGCAGATGCCCCTTGACAAATCGAAATCGAAGCCTACGCATAAGGTTTTATGCTTCAGGACCAAGGTCACACCACAGATGACAGCCTTTTTGGCTCTTATTGGCACAACTCTTTTGGTAATTTAACGTCTCATGCTGTTCCTGCACCTGAGCGTGAAAGTGTGGCTAGTCGGACTCATGACGAGAACACCCAATCAATTGGACAGGGCGTGCTCTTAGGAAGGCTGATAGGTTAGCCTCAAATTTCGTCCAATGTATAAGAACAACTTCCCATCAGACCCTCTCAACTGCTGCGTCTCCCCCATCCTACCCTACGTCAGCACGATTGCCTTAGTCGCCACTTCCAGATCACGATGACTCCCCTCTGTTAGTCGCGTGAAGTACATGCTGTATTTGGTATTGTGCTCGAGGACGTAGTCACTTGAAGTTGCCGTTTCCTCTCGAGCCCGGGGCCACAAGAGAAGAGGGAACAAGCAGCCTTTGATGATGTTTCTCTCACGGTCTGAAAATGGGCAACGCTCCATATACTCCTCATCAAAGGGCTCATCTGACTCGTAGTAGAAGAACTTGAGCCGTGTGGCAGTTGTTATGAGATCCAGCTTCAACTCCAGCGCCGGCGCGAGAAAGGAACCGAAATTGATCTTTTTCCTGAGCACTTCTTCGACGTTATCATTGTCGTTGTCTGGAAATGCCCAGAAAGAGTCCAAGTGCTTGTAAAGTATACGTTCTAGTTCTTTGACCTTTCTCTGGATAATTTCAGCCCTGCTATTGTCGGTCACTTGTGGGAGGACAATGCAATCTGCTCGATGAAGCTCATTGACTCCAGCTGGATCATGTTAGTCATTTCCTCGCTCGATCCTCAGTTCACTTACCAACATCCATAATAATCTGCCGATAGGCTTCTGCAATGGGGTTTGGTGGGTGAATGAATGCTGGGAAGGCTGGCTCGAATACCATTTCAATGACTGCTGAAGCTAATAGTCCTAGGAGCAACTCGCCTTTGAAATTCCTGGAATCTTTAAGTCGAGGAATGCAATCTTTGAGTCCTTGCCCAAAGGCCATTAGCGCCCAAGACTCCGCGAGATCGCTGTGCATGGTTTGTTCCTCCAGTGCTTCTGGATGATCCCGGCATACTCCGAAACATGCATTTTGTATGTTCCGAAACACCATCATGTACAGCCTTGAAATCTTTTCCCCGTTCATACCTGGAATTTCGACGTTGAAAAATCTACTGCTGTAGACCCTTCTGACCGTATAATCCAGCTTTTGCTCGAGGATGTGTTGCACGCGGGCGTCGGGTTTGTACTTCACCACAGCATCTAGCTCTCTCTTGAGTCGCTCTTTTTCGATCTCTGACGCAAGGAGCAGGGTTTCGATCTCCCAGATCTCTCTTCCATCAGGCGATGGGTAATCGGCGGAACGTTTCTCGACGGTTGTTTCAGCCCTCTTGGGGGACGGGCTGTCGGCATTTTGGTCTGCCGAACTGAGGTGCGATGAACCGTGAGATGGTTGTTGCACTTCAGTGGGTTGAGTGGGTTCAGCGGAGGAGTCTTCGTCAGCTTGGCCCACACTTTGGTCTTTCTCTTCGTCTGGCAATATCTATAGCAGCATATCAGTCAGCACGAGATGAGAGATAAGTGGCAGGTGACTTGACATGGTCGTACTCACAGCCTTCAATTTCTCCGGAGAGACCATGAAACTCACCAAGAGCCTCTTAGTACACCATTTCACAAGTGCACCGCCAACTTCAGACCGGGCAGCGTTGATGTCGGGTATACGGTTGAAGAACTGATCAACATCTCTTGATGTCTCCTCTGGTAGGTTCAACGACTCGAGGCCAAATTCGAGCAAGTTCTCATAGTCATTGTCGCCTTCCATCTGGCCATGCCGGGTCGATAGATGCTTCAGCTGCTTCTCAGCCTGATCATCGGTGAATGTTGGTTGGACAGTGTCTTGAAACTTTGGAAACGCGACACTCCAGAAATCAACTCCGTTGCTGAAGCTCCATTGGAAATGAGCCAAAAGTTGGCAGGTCTCTTGATGTTCCCAGATCCTCTGCTGCTTTTGTTGTCTTCCGCCAGGCGCGAGCTTCTTCTTGGGTCCCCGCCTCGGAGGGTTATCTGCATACTGTATTGTCTTGATCCTTTTTCTTAACTTGTACGGGCCTGCGCTGGGCCTTTTTGGACTGCGCTGGGCATTTGGATCCATGGTAATGAATGGCATTCAGGGTATTAGGTAGGTTGGTAAGTTGTAAACGCGAAGTTTGAAACAAATCTTTTGACTCTGTTGTCGGCTTTGTTGGTAAGTCCGAGTGTCGGGTTTCTTTGTTGGCAATCAAAGTGCGAGTGGCGGGTTTCTTTGTTTGACAGGTATGGAAGTATGTACGTTTTCGCGCCACTCCAGTTTCTAGACAAGGCTCTAGACAGGGCGACGACAGACAGTTTAAGGCAGGTGCTTAATCTAAACAGGCTTGCAATAGCCTATATGTAAGCCTCTTTTTTTTTTCTTTTTTTTTCCCCCAAATGTCGTATCCTGATACAACTGACCTTTCTGATTCCAGTCAACCAGCCTGATCCCATCACCCGGTCTAAATCTGTTCAATCCAACAGCTGTAGCAACCTAGCTCGGCAGCCTGCCAAAGTAGCCCAAAGTGGCTTGCAGGGGTGCTCAAGGTCCTTAGCAAAAAAAGAGATATCGCAAGATCCTCTCTTTTCAAGGCCTCATTTCTTTCAACAAGTCAAGGCTGCAGTGAAGCCTGTAGGCTTAAGGCCGAGAGATTAATGAGTTACGCTGATAGACCACTGGCCAGACGACCTACTGCTGTTGAGGGAGGTTGTATCAGATTGATATTTATCACAAGGCACGTACGTGGGTCACGGTGCTCAGACAGGTGGCTCTATAAGTGACCTGCCGAAAGCTGGTTGCATCACAGGCCGTCAATAATAGATTCTGCTGACCAGGCTAGAGCCCTGTAACTTTAGTAGATAGCTGACGGGCTGTTAATGTTTTCAGTGACCTGCTGATACTTTAAGACCAGGTTGTTATTGTGATGATCACCTTCTGATATAGGTAACTGCCTAGTACCTTGAGCGTCATGGACTTCTCGGACATCTGCATATGTACTGAAACCACCCTAAAAGAGCAAACAGTCAATTCAGTTGATTAAAGTAGGCAATTAGGCGCCAAGAGTCTGACAACAAGGCAAGCCGTTTGTTTTCCTCTTGTTTGTATACTTGCAAAGCTACGTACCTAAAGGAGCATTCACCCCTTTGTACCACCACATGCGAGATAGTGGTCGCCGTGAAGTAGTTATCCTTGATGGTTGAGTTTAGAAAAACCTCAATCTTTTCTACCTCTAGTCAAACTACTTTCTTCCCTCACCTATTACCACAATGTCTCCACAGGGTGCTGAAAAGCTTGTCATGGCTGTCGACTTCGGCGAGACGAACTCGTCGGTTTCTCATACTTTGGTACACGAGGGACTCCTGTCAGAAAGCGTCACTACTTTGTCGCCCACAACAGTGTCAAACTATGTCTCTGGGATGATGACTTGTAGAGGAAGTTCGATGCACTTGGAAGTGCCAACCTTGCTCCGGTATCCCGTTGACTGGGTCTTCCAACCCCTCGACGAACTCAAAGTAGAGCAACCTGGCGCTATCCGCCATGACAATCACCAGATACGCTGGGGCTTGGAAGTCCAGCAAGACATGTCGAGAGTCATGTCACATTCTGACAATAATCAGATGCTTCTACACGGCTTCAAGAATCTTATGAGCCAGTCAGACAACCATCAGATGCAGAACGCACGTCTTATTGAAACACTCCGTCGACTAGCTCAGAAGAGGTCTTGTCCAAGCGAGATTCCCATTCGAGAGATGCTTCTCTTAGTCATCATCGACTACCTGATGAAATTGCTCGCCCATGCCAAAGATGAGATCGTAGGGAGCAAATCTATTTCTACTATAGAGATGGTCATTTGCGTGCCAGTATTCTGGAATCAGCAAGCCCTTAGAGACATGCAAACTTGTGTGAGTATAGCCATGAAGCGGGTCGATTTTCCTGGAGTTAAATTCAGCGACGATTGTATGGAGAACATATTCATGATATCAGAGCCAGAAGCTGCAGCGACACGGCTACTCGCCGGCCCCTCTGTCATCAAAGTAAGCAAATTTTCGCCTTCATACAGCATCATCCCAGCTGACCAGTAATAGGAAGGGGATGTTTTCACGATCCTCGACGCCGGAGGAGGGACGTGTGATGCCTTGACGTATGTTGTCACTCAAGGATTGCCTCTCAGGCTGTCCAGGCAGGCCGTGCATCATAGCGGTGAGTGGCTTTGTCCTTTAGTGGGCCGTTCTGACTGTTCTTGACAGGCGATTCATGTGGCTCCAATGCACTGAACGATGCATTCCGGCAGCTGCTAAGAACTTTACTCGCAGGCCACGACTACTTGAGCCAAGACGGGGTAACACTAGAGGGCTACATCTTTAAGCTCGCCGTTCATGACTTCGAGCACTTGATCAAGGCCGGATGGGTCGTCTCTGAGCATAGCAAAGACTATAGTCTTGAGGTCATTGGGCTTAAGTTTGACGCTGGGGATCCCAACCAAGCTGAGAACCCTCGACTGAGGCAGCCCAACCAGTTGACAATCCGATCGTAAGTACCGCACTATTCATGCATAATATAGTCATAGTATGGTTTGGGTCTAATATAACAATAGTGAGCACCTCAATGAGATTTACACAAAGGTCTGCGAAAAGGTTTCTGCCATTATGGAACAGCAGTTGCACGCAGCGGCCCAGAGTGGCCTGAAAGTTTGTGTGGGTATTTCCAATGCTAATCGTAAAGAATGACCTAACAGCAAGCAGAAAGTCATCCTGACGGGTGGATTCGGAGAATCGATTCCTCTATGAACTCATCTCCGTCAAAGTCTCGAGAGTTTCAACGCTGCCAACAACTGCAATGTAGAGCTATATCTCTTCGACACACATAATCGGTCAGTTTCAGTCAGTTATCTTGTAGCTGGAAACTCATAACAATTGCAGCATGACGGCAATTGATGCCGTTTCCTTGGGAGGTGTCTTAAGGGCACTTGACAAATCGAACGGTCCGACTAGGGTTGCAAGATCAAGCTATGGTGTTCGCTGCGATGAGCCTTACTTCCACGAGTTGCATGCAGGACAGCCGACTATTCCGGGCTTCCAAAACTCGAATGAACACTACGTGGAGGCCATAGAATCGATTTCGAAAAAGGTCGGTCTTTGATTTCTGCACCACGCCAAGAAATAATTACTGATAAATACATCTAGGGCGATGATATTGCTCCTTTGTTCCAGAAGTCTGCGACGCGCTACCAAACTTTCCCTTACTGGAATGCTGATGGTACAGTAAATCACGGGCCGTTCATTTGCCAAGAGGAGATCTGGGTATCCGATGAAGCCTATCTAGACTGTCGCAGTTTCAGAGATGATCATAACAAAGGTATGGCCCCTGAGACATGGCCCAGCCAGCCTCAATTAACCAAGTTAGATGCTCAGAGGATTGGTGTTATAGTGACAGACGTCACACATCTCCGTCCACGGTTCCTGCATAAGACTGCTCAAGCACAGGGCCCTCGTGGCCGTTGCAGGAGATATTGGTACTAGAAGTTCCCTTATGAATTGGTCTTGATCATCGACGGCTTGAATATGAAATGTGAGTCTTGCCTCTAATTACACTATCCAGCTTTCACGCTGCCGTCCGCGCCGAGACCCGCGAATTGGTACTCTGCTCTGCAGATACTAACCATCTATGAATGACAGGTGTTCAAGTTTTCAACGGGCAGGTGATTAGAGAAATGAAGGTCGGCATCGCGCCAGGATTCACACCAGGGGCCAACTGATCGCCCCTTGGCCTAGGCAACCAAACGAGTTTATTAGTAAGCACAGAATTCGACAGTCGTCGGTCCTCTTATGAGACTGGGAGCTCTGGAAAACTTCAGGATACCCCAGGGAAAGAAATGCAAAGCCGATAAAAGTCTTCGTCTTTTTTGGTTCATCTCTGTATCATTTAACCTAGTCTACATTATTCTTCCCATTAGTCTCAGATCTAATAACCTCCAGCGTCTCAAGCATAGCGCTCAGCCGCAGGCTGAGTTGCTGCCATAGATTCCTTGCCATTTCCCATTTGTGGTGGTGCCCAGTTCTGCATGGGGATATTCTGTCCTTGAGGAGGTCCGTAATACTGAGGCACCTGCTGGAAACCTTGCGCTCCCGGGCCCCAGTAAGCCGGTCCACCAAAGACCATTGTAACAGGTCGTCTCATCGCGGCGTTTCGCTTCTGGGTATCGATACAGGCGCCGACGAATAGGATGAAGTGCCAGAGCCAGATGAGGCACGTAAACACTGACAGGGCAATAAATAGCGTGCGTTTGCTGCCAACTTTGTCGCTGCTTGTGCAAATGTAACGTCCTTGTTCAGAATTGTATTCGCAGTTTTCGTCGAGGTAATCGAACTCATTATAGTATGCGCTAAAAGTGCTCTCGAGACCACCGACGATAGCGGCACCAAGCCAGATGAAGAGGGAGATGGCGACATGGGCGCCAGGATGAATACCGGCCTTCCATTTGCGACCGAAACGAGTAGCCAATTCTGCGATATCCCAGACCATTGCTACGACGAACTAGAGAGTGTCAGTACATGCCATCTAGTCAAGGGGTTGAGAGAGCCGTACAAGTGGACAAGCACCGAGCGCGATCAGACCCAGTGTCTCAGTACTTCTGAGCGCGCCCGTAAGACCCAGTCCAACAATACAGCAAACGATATCGATCCCGTGGAGTGTGAGCTTGGTGATCATCCAGGCCTTAGACTCAGGGACCTGGGGGGGTGTCCATTGCTGTTGGGCAGGCTGTTGCGGGTACGGCGCGTAAGGGGGCCCATAACTGCGAGGGTCTTGCTGAAAGCCAGGTTGCTGCTGTTGTTGCTGGGCGTACGTCTGAGGAGCATGTTGCGCATTGGGAGGAACAGCGGGAGAAGCTGCTGGCGCAGGATCCGTTTGGGTAGAAGATTCAGGTGCCATTGTGCGAAATACGACGGGTTTAAAATATAAAATGAACGGAAGGACGCGGCGCGTTGGAACCACGGGAATAAAGGTAGCGCACAGTGATAGCGAGTGTAAAAAGCGAACTAACGAACGAATGACCGAAAACGAAGCGAAACAAAAAAAGAAGAGCCTTGTGCGAAAAGGCGGGTAAGACAGACTTGATATTTAAAAGAAAAAGGAACGATTAGCTCGCTTCCAGCTGTGAAACCCCCAGGCCAATATTCGAGATTGAGGCGTTGGATCAGAGCCCCTGGGACTTGCAAGGAGTAAAATCGTGTTAGTCCCTCGTTCAATTGGCTTCCTGCAAGGAGTAGCGCGATGAGTGGAGGTGATGATCCATGGATGGTGATCTAAGGGGCTTGTCGGTTACGGGAATGGCGATTTGTTTGAATGCGCTACGGAATGGGGATTTCAAGAGACAAATTTAGTACCCAGAAGGCTGCCTCTTCTGGTTCCGGAGCAGAATCTGCTGTAGAGCCACGGTTGCGTTGGGTGTTGGCTCCATGTTTGTTAAGGTCCTTCATTCGAGGCTGCTTTGAACATGAAACATCCATGGCTGAGAACCGGATCATGATGCTGGTAAACACACGAATTGTCGGGAATAGAAAACAACATCTTTTGAAGACCCCACTAACAGAAGAAACAAAGCGAAATTTCCCTTTCATCCTTGGCGGCCGCCGTTAAGAATCTCATGGTTAGCCGCTTTGGGGATGGGTCTAGTTGCAGCTAAGATTAGACCAGGGGACAGCATGAGGAAATCGCCGAACCTGGGTGCCAATTCTATAGGGCTATTGTAGTGTGTCCCTTTCAATGAGTCAGTCAAACTGGACCCAACGAAAGACCAGGTTGTAAATCTCTAGCAATACGGAGTACTCACCCACTAACTAATTCCTAGGCTTTGGTGAAGTGCCTGGCCAAGACGGCCAACGGATGTTGTGACATTGTTACATCGCTTCTACCGCCTTGGCACCAAAACGTACCATTGAGATCCTTCGTCTGTGTCGGGAAATCACCGATATGCTCTGTGGAATTTGATGCAAAGGGTATCAATCGAATCGTCTCTTGGCGCTACTTCGGCGACAAAGCAAACGCTTGTTTTGTATACAATATCCAAGATCTTCCCGTCACATACACCACTTATTCTCGCTGTAGAACCACCATAAGACCCATAATTCCCAACATCACTGTCTTGAGCCAAGGGTATTCCGACAGAAGAATCGTCACGTAACCGACAAATGGCATGTATCCCACAACGCTTCCAATAATGTCACTTCGTACGAGGTAGTCCTGGTTCTTGGCGTAGAGCTCGGTATCGTCCGAAAGGTTGTTATCTCCCTTGGTGAGAAGCTGAGCGGTGTCGCTGTACATCATTAGCCATTGCCCGCAACTCTTGCACAAACAACATACCCCTTGCCAAACTTGCGTACAACTCGGTGCACGATAGGAATGTCCTTGTCCTTGACGTTGTAAACGACAACCTCGCCAATCTCGGTCTCCTGT
The DNA here is from genome assembly GCF_000260195.1 of Fusarium odoratissimum NRRL 54006. Lineage (NCBI taxonomy): Eukaryota > Fungi > Ascomycota > Sordariomycetes > Hypocreales > Nectriaceae > Fusarium > Fusarium odoratissimum. The sequence goes on along the minus strand of NW_022158691.1, from coordinate 168,744 downwards.
AGTAGGTTTCGGTTCCAGAGGAAGAGTAGGTCACCTCGCTGGAAGGCGGGCTCCATAGAGCCAGATAGAACGACGACGATCGGGGACGGCGAGTCGCTGATAACGGAAAGGCCTTTCCACATCTGCGACAGGTTAGCTTTCGTCCGGGAGCTCAAGAAGACACGTTCGCACCATGAAGGCCGTAGAGAGGATGAGCGCAAAGTTCATGAGCTGCGCAGCAGCTTGCCGCGGGTTTCCAAGAGCCGACAGCATGGCGAAGGTTTGTATATCGGTTTCGTGGAGTGAGGGGAGGTTGTTGTAGAGCTTGACAACTCCACGATGCAACTTTCGCGCTGGAGCGAAATGGACATCTGGCTCATGGGAGCTCGAGGAGCACGGGCCACCTGGCCTGGAACAGCTGGGGCATTTTGAGGCTGGTGTTTGTGGCGGTGCTAGATCAAAATGGTTCCCATAATTCCAGGGACCTTGACGCTATAAATGGTCTAACGCGGGGGTGTCATGCTCGAATGAAGGTGATGTCATGACTACACTTGAAGCATGAGATCGATGTCATAGGCGTTGTAGGCGAATAAGGAGCTTGGTATTTAAAATGGTCATCTGCTGGTCCTGTTCTCTGTGTTTACATTCTTCTTCATAATCTCCAAATTCTACCGATCCAAACGTCTTGATCTTCACCAGAACCCAAGCACCTGCACTTACACTACTATACTCAAAATGGCCGATAACAACAACCAGCAGCCCGGTCTCATCGGCAGCCACGTCCAATACGTCAAGGGAGCCGCAGAGGTAAGTCCTTCTCAACCCCCCCAGGGCCTCTCACTCATGCCTTCAAGGCTACCATTGGCGCCATTACCGGCTCTCAACCATGGAAGGCCTCTGGTGAACAGGACAAGGCAGCAGGTCTTGCCGACATGAAGAAGGCTGGCGAGCTTCGAGCACAGAACGACCCGAACCACGAGAAGGGATATGGAAGGGTCGAAGAGGTCGCTGGTAGACTCACCGGTTGCCAGGGGATGGAGCGAGAAGGCCATGAGAGCGCTGCGCGCAAGCAGGAATAAGTGGACTGAATGATTGATGAGTGTACGATAAGAACTAGCATTGCGATATGTCGAGTTGATTGACTCGGCGGATAATAATGAACTCTTCATAAGCCTAACGTCCCGAAATGTGAGGAGCTTTCACTGTTGCCTCCTTCCTTCTAGCATCGCCTCTCGTGCACCTTCCAGTTATCGTCATGAGCACGAGGCTACTGCCTTCTTGGTTAACATCACAGCACCTTCTTTCTTCGGCTGCTGGCCGATAATTACCTACCACGATGGCTTCGTCCTCTCGTCTCTCTTCTTCCCAGCTTCATCATCGCGTATCTTTGTCTCGTTCAGCATCGCCTCTTCGACGCCTGATCCCCTACATCTCTTGGCTTCATCGGCTCCGCGCTCCAGCATCACCTTACTGCAATTATCTGTTTGACCACATCGTTTTGATCATCGATCTGCATCCTCTTCACCTTCTTTGTCGTCCCCGCTGAGTCTTCGCGATGGACTCAGCACCTCTCCTCCAGAACGCCGATGGCCTCCCCAGCCCCAATGTGATGCAGGACCATGTCAGTCATCTCCACGATGCTTTGGTTCATCGTTTTGCTGACTTGATGAACCGATAGCCTGCCTTCCTTCGAGCATCTCACTCCCCGTGGTCATTCATTCCGCAGAACATACTCGTTATCTTGCGTGGAGTTGTTTTGTCGCTTGTCACAGCCGTGGTGATCCTCGTCCTCAATTACGAGATCCACGAACAAAGCGAGTTCTCCGATTGGCGTATCGTCTTTGACTTTGCCAATATCAGTCTGTTCTTTGTCTTTCTGTACCAGCTCAAGACCTTTGTGAGTTCACATAAGGATTCCTTCCACTATTATTGACTTCTCTAGTGTTGGACATTTACCCACCTGTACTATCCCCACCATCATGATCGACACATGGGGGGTTTAGAAGGATGGCTCATCCGAAGAATGTCGCTCCCCAAGCACATGGGTAGCCTCCGCAAGCAATTCTACTTTACCCTCTTTTACACCATCACTGCTGTTTTCGCTTTTGCCAATTCGACCATCTACTTCTTCATCACACGCCAGCACAAGAGTGACGATGCCAGCGGCGAACCTCAACCCGAGCCTCAACCTCCCAACGGTACCGCTTCGCATGTCTGGGCTCCATATGCCGAAAAGACGCCTGCTGCTCCATGTAAGAGCACTTTCTTTATCGCATGGTAGTCAACTGATCATAAATAGTCACCGACATCTTTGGCGAGGGATGGTTCCGTGCCTTCATCATCTTGTCCTTGTACGCATTTGGATCTTCGGTGATGGTGTTTGAGATCCTTGTTCTCAACAGCATTCGACGTCCATGGGTAGGTCGGTGTTCAATCGCGATAGCAGCTTACTGACCTTATAACCAGACTGTCGGCATCCACCTCATTGGCATCATGTTCTTCGCCACAGCTTACCTGGGTTGGGCGGCCTTTGGTCACCTCGTCACCAACTATTACCCATTCTTCTGGCTTGACAAGAACGAAGTTGGGTCGGATGAAGCGATTACTCTTTACTCCATTGGCTTCGTGTTCTTGATGCCCATCAGTGAGTTCTTTCTCTAACATGAAAGGTGTAAATGCTTATTACCATAGTGTACATCCTCATGCAGGGTCTCATCGCTTCCCGGGAGAGCGTCACACGATCAAACTCTGAGGCTCGCGCCATCGCTGCTGCGCAAGCGGCCCTTGATTCCTGAAGGGGTACGAATTGGGAATGGTGATGGGTGTTGGAATTTGTTTGGTGGTTAACGATGGATTAGGGAAGTCTGCCGATTGAGTGACTTGATGTGATATAGATTGATGCACCTAATTGGGGTAGGGTTACTCGAGACGTCTGGTTAACCTCTTAAACCTAAAATTGACTCGACTTCGCAGCAACGAGACCGTTGTAAAAGTGAAGAAACGGCCTGTGACGATATTTCGCCGAAGTAATTCCCATGAGTTGACTCATTCAGGTTGAAAGCCACGGTGCAATGCCCGTAACCGACAGTCGGGTTTGTAAATGTCTTGGTTGTGAAGCGTGCAAGATGCACCTGTAACATTGCGGCGGCGTGAAGCTACGTGCGACAGGGACTCGGCGACACCACCTTGGATGCAAATCAACCAGCCCCGTTGTAGGATATTCACCAATCACACGCAAAGATCTACTCGCACAGATGGCATGGCCTGGTAGCGTCTTCACACAGACCGTCGATTGGGTACCGGACAGATGAGTTGGTGAGGCACCACCAGGACCACGACAGGGCAATTTACTGAGTGGCATTGCACGGTCACATCGAGAGGTTGGAGTGGCGATAACACGGATGAATTGATTGGTGTTGATAACAAACGAGCCTTGTTTAATCGCGGCGGTGCAAATAACGACTAGGAAGAAAAGCCGGGGAAGGTAAAAGATGACGGTGAGTCGAGTTGGGCATTGACATTTTGAGCTTTTGGGAGTTGCAGGGGTCTTTGGCTGAGATAAACGTGAAGTGAGTGTTGGCAGAGACTCATATTTGAGCCTGACATTGCAGCCTCGACAACGAGATCAATGCAAGATAGACTCAGGCTTCAATATTGCAAGGGCTTTGAAATCAGATTATTAATTCTGCCTTTTAAAAGAACCCAAACATGGAGGTCGGGTTGCATTGCAGAGGCTGTAGTCGAGTCGCTGGCTGCCTCATGCTCATCCTTGAACCCCGCGGGTAAGACACCATCGGTATAAATACAGGCCTAACCCCCTGTACCCCCGACTTCTTCTCTCTTCCTCCCCCCCACACACAACCAAAAAAGGGTCGCAAAGATTCACCAAGAGGATATCGTCTTGTCTTGAAGGACATATTTCTCCGCCCGGGCCCATTTGTCAATCTTTTCTGTTGTGCGTCGCTCTTTTCTTCTTCCCTTTTGCTCTCTATCTCTTCGCTCTTTTCGTCACTCTCTAGCCAAGCCGATCGATCGATACAAAAAGTCGGGAGTCGTTATTCTCCCTACAATAACCTGTCCGAGTCGAAATTCCCGTTACGAGTCCGTTCTTTATATACCGATTTCCTCCCATAACTATCGTAGCCATGTTCAAGCGTTCGTTTAGGTCGCAAGACCCCAACCGCGTCGACAAGACTGCGAGACTCAAGAGATCGGGCTCCCACCGGGATCACACGAAAATGTCGAAGCTGCAAAGATCGCTCAACGAGCAGGACGCGATACCCCAGAAGCCTGCTCCAGCACCCGCGCCTTCACCCTCGCCCATCGTCACTCTGACTGTTGGTCGAGATGGCCGGCTCTTTGCAGCACATGAGGATGTACTCCGCCAGTCGCCTTTCTTTGAGGCCGCCTGTCGCGGAAGTTGCTTCGAGGCACAGAGCAAGAGGATCTCCATTCCCGACGAAGAACCCGAGGTGTTCTCCGCCGTCCTCGAATATCTCTACAAGGGCGACTACTACCCACGTCTGCTCCACAACAAGCAGCGCAACTCTTGGGAGCTCGAGGACCAAGGCCGTACACCTCACACATCACCCAACCCCGAAACTGGAGGTGGCCGCGCAGGCGCTGCGTCTGAAGCCACTATCTACCTGTCGAGTCTCGATATGGCCATCCTCCGCGACACAGTCGTTTACTGTGCCGCGGACAAATACGGCCTCGAGGAGCTCAAGCGTCTGGCCCTGCGCAAGCAGGGACTGCAATCCGGCATCGATGTCGGGACCATTATACGGTCAGCTCAGTACGCCTACGCTCACACGCCCGACTCAGACAGCCGTCTGCGCGCTCATTACCTCGCCCTGATCATCCGCTGCCGCAAGACCTTTAAGCGCAGCGGGACCATGCAGGCCGAGATGGAGGCGGGCGGCAGCAAGCTCTTCTTCGACCTGTTTGTAGCCATGTGCAATCACCTCGACGACGTCATTGACGTGAGCAATGCTCGCACGCCAAAGACTGTCTGAGTGATTCAAGGTAACCCAAACACACACTACTCAGGCCTCCGGATGCTTCGTGTGTTTGATCATAGCTGGAGGACAAGCGCGAAATGGAACACCGCCAAATCCGCGAAAAAAGAAAAACCCACAAAAAAAAGTGATGCTTACGGGAACAGTTGGAAGTCGGCGTTTGGTTGCTTTTCATGCTCCATCATCAGATTGAAGTCCTAAGGAGCTTTGTTTTATTACATTACTCCCCTTCTGCGAGGTTGGCCGACCGAATTTTGATGAAACACGAGCTGAGAGGATCTAATCAGACGCATGCGACGTCCTTCACATCCTCTGCTCATTTATTGTGAGTTTACTCATCGCGAGTTTCCATTTCTGCCTTGTCATTTCAACTCTGCTTTGATACCCACTTACACACGGACACCGGGACATTTCTTCCCCACTCTACTCTGGCGTTTTGTTATCCACCAAAAAAAGACCGGGTTGTCTTTGGTTCAACACCAGAGTTTGGGGGACATTTTGGGAAGTGGAATGCTTGACTGCTTTTCTACACCCGCGAGCAAATGCCCCGAGATTGGCTAAAAGCTTGCATTTGTACCATCTTGGAAATTTTTCACCGAAAAAAAAGGATCTCTTCTGGTTTTGTTGTTGTCTTTTTGCTTTCACGTTTTATGGCAGGAGTTTGTCTCTTTTGAACATGCTTAGAACGCGAAACGGATACAATCATCTCCTACTCGGATTTTGCACAACAGGGGGGACCTTGAGAACGAGAGGCTTTAATAACATCTTAAATCTCACACACTGCGTGTGTGCCTCGCCTCTTCAGTACTGGGTCAGCCCTCTTTTGCTTTTGGTTCGCATCTACAGACTGATACCTCGAACCTGTCCTTTTGTTACTGCTTTCCTATTTTGTTTACTGGAGGAGATGGGAATTGGAGATCCTTTCTGCATGGGTTTGTTTGGGGCCGGCGAGACGCCGATGAGAATGAAGTTACGATCTTGATGATTATTAACAACTTGGGATCGTTGAACGATCCTCCCTGGCGCAAGCACCGTCAGGGTAGAGGTAATGAGAAATTCGGCCACCTCAATTGATGTTCCTTTGCCTGTGATGTCTGTGATGCAATGCTTAAAATAGTGAGGTTTGTTATCAGGCGGTTTCATCCCACTCAACCTCAAACTTCTCAAACGTAACCTCAAGATCCTCCTTAATCTCCTTCTTAGGGTCAGGTCTCGCCACAGCAGCAGCAACCTCTAGATCCCAGCCCTCACCTCCATTATCACCATAAACCCAATTCGTCTGCCTCAACGGCGTCTTGTCACCGTCCTCATCAACCCTGTACGTCCACATACAAAGACCCAGCGCATCCTGCACCTTCTGCACCTTTACCGTAACGCACTTCTCACCGTTCCTCACGCCAGCTTCATTCTCAGGTCCGACTTTCTCAACGCTCCAATCTGCCCACTGGTCGCATGTCACGGTTGAGTAGCGCGGGTGATCGTTGTATAGCTCGATGCCGGTCTTGATCCACTTGCGGGGCGTGGGGGAGTTGGGGTTTGTGAAGACTAGGAGAAGACAGGCCTGATCGTACTGATGGATGTATTTTGTGCGAAAGGTGAGAGTTGCGGAGATGAACTTCTTAAGAGGTTTTTTGGAATGCGTGGTGAAGGGTGCTGGGTTAGTTAGTGAGTGAGGCTAGTCGTGATGGGTGGTTGAGAGGGCGCGTTTGAGAGTGAGGGGTTGAGGTGAACTCACCAGTGAAGACGTCAGTAGAAGGAGGTTGTTTCCAGATATCACTACCAGGCGGCGCCGACCATTTGAAAGGAGTTTCCATCTTGACGATTTCAACAAAACAATATGTAGTATTTCTAGGATCCTAAAGATGTTATTCTTCAAGGGACACTTCGATGTATTTATAGCTCTTCTTAAACGATGCTCTTGACTAAGAATCGCGGGGCAGACCTGACGTAATCGGGTTAAGCCGAGCAAACATGCAGCGGAAACTCCGCCTTTTGCGAGGTTCTGAGACGAATTGTTGTTGGTAGAATGCAGGAATATTAATAACCGGTGATCACTTTTACGGTTAATTCTGGAAAGGTTCTGGCTTGACAGGGTATTGTATGTAGGGCGTGAGCTTGATGCGGATAAAGTGATGATGGGTGGAGATGAGCTGAATGCCGAGTTACCTTATTTGGAAGGGGACATTCATGGCCTGGTACACTGAAAGTGTGTATACGGATGAAAAATGCCAACGTATTATAATTGATACCGTCTTATGGCAATGCAAAAGACATTAAATATGATACTAAATCGTTGAGTTAACTCAATGAATTGCTCTGCGTTTACCCTGTACAGCTAACTTTGAGTGTGTGGGGTTAAACCTCGGCTCTCTCGTCACCAACCGCTTCAACAAGATTGCTCGCACAAACTGACTGCAACAGCATATCTCCTCTTCATTTCTCCTCATTAGAAAAACGAGGATCAACAAAGATTGACGACTCTACAACGACAATATTCCTCAAAGACTCTGCTCGCTATCATCTACGTATTGTCAGGACTATTCCAAAAACATCACGCACTGGTGTTCGAACCGTCACTGCCTTGGCCCTCTGACTCAGTCGAATTGCAGGGGCTTGCTCACACGAGTGAAAACTCTTCCCCACTCGACCATAGACACTCATTTCTTCCACCCAAAAAACCCCGCCTGCACCGAGACTCGCGATTTCTCTTCACCAGTATCTCACCTCGTCCATCCCTCTGTCTTTTTTTTCCCTTATCGCGATAATCTTTTTTTTTGTAAGAGCTATCGCATACAGGCTCTTTCGACGCCGCGGCACTGGAGTGCTAATAGCTTCTGTGATCTGGCCGTTTGTCGGCCTGGGGGAGAGAAGGAAGATCAATAGCGGAACGACTTTCAATTCATTTCAACTAAATTATAAGATACTGCGACAATGTCGTCTTTTCTTACACCACCAAAATCGGGGCCTACTGGGCGCCCGGCTGCGAAACCACGATTCGGAAAACCCAACCCCGTCCGAGCCATGCGAGAACGAGAAGAACGACGAGCCGCGAATGCAGCCGCCCATTCAAATAGCCTACGGGTTGCTGCTGTAAATCGAAATGCTTCATTAGCAAAACCGAATCGTCCACAATGTCCGAACAAAGCCTGTCCAAAACCCAATGTCGTCGATGGAACATGTCAGACTTGCGGTCGTATCTCTGACGACAGTAATATCGTGGCAGAAGTCACCTTTGGAGAATCGTCTTCGGGTGCTGCTGTTGTTCATGGTTCTTACATTGGTGCTGATCAAGCAGGCGTGCGAAGTATGGGTCCTGCGTTTCGAAGAGTGGGAGGATCTGAGGATCGAGAGAAGAGCATTAGGGAAGCAAAAGGCTTGATGCAGGGTTATGCGCAGCAGCTTCACGTCAGCGACAGTCTGGTCACTGCAGGAACGCAAGTCTTTAAGCTGGCGTCAAGCGCAAACTTTATTCAAGGTCGCACATTAGCCAGCGTTGCGGCTGTCTGCCTGTACGCAGCCTGTCGAGCAGAGCCACCATGCAAAGTTATGCTTATCGATTTGGCGGACTTGGTGCAGCTCAACGTCTTTAAGCTGGGTCGCATTTTCAAGAAGCTTAATGAGGTGGTGCCAATTGGCAACGACGGCCTCATTCCAGTGTATCCGGAGGATCTTATCTGGCGATTTGCCACAAAGATGGAATTTCACCAAGACACAGCCAAAGTCGCTGAGGATGCTGTTCGTCTGGTCAAGCGAATGAGTCGAGATTGGATGGTCATGGGCCGTCGACCATCAGGCATCTGTGGAGCTTGTCTGCTCATGGCAGCACGAATGCACAACTTTCGACGAACTGTGCGAGAGGTTGTCTACATCGTCAAAGTCACCAATCACACAATTCAGAACCGACTGCAAGAGTTCAAAGTCACCGAGTCCAGTCGAATGTCGGTCGAGGATTTCTTGAAGCAGGATTTCCTGGAGAGCTCTCATGACCCACCTTCCTTTTACAGGCAGTCAGCCGAATACAAGAAGCAGCTGGCCGCAAAGAATAAGAAGCGAAAGAGGCCGACAGACGCTGACGATGACGAAGATGAGGAGGAAGATGACAATCTGGCCGACAAGATTGATCCACGGTTAATAGAAGGCGGTGCTGATCTTTCGAAGGCGCCCGTTGTTGAATATCGCCGCGATGATGACGGCTTTATTATCCCGCCTATACCATCCAAGATCGCCAAAGACCCATCGCTTGTCAACAGGCTGAACGAGAACGCAGAGGATGAAGAAGCCGAGGGCGAAGACACGAATGTCCAGACTCTGGATGGCCTGGTGCAAGAGTTTGGAGACGTGATGGACGAGGAGCTTGTGGAGAACGGAACACAAGAAACAAGCCAACGGAAAGGCAGCAAACCACAATTGCCCATCAACGAGGAATGGGAGCAGGATGAGCAAGAACTAGAGGGCGTGATTGAGGAGATCTTCAATGACCCTTTAACATACGAGCACGCCATGGCCTACACGACTGCCGAGCAGCGAGCGCGAATTCACACAGTCTGGGCCCTACAGCAACGACCCCAGAAAGAAGTTTCCATGTCGGCAGACGTCACAGAGGATGAGTTTGCCGACGACCCCGAGGTGAACAATTGTTTGCTGTCACCCGAGGAGGCTCAGATCAAGGAAATGATCTGGGTGAACCAGAACAAGGAATGGCTACGAAAGCACCAAGAGAAGGTGTTCCGCAAGAAAGTCGAGGCAGAACGACCGAAGCAAACACGAAAGCGACGTAAGCGAGCTAGAATGGGTGAAGGCCAGACCAGCCCCGCCAGCTCAGCCGCCGAGGCAGCCGTCAACGTCGCGAAAGATCGCGCCTGGTCCAAGAGGATCAATTACGACGCCATCCGCAACATTTTCGACATGCCCAACCTCGGAGGTCCAGGATCAGAAGCCACAAGCCGCAAGACCAGTGTCGCGGGAAGCACAAAAGGTGGCGACGATGCGAGCGAAGCTCCCGACGAGAGTGTCGCTGGCGACGAACCAGAAGCGCCCCCGGAGGAAGAAGAGTTTGAGGAAGAGGAGTACGATGAGACGCAGAACTACGGTGATGGCGAAGAGTTTGGTGGTGGAGGTGATGAGTTTGGCGGCGGGTATGATGAGGATGATCCAGAGATGGATGCTGAGTATGGTCTTGAGGAGTATGCTTGAGAGGATTACAACAAGAATTGAGTGGTTGGGATGGTAATTGATACCCATATAGATAACAGGACTGCTGTAGCACATGAGCGATTGAGGTATAAATCTGTAAAAGTCTTACCTTGTCTTTCATCCGGTGTGTTCGTTCGATGACTTTAGTCCAATCTTAGACTGGGTATCCTGAACTTATAGATGATTTAGGACAGGCTCGTCTCGTGAAGCACTGAAGATGTAAGCCAGAGCTCTAATGTGGAGCCCTTCGTGATGAGATGGAGGCGTGGTGTTGGTGAGTGTTAGTGGTGGCGCTCACAGAACCTGTTCCCGTATCACATCCACCTCGCTCATATGAGACTAAGGCTTTTCAGAGTTCTTGCATTTATCATTTATCCAGTTTACACTGATCGATGCTAAGTGACATCGGGCATGTTTATCGCTGGGTGTATCCGTACCTGCATGTCCGTAAGTGGCTTGGGGCGTCAACACCATGGCGATCTTCCCCACATAGATCTGTCTCACTTGTATCTCCACATTCGATGTCAGCTCAACCCAACCATTGACTTTTTGAATAAAAGGCCACCCGCCTGCCTTACTGTTCTACGTGTCTCCCAAAAAGAAAAGCTGTCCTCCCAATGCCTCAGGTCGACTTGGTGTTGCTCTCCCCCATGGCCGTGATGACCTCAAGACATCACAACACCAAAAAGAAATTATCTCGAGACGCCCAGGACTCGAACCTGGAACCTTTGCCACCGGAAAGCAACGCGCTGCCATTGCGCCAGCGCCCCACTATTAATTTTCTACGTTTCTAGCTCTTATTTGAAACTATAACCATGCAATATCATCAACCCGAACTCGTGGTGTTGAGCCAAAAATTTCACGTCCGATACCGCGCGGGGCTGCAAAATCCAACAACCAAGGCCCGTGTGACTATAAATTGTCCAAAATCACTACTAAACTTGCTTTCTACGCATTCAGTCTATCTCAGGTGGCATCTGTTAGTTCGCTGCATTGTTATGCGTTTGAGTGTCGTCGTTGCGCTGCCGGCGGTACGTATCCGTGTCGGCCGAGAGTGGACCCACATTTCGCCCGGTAAGGCTGAGCCATTCCGGGCCGCACTCAATGGTCTTCGAATGCCTGAGCAGGCAGCAAGTCTTTAATTTTCTTAATTCAGCACGGCGCCTGCAAATGAGATCAAGTTCATGTCCATGGAAGCTGGTAAGGAATGAGCACGACATAATTGGAAATAAGGCAGCCATAGGAGCCGACCTTGTGCATTGGCGCGGTAACACTTTTTGGCAAGGGGTCTTGATGGCAGATAAGATTCACCTCACAAAGATGAGTAATGATAGATTGACTGGCTCGCGCCTCTCAAAATCAGCATCGTCACTATTAAACAATCTTCATAGCAGTTGCCGGCGCTGTCTCAATTATTTCACGACACAAACAGCAAGGTTATTGACATTGGAAGAACTTTCATGGGGCACAACTTACTGCCAGCTTTTGCTATATTGGCCTTGGCACCAACACCAGAGGGAAATGAGCAATCGCTGAGAGCCAGCGGCGCTGTGTGAAAGCACGAAAGCTCCTTCGGTGCTGAGCGTGCTCTGGGAAGTGAGCATCCGCTTTCGAAATGAAGAGACGCAGTATACGGTTAACATATTGACCTTCATCATAAGCCCGGCTCAGGCAGCACGGTGACCTTACGCCATAAGCGACGCCTCAAGAGCGGGCGTCAGTTTACAAAACTGCAATGACTCACCAATAAGTCAAAGATCGTCCATGAGTCAACATCAGTAAACTCAAGACCTCCCATTGTAGGCACGCCCCCTAGGGAGCAAGAAGACTTGACAAATGGTGCCAAAATAAACTCATCAAAGAGTATCCTAAACTTGTGCTAAATATCCTAAGTCTTTTTGCCGCTTAGGATCGAGGGCCTAAGTTTTCTTGCCTCGCGTAGGCAGGCAATCGTCGATTGCAGGCTGTTCATATCATACGCTCGCCTTGCAAAAAGGCATGAGTCAGACTGATGGTGAAAGGTACTTCTAGATGGCAGCGCATGTTCATATTGTCACTAAAGCCAGAAGCCCAAGGTGCTTGGCGGTCATTCCTCACGTCGTAAGGAGCAAGCCCCGGCTGGCGCAAGAACTGTTTAAGCTCTAGAAAGGCATTATTATCAATATGGATGGGCACTAGCAGGCAGCAATTGAACGGTTGAAAATCTCATAGGGACTGTATCACGTCGCACTCATCGTGTAGTTACATGAGACGCCAGCAGCAAGCCGTGAGAAAATGGAGGACTCGAATGCCGGCCCCACTCAAAAAAATGAGGGCGCGTCTTGCAGGACAGCTTCAATTCACATCACAGAGCACGGAACGGCACAATTACGAAGTTATTATGAACACTGAATGAAATTTTGGTCGCGGCTTTTATCTACCTCTAGACCCATGGATGAAAACACCAGTAACGAAAGACAATTGATAACTTTTTGCCCATTTCCGACATCAAGACCATCAAACCATTAGCGGCATTAGACTTTTTTTGTTTGTCCCATGCAGGTTCGCTCGCAGAGCAAATACCTGCCCGACCACCTGATTGACCATTACAGGTACAAAAAGGCGAGTCGCTGATTCCTCCGATACGCTCACCCGGCTTTTCGACCGGGCTGGAGCTGCTGGGGTATCATCTCCAAAGAAAATATCGTCCCTGTCCCTTGGGGGAGGGGGGCGAGCACGCTGTAGACAAGGGTTTCCATTCAACCCAAAGGAAAACAACCAAGGAAAAATTGTTAAAGAGAGAGTAGTGTCGAGGCCAGGGATAGCGGCAGTAGGCTATGCCGTCCTCGTACGTTTTTGTGGGTGTGCATTGCACTAGATGTGGAGATAGTTCACATCCGAGATGCTTCTGTGCCTCTTATGGCCGTTGCCAGCTTCGGTGGTTGCCTTGCGTTTTTGAGACATTGATTCAAGGGGGCTGCGCGTGGCGTCGCTCATCTGCCTCTTGTGGCGACGAGCGGGTGTTAGGGGGATAGCAGCTGTGTCGAAGCGGTCTGATTTGAGACCCTTGAGTGCGGTGTAGTTATAGGGGCCGCTGAATGCGAGCGAGTCCTGGGTAGCCTGGTTGCTCAGGATGAGCTGCTGGTTAATTTGGTTACGGCGGAAAGCTCCGACAGTCTCGGAATTGATGTGGCCATGAGCCTGCTTCTCGCTGGTAGCTGTGCTGGGTCGCGCAGGTGTTGATGCGGGATCCCAGTTGTCGCCCTCTTCATCGCCAGAAGAGTCATTTTCCTCCCAGGCGATGAAGTCGTTGAGGTCCAGATTGAGTTCAGCGTCTTCTTCCTCCTCATCCTGCAAGCTAGGCGCGGTTGAGCTCTCGTCGGCGGTATTGGGTTCAGAGGGGAAGGGGAAGAAAGCCTCAGCGGGCCCCATAACCTGAGCCGTATTGAAGAAGTCACCGAAAGTGTTGGAGGAGAACATGGCGCTGAGCATCAAGTTTGCAGAGTTGCTCATGATAGGTGACTCAGGCCCCTCAGTACCCCAGGGAAAGTTAAATTGTTCGGGGGAGAGATCGAGTTGGTGGCGTCGATGAGGAGTGAAGATCATCATCTTTCCGGTGACGGGGTTGAGGACAGCAATTGGCTTCTTGTCGGAACGGTCAAGGTTGTAACGTCCCAAACGGGGCTGGCCACGCTCGGCCTTGACCGGGCTGTCGGCGTCAGAGTCGGAAATGTCGCTCATAGGCTTTGAAGGGCGTCGAGTCTTCCTTCGTACAATGGGTTCGGGTTCATCTTCTTCGGTGGTATCACCATCAGCTGGGCATGTTAGTACTGGTAATGACGCCCATATAGCCAAACTTACTCTCGTAGCCATCCAGCTCTGTGGGTTCCTCAAAGCCAAAGGGAATGGGCTGAGGGGTAGAGGCAGCAGTGGCTGGCTGGGAGGCCATTGGAGTGGCAATAGGGGTGTCATCGTCGATTTGTCGGAAGATTTCCTCGGCATCCGAGTCATCATCTTGCTCGCCGTACTGGTTATTGAAGTCCCAGAAAGATCCCGAGTCGGAAGACTCATTAGGATCGTTCTCAATCTCACGACGGAAAGCAGGATCCAAGTTGTTTTGAGAAACAAAGATATCTGGGAAGAAACCCTGAATCTCATCCTCGGTGTCGGTAGAGTCAGAGTCGCTGGAGGGCACGTCGAAGTGAACGTGGCGCTCTATAGGCTCCTCACCAAAGATATTGGCGTCTTGGTAGACGTCAGGCTGGTCCTCATCGTCCGTAACGATGCCTCCCCAGCTAGCAGCGTCATCATCCTCAATATCCAGGCCCTCCTGCTCATCGTCCTCCTGTTCCACTTCCTCCTCTTCTTCTTCGTCATCCTCCTCGATAGTCGGTTGCGGCCGAGGAGCTTGTGGTGGGGTGGGGGGAACATGAGTTTCCTCTAAGATGTTCTCCTCCTCGGCCGCGGCAACATCATCCTCATCGTCGTCTGAAGAGTCGCTAATATCTTCAACGGCAGAGTAGCCGCCATCGTCGGAGAGGTCCAAAGAAGAAGCAGAAGGAGTGTCGGAGACCCGGCGGCGGCGCTGGGCGGTCTTGGTCTTTTTGACCGGGGTTGTAAACTTTTGCTTTAGATTGCGAGACATTTTGGAAATGCTTCAAGATGTTTAGAATTCTAATTGTAATGATCGTTTGAGTTGTCTTTCGAGTGGCGTAGATGAGCAAGCTCAGATCAAATATTTTCTAGCTATGCAGTGCAAGGCTTGTATTGTAGTAAATATATGCGTGTATACGCTTTCGAACAACTTCAAGTTGTTTTTATCGTCTTTGATAGAAAGAGAAAGGTAGAGAGGTGGTCGGGAGAGTAGAATGGTAATAACTGTCTCAAAAGCCCTTCACTATCGGGCAAGTTGCAGAATCGTTGGTTTCAGAGACAGACTCTCGGTAGAGCACTCAGCTCCAAGAGCGGGAAAGCCTGTAAAGATCAAAGTCGAGAGAGAAGTATTGACTGGTTAACTCGGAGAACTGCTGGACTGCGAGCCGGGACAGGGAAAACAGCCACGGCCCGCAGTGGGCGTTTACAGCTCAGCGACGGCCGAAGGCATGGTTACTCGACTTTGTTCTTGGTAGGGGTAGTTCTCTGGGTGAATCTGGAAAATGTCGACTTCGTTGTCTTTTGTGGTTTGGGTTTGGGTTGGTGATAGAGGAAGAAGAGAGGGAGCGAGGGGGAGAGGAGGAGGAGACAAATATCCCAAACTTTTTCCGTCTTCTAAGTGGGGTCGATCCTGATTGGGCAAAGTGTCTCGAGGCAGGCAGTGCCGGGGGGTGATTGATGATTGAGTTAGAAGTGGAGTCGATGGAGCGTGCAGTGCGGGAGGGAAGGTACCTATGCGCTAGTCTATTTTAGGAGGGACAATACCGTCACCGCTTTTTGCAGCCTCAGACAAGCCCAACGATAGGAAGACAATTGTACAATGAGAAGCGCTGATGTGTCGAGTGAGACGCTGCAAGGAGACTATTCTGTGCTGTTTTATGCTACGTATGCTATATAGAGCTCACTGCGGTCAATATGTTTGCCTGTCACCGATAGTTGAGAACAAAAGCTGGGACCAAGTTGAATCATGAGTGACTTCAAACATTTACCCCATGCTCCCTGGTCCGTGAGGCGAACAAAATCACAATAAAGGGACCAGTCAGGCCCCAGAATGGAAGCACGACAGGGAGCATGGAGCATCAATCTAATGTATGACTAGGGAGAGATGCAAGAAATTGATATTAGATATCGGAGCAATCCAAGCTTGGGAACATGACAGACAAAGACAGTTGAAAGTGATGTGGCTTTACAGTGCATTCAGTGGCTGCATATCACTCCGTGACATGCCACCAGAGTCATATCCCAAACTCAAATATGTCACGAGAACAGCTCAATCGTTTCATTCCCAATTATCTTTTGAGGATACTGACCCAAGACCCCATGCTTCATGCACGGCAGAACAGACGCTGGAGCCGGGATACGCAAGCAAGAAATCAAAGACCCCTCCTCCGTCTCCCTCCAACACAAGGCCAAGCATTTTTCGAAAAGCTCCGCAGAGAGCAAGAACTCCACAGTCAAACAGGGGTAATGCAGGCGGTTATGTCAGTGGCCAATGCCAACTACCAAAGAGCCCAGTTTCAAAAAAATCCGCCCCAGAAAAAAAGAAAGAGAGGATACCTTTTTGCTCTCCCATCGGCATCAGACGAGAAACATCGTCAGTCTTCTCGCTTATGCTAGAAGTAACGCCAGGAAAATGGATACCGATACCTCGGTCCCCAAAAAAAGAATAAGAATTTCTCAAGCTTCTTTGATGTTGCCACGGACACTGGTGGGGTTATTGCCGAACTTTTTTTTTTCTGTCGTCTAAAGTTTTTTAAGCGACAACCGGAGTTGACGAGGACTAATTACTCAGTATCCGCAGTCTCGACGCAGAAACATCCAATGGGGAAGAAAATTTCTGGTGAGGCAAGCTAAGAGTCTTACGCGCCGTCTCGTGCCTGGATACCGAATTCTGTAGATGGTTACGTAGAGAATTGGCCGACAGTGGAAGGTTGTCTTCATTTCGTTACTTTGGCGGTTGGGCTTTTAGGCTCAACTCCAGATGCTGGTCAATGAGCATTGCCTTGAAACACTGTGGTCTTTATGTCTCTCAATGCCATATACCGGTCCTTGCAAAGCTGTTCCCATTGTCAATCCCGTATCAACTTCAATCAGCCCCTCATTCCCCTCTTCTTCTCGAAAAGCACTTCCGTCATCAAGAGTCTTTAGCGCCAGACCAATTCTTTAGAGTCAAAATCTCCTCGTAGCGCAACTTCGCCATTGCCCAGTAAACGGCGCCCCTCTTCAGATGGACCTCAGAGTTTTTACCAATGGCGGCCTCGGCATTACTTCCTACGACAATGAGCGTAACACAAAAGCGGCACAGTCGAAATTAAGGCGAAAGCTTCTGCATTATGAACACGTAAATGCATTGAATATGACTATGACTCCTGGGTGAGTCAACCTCCCCCAGGAAATCAGCAGCTCTGAAGAGTAGCCATTGGCTGCGTTAGCTACACTCGCACACCCCCTTGTTCATTGATGACTCTTGCTGCCACGCATCCTAGCTGCCACGGAGCTTCAAACATGCTTCAGACTTTGGCGTGGTTTCTTGCATGTGAATTGGATCTCAGCTTGCTGCAGCAGCAGAAACAGAAACACTTCTCGATCAGGAATCTTCCGATTGAGCACAGCTAGAAACATGAATAGCCACTGAAACTAATCGTGACCACTTGAACCTTACGATGCACCACTTCAAGTGACACCACTCAAACAATTGGCTTAATACATCCTTGTCCTCGAGGCCAGAACAAACTCAAGCCTGAGAAAAAACTCAGCTCCACCCAAACTTTTTTTTCTCGATGGCGTGAAAGCTTCGGCATGGCCCGTGCAACACCCGCGCGCCAAAGCGCTTATCCTATCTAATCTTATCTTATCACCCGCCCCTCCAACCGTTTTCGGCCGTTGTCGTGCCAGCCAGGACGCCAAGGGAAACTGGAGTAAACACTGGACCTCCAACCAGGATTGTAACGTCAACGCTCCGTTTATGAATCCACCGTCCTAAACAAGTCTCGTCCACGATCCATTCTGTTCTTGCATCTTTGTTTAAGCGAAAAGCATATCATCGTGCTTAGCAGCATCATGGAGCGAAAAGCGTCTCATAACCTGTTTGAGGTTTATCTACGGCTACGACCCCCGCCTACGCGACATGGTGATGGGGATCGTATTCTTGATGTTGAGCCCACTGAGGACGGTTCACATCCTAAGCATATTATTCTGAATCCGCCTACAGATCGACGTAGAGCGATCGAGAAGTTCGCGTTCACCCAGGTCTTTGAGGAAGATGCAACCCAGCTCGATGTCTTCCACTGCACAGAGATCGTCTCCTTCGTTGAGGGCGTGTTGGCGCCTGAGGGCGGCGAGGGAACAGATGCTGTCGTCGCTACCTTGGGAGTGACAGGTTCCGGCAAGGTGAGTACCATGTCAACAATGAAACAGCAAGGCTAATAGACGAAGACGCATACGATCCTCGGAAGCAAGACACAACGCGGCCTGACCCAACTCACGATCGACGTCCTCTTCCGCTCAATCGGCGAAAACATTCTCGATCCCAACGCCGCCTTCACAGCCCAAGACTCCCTTCAAGCCATCGACGGTGCCGAGTCCTCCCTAACAACCGCGTCCCACTTCTTCGACCCTCCCTTTCGCGACTCAGTCGCTTCGCGAGCGCCTTCACGCGCCGGCACACCAATGCTTGTACGACAGATCCCAAAGCCTTCCTATGTCAACATTCCCACCTCCAAGCTGGTCACCAACCTCCCAGGCGCGTTCCCGGCAGACTGCGCACCAAGTCCGAAAAGTGTACGGCTTGTTAGCGAGGCAGAGGAAACGCGACGTCTCAAAGAGCGATAGGATCGCTCTTCTGAGCGTGGTAGACAACCTCTCAAAAGTCTGCCTGCGTCCCCTAGCGTGTTGAATTGTCCTAAGACGCCCAAGCGGGGTCTTCGACATTTCATGTCTCTTACTACCTCAACTCGTGTCAAGAATGTTACTAAAGACGATGTTAAGTCCGATGGTCTCATGTCCCCACCACCTCGACGAATTACCGTACGCCCCTCGGCTCTTCCTCAGCTCCCCGACGTGAGCAACATCGACATTTCCTGCGATCCTTCGGCCGAATATGTTGTTATAATCTCAATGTACGAAGTGCATAATGACCGAATCTACGATCTCCTTACTCCCGCTGTCAAATCCGGAGCCACAAAAGAAGTGCGACGACGCCCTTTACTCTTCAAGTCAACAGAGCTATCACCAGACCGAAAGGTTGTCGCTGGCCTTCGAAAGGTCATCTGCTCCAGTTACAACGAGGCATTGACCGTTATTGAGACCGGTCTGCAAGAGCGCCGAGTCACCGGTACCGGAAGCAACAGCGTTTCAAGCCGAAGCCATGGATTCTTTGTCTTTGAAGTAAAGAAGCGAACTCGTAGCAGGAGGCCTGGCCCTTGGGAGGGAAACAAGTTTACCATTGTTGATCTGGCGGGTAGTGAGCGTGCGCGCGAAGCCAAGACGGCGGGCGCTACACTTGCAGAGGCTGGTAAGATCAATGAGAGTTTGATGTACCTCGGTCAATGTCTCCAGACACAGAGTGAGGCTGCTAGCTCCAGCAAGGTAAGTCATCGAAGTGATGTTTGATGAACAGCGACTAACATGCAACAGCCCAACATTGTTCCCTTCAGACAATGCAAACTCACCGAACTCCTCTTCTCAAACTCATTCCCCTCCTCCTCAACCTCTCACTCCCAAGCTACTCGTCGCAATCCCCAAAGAGGCGTCATGATCGTCACCGCTGACCCTCGCGGCGACTTCAACGCCACATC
The DNA here is from genome assembly GCF_000260195.1 of Fusarium odoratissimum NRRL 54006. Classification (NCBI taxonomy): domain Eukaryota; kingdom Fungi; phylum Ascomycota; class Sordariomycetes; order Hypocreales; family Nectriaceae; genus Fusarium; species Fusarium odoratissimum. Next base: position 149,126 of record NW_022158691.1, on the reverse strand, counting down.
TCAAATCCTTCGATACAGCGCCCTTGCTCGCGAAGTCACGGTCCCTCGCGTTCCCTCAATTACAACAACCATCCTCGCCCAACCACCGCAAATGGCTCAAAACCGCTCCGTCAGTCCAACACATCCTCACCCACGACCATTCATGCCCGCAGGTGGAGGATCTTATAGAAACTTCTCTCCACCAATGAGCTCGGATGAACGCGCGACCATGGAGATTGCAGCGCTGGAGATCGCACGGCTTAGTGAGGAAGCGGATCAATTGCGCGAAGAAGTCGATCGTCAAAATGAAGCACGCGTTGCAGCTGAAGCTCACCTGCTCACCATGGAGGACCGCATGCTTGATCTCGAGGCAGCCATTCGCGAAGAGTGCGCCATGGAGTTTGAGCAGCGTCTTGCGCTAGAAATGGCCCGCTGGAAGAACTCCATGGCTATTGAGCAAGAACGTACCGAAGAGCATTGGGATCGCAAAGTCGAAGTCCTCGAGCGAGGTCTCGCCTCTGACGAAGATTGCGATAAAGAAAACGTTCTTATCGAAGATCTCGAAGAGGAAGTAGATCGACTCCGTCGCGAAAACGGTATTCTTAAGCGTGAGCTTGCGTCCCGCAGCCCGACTAAGCGCAAGCCCCTCGAGGAGCGGGAGGACTTTGCGCCTTCTTCTAAGCCATCTCGCGGCGACAGCATGACCAACTTAGGACGCAAGCTGGAGCGCATGCGTGTTAGTGGTGAAAAGGCACGCCCGGTACCTGTCAATGGGAACGGCAGTCCAAAGAAGATGCGGAAGTTGGGGACGAGGAAGTGGGAGCATGAGGAAGATGAGCTGTCTTAGTATGTCTAGCTACTACTTATGAGCGTGTTTTTCAGGGTCATGGATATGATGGATGGTCGGTTTGTGTTATAGAATTGGTTCGGATTGGATGGGTCTGACGGATAATGGATGGAGTATACCCTTTGCGTAATGTCGTGCAAGTTCATAGCATCGTAATGCAGTTTTTTGTTGTTCGTTCGCTGTACTCCTCAGTCCCTTCAATTGCCTTCAATTGAGAACTTCGGCTATGTTATCCTGAAAAGTGCTTCCCGATCCTTCTTCATCACCTTAAGCTGTGTATATATACTGCCCAGTGACGCATTCCTGCGAACACTAGCATATTGGTGCTGGTTGACGGGCATCCATGTCAAATGTCGAGGTACCTCACACTCCTTAGATATTTTTATCGCCCTCTGCACTGTCCCGACAGTCACCTTTGCTCCTTTTTCTAACATAAGATGCACACATTCTGTCACCTGGCTATCTTCTTCCTTAGAGCTTCTCTCAACAATCGCAATAGCGCCGGCGAGTAGTTCTTCCCATGCTGTCGTTCTGCGGAATCCGATTTGCTTGATTACTTCATTAGGCTTTGCTCCTTTGTCGAGTAAAAGTTTGATTACTGATGCACTTCTTGTGTCTGTCAGGCGCACAAGCGAAAGAAGGGGAACTTTGAGCAGCTCAGGATTTCCCTGTAGTCTCCACCCAAGTGCCCCCAGTTTCAAACGTTCCTTTGGGTCTCGTTTCGCAATCACGACAAGACCGCGGCGATCTGCCTTTGCTCCAATATATTCCCCTACACATAACACAGCTGCCAGGCAGAGGAATTCTTGGTTGGGGTCGGAGCGGTAACTGCTCAATTCTGTCCAGGTCAATTTGCTCTGCCATGTGCCCTTTGGTTCCCTGAACCTCTTTTCTTTATACTTGTAACAGCAGAGACCGGCACACTGCTCTCGGAGATGATCCATCAATCGAACAACATCGCACCTTGAGGATGGTAACGCATCCCCCGCATGGTCAAGGCTTTCGACCAAATTCAGTTGGAAATATCTAGTCCCGGATTTGCTTCGTGCATTTGACCTCGCCCAGAGCTTTGCCAAGGATGTATATGCCGCTGAGATCCTAAGACCAGAATCGTATGGCGTGGTAAGACAGCTGTTGAGCCTTTGCTGGGTATCAGGCCTTCTCAAAAAGTCCTCAAATGTCCTGTGTAGATATACAACATTACCTCCATCAATTTTTGCAGGATCGCATTGCTCTCGTATAGTTCTCACTTGCTCATGAACTTCAAGTAGACCTCTGCAGCGACTGACAATACGACGCCGCATATCTTCTAGTCGGCCTATCACCTCCTCATAAGGGACAGCACTCGGGTCTTCGTCAATGGCCCGCTCTAAAAAATCGACCTCGTCCGCATACCACAGTATACGTAACGAAGTTGTCCCGTTGCACGCGTAAACTAGCTTGAAGAGCTGGGCGGCATGTTCGCGATACAAAGGATCAATACTGTCGATAATCCTTCCATAGAGTTCATCCATTTCTGATGGAAGCAGATTGAGCCGATTCTTGAGATCTTCAACGCGGTCGCCGGCCATCATCCCAGCCAAGAGCGACGCGACAACAATGGTGACCCAAAGAAAGACACCACTCGCTTTGTCGGCTATTGAGTGGCTCAAAGCACCAGCAAATTGAGGATGTAGTTTCTGAAACCTTGCGAATTGAGTATTCGCTTTGAATTTAGAAACGACATACTTCGTGATATCGTCGTAGGTGAGGTCTTCCATCTTCAGCCTAGGATAGTATCCGAAAGCGTTCTCAAACTCTGTCCAAGGGCGGCTTGAGACGCAAACTTTGATTGGAGATGCGATGCACTTCTGTATCAGGGATATAAGAGCGTTGCAATCGCCATCAAACTCATCCAAGCCATCGATAAACAGTGCAAGCTTGGCTCGGGTGCTGATGTGTTTGATTGCTTGGCGAAACATGTCGCCCAATTCATCCAGGCTCAGGCGCCTGGGGTCCTCATTAAAAAGACACAAAGACTCCCAACGCGACGAAGCAACAAGTGGAATGACATCTGGGTGCGCGCGAAAAAGCTGAACAAGCAGGGTTCGAAGCAATCCTTCTTTGCTCGCCTGTATGTCTGATCCAATAGCCCAGAAATGAAAGGAGGCAATCGTAAGCTTCCGGTCTCCCGCCCATTGCTGTAAATATTCGTTGCATCTGTTGGCATTGCTTGATTCATCAACAGGCTGAAGGAGGTACTTCATCAGCGTGGATTTTCCTGAACCTGGCTTTCCGGTGATCCAGTAGAGGCTACCGTCGGATACAAGCCACTCTTTAAAGCCAATCGGTGAAGTCTCAGCGTTATTGTCATTGAAGATCCAGCGAAAGGTTCCCTTGTGAGCTTCCTTTATTGTGAGTTCTCTCTCTTGTATGGTATCGTATCGGATCCTTGAGATGAAGATCTGTTCCAAATGTTGTCGTCTCTGTGGTGATAATTGGATGCTTGATGAATCTGATAGCGCCTTGGCCTCAGAATGGTGAATACGAGCGATCAAGGCATCTGTGAACTCGGACTTGAGCTTCTGGCGCTCATGTAGACCGCCAGTGAGATACTCCATTGCTAACGAACCGAAGCCTGCTTGAATTTCGGATGCACTCGAAGCGTCTCCCATGGCTTTTATGTCTGCTCGCATATCGCGCATCTCCAGCAACATCTGCATCTGGTTCTCCAGAGTCTCTCTTGCAGTAGCCCTCAAATTGACGGACAGGTAGAACGTCAGGTCGGCCTTGACCTCTGTCAATCTGCTTTCAAGGCTTTTCAATTTGTCCTCCTTCAAGATTATCAGCCATGTTTTGATCACCGCGTCGCGCTTCCGTCCATGGCTATTTTCCTCAATGCGCTTCAGTGAGTCAAGCATTTCTTTCGCAATCGCTTCACTCTTTTTGGCGAGTGACGATATCGCTGCACCTGTGTTTGATCCGGAGTGGCAAATGATCTGAAGCTCATGCTGGGCATCCCGAAGATTGTCTGATGAGCTGTGTAGAGTTTGAAGATTATTGAGAAAGTCATGTTTCGATCGTCTGACTTGGTATAGCGTGGTGAGGAAGCGGGTGCCATAATCAACAACCTGAAGGACACTGGCTGCGACGCCCAGTGCAGCAAGTTCGGCCATGGTGAAGAGGAGATGCGATGGAGTTCATAATGAAACAATGGAAAGTGTCAAAATTCTTGACATTCGTCAATCAATCTTCATTGCGACCAGTCTCTGGCCAAGGCGTTCTCTCATTCTTTCTCCTTTTCTTGAGAGCCTCGTGGTTTCTGTGTTTTCAGCTGCTGCGGAAGCAGGCTGTACAGACATGGCGGCGTCTATTGATTCGTCAGGCAACAAGTGGCTTGCAGGGGTTGGTCTTCGACCAAAAACCTCCAATAATGGCAGCCGAAGTCAGGAAGAGGCTATTTCGCGACTGGGCTAATGGTTCGCATTATGTCGATGTTTTCTTGTGTCAAGCGGGTCGAAATAAAATGAGCCAGGTGCTTAAGTCTGGGGGAAACAGCAGGAGCTGGCGGCGGAGGCCATGATGAAAGAGGGAGCAAGAAATAAGGAGGCATTCGTCGTGCGAGGCAGGCGATCAAAATATGACTTTTCCGCGACTGTGAAGCCGCCTCGGCGCATTAGCGACTTTCCTTGGACATAACACGCTCAGTTCGACATACCGACGTGGTATGCAGTCACAAATACAGATCAAGTTGGCGTGCGTGCGGGACCTAGCGATCATGAGCGGGAAGTGGGTGAGCGGATTTAAAGCGGCTATTAGCACAGGACCCTGAATCTTTGGCTCGACAACTTTCGTCGTGTGGCTGGTAAAGCGACAAACTCAAGCCCGAAGAACACTATAAACACAATCTCCGCTATGCGCACCAACGTTGCGATACTGTGAATTGCATCTTCAGTCTCGCAATGTACCACGTGATGAGCACTCAGAAACAGGGCGACCAGGGAAATATAAACAACAGGCAGCGAAAGGATGCTCCCTACAAGGTAAATCCCGTTCTTGAATCATTGGCAAGCGCTTATAGGTCCACGAATTACAATACGACGACGATAGGAAGCTTGGTTTGCGACAACGAATAGCTGGCGATACGGCTTACGGCTGCCGAGAGTAGCACCGCCTCAATATGAAACGTAATCGCTGCCGTACGTCGTTTCCAACCTCGCCAACCGTATCCAATACATTGCATTTCCTGACTCCATCGCTCTGTTGGCTCTGCTCACCTATTCTTATGTCTGTTGGCAGCAGTTCTGTAACAGATCAACGGACCCTCGGAGCCGGTGTCAGCCCGTGAACCACTGCCCGGCCGGGATCCCCGGAGAGTGATCCACCGCAAAACCACCAGGGTTCAATATCAGCGCTTAACCTAAGCCTACAGACTTCAGTACTACGATGTTGGTAAAGTCAAAAGAGACGAGCAAATTACGGTATTGAATACGGTTACATTATTCACTCGTGTAACGGCCGCATGTACCATAATAAAGTAATTTCCCAGTCATGCATTTCTGGGTAAGAGGCGTTTGGGTCACCGCACAGTGTTAGTCTAATGCCCAGGTGAGGGGCTACCGTTGATGCCTGGCGAAACGTGGACAAGATTTCTGTACGCGACACCGTTTGAATATCGTCAGTGTTGCACTGTTGCTTTTCCAGCTGAGACTGGACGTTGGTCGCATGACTTGATGATCCATCCCAATTCCGTTCCTCCATCTTCCTTTCTTCTCTCAACAACACAGCTTCTTCTTATTACCACGATCTTCTCTCTCGGTAACCCGTATCGCGAGGCCTGCGACAAACGAACAGAGTGTTCCCCTGAAAACGCCAAGATCGAACTGTGCGTCGTGAGAGTGGGAAACCTGTCGTCATTTTTATAGGGAAGAACCCGCCCTTGAGACAAAGGACGCGCCCACATTCAATCCGCCGCCGTCATTCCTCAGCGCTTGCGCACGGCAGATCAATTCTCACTCCTGTTTCTCTTCCTTTTTCTCCCTTGTATCACCACCGTCAAGGGATTAAAATCGCATCGTGTCCCTCTTCCCCCCCGCCGTATCTCTCTGCATCTCTTATCGCTTTACCTCAATCTTTTTTCGATATGACGTGGGAACTCAACCAGAGGCGGTTCATCCGCTCCATCAATTCCAAGTACATCTACGGTCGCATCGTAAGTCGAAGCTCACTCACCCACGCCCTGTTTTTTCCAACTCTATGATCCGTCGCCACTTTAGCTTCCCCAGTATTTTTCCCAACTACTGTCCAGCTCTATCGTCATCGCTACAGGCTCTTTTTTTCGCTTGTTCATGATATCACTTTGCGCACTTCTTTACTTTTGCTTTTCTTCTTTCATCACATTTTTTTAATCTCGGTGTCCTTCCTTCTTTGTGCTGTTAGGCCTTTTTTGTGCGATTCGACGCTGACGACATCATCACCAGCCTCTTCTGCATACCATCGTTTTCTTAATCGAAATGGCATTCATCGCAAGACTTACAGCTCGATTCAACTCGTACTATGACGAGCGACCATGTACGCTACCTTGAACCCCTCTTGCTCGATGCGATATAACTGACACCTCGCAGTAATGACCATGATGGTCACTAACGCCATCCTCGGAGGTGTCGCCGACACAGTCGCCCAATCCATCACCGCGATTCGTGAACGAGCTATCCGTCAGCCAGGCGGTCTTAAGAAGAACGACGGCATCGCTATTGAGATCCACGAGCTTGACCGCAAGAACCCCTTCTACGAGCGCGACCTGATCCCCGACTCGGTCGGCCTTCCTCCACCTTTCGACTTTGAGCGTCTCACGCGCTTCATGGCATACGGTTTCTGCATGGCTCCTGTGCAATTCAAGTGGTTCCGCTTCCTCGAGCGAGTCTTCCCCGTCACCAAGACCAGCGCTTTCGTCCCCGCCATGAAGCGCGTTGCTTTCGATCAGCTTATCTTTGCGCCATTCGGTTTGGCTGTGTTTTACACGACCATGACTATTGCTGAGGGTGGTCGCCGTCGCGCCGTTTCGAACAAGCTTCGGGACATGTACATTCCAACTCTCAAGGCTAACTATGTTGTTTGGCCTGCTGTGCAAATTGTCAACTTCCGCTTGATGCCTGTTCAGTTCCAACTGGTACGTCATTCTTTTGTGCTCCAGAAACCCAGATCGCTAACAGGTTTGCAGCCTTTCGTGTCAACAATTGGTATTGCCTGGACAGCATACCTGTCCTTGACAAACTCAGCGTCTGACTAAGCCCATTATATCATGTCTGGTGAACGTTTCAATCGGCCTCGAGCTAATTGTTGATCGATGATGAATATTAAATTGCGTCGACTGTTACTGTTTCAGCCGTCACATAGAAATGGCGTTTGGGATTTTTTACATATACTGCACGATTTGGCATGCTCCGGGACCTGCAATTGAGAGTTTGAGACTCTGGCCCTTTTGCGGCAATGCCTCGCACGGCATTTTTCTTATGGGTTGGGATGGGATACGGACCATGTTTAGAATAATAGCGTGAGTCTCGTTTGGCGTTTCGGTAGATTTTTAAAATAACAAGACGAAGCGATCTTTTTTGTCTCAAACACTTTTACACCATGTTCAACTTTGTGTTTAGCAAATCTAGATGCGATGTACTTCCCTGTCGGAAAACGGTTTGATCGTAGATGAAAGTGAGGTGTCCGGATAATAATCACGATATGACATCAAGTAATTCTTTTGTATTGTAGGGCTGACGGGTCGGAATTGATCTCGGCCGTTAAAGTGGCTGCGCGCAGGTTAAATGGAGATTACAAGGGCACCCAGCAAGGTGTGAAGCGTGATATGGCCTGTCTTGATATAATTCACCGAGAACATCCAGTGGTCTGAGAATTTGTGGCAATTGCTTTTCAAGCTTTGATATCCATAGACAAAACAGTAATGAGAACGTGTCATATCGAATTTCACTATCAGATCAGCTAATCGATGTTGTTTCAACATGGGCTTCTTTCAGCTTCTACCCCCGCTAGCTTAGACCTCATATCATGCATGCATGCATCTTGGTGTCGCAATTCATTACATACAACTGTTCAACAAGGTAACTGTACATAAAAGGCGTGGTTCTCGGCGGTGTAGTTACGGCCCGCGTCTCTCCGGGTCTGCCGCATCCGCATCGCCAGAAGCCGGAGGACGATGCCCGTAACCCGGCGATGTTGACGGCTGCGTAAAGTGCATAGGTTGAGTGTTCAGGGTAGGCTGCTTGTCCGTGCTTTGACGATGAAGTTAGTGAGTGAGTGAGTGATTTGACAAGTGGACCGACCGAGACGAGACCGATCATGTCATATCATGAATAGAGGAATAGGCAATAGTCCACTGACAAGTCGGCATCTCACGCCAGATTCATGGCTAAAGTGTTTCCTCCAGGGGCATTCACGGGCCTCATCATCCCACCATCTGCGAGTGCAGCCGCGAAAGCCCCGCCAACGCCAGCGTCATCGCGTTGAGATTGACCCCCACCTTAACCTTAGCAGTGTTATTTACTACCTGACGCTCCCCTCCATAAACTCTCTTCTTCCCTTCTTCTCCTCGACATCACCCTTTGACCTACATCCTCATTCACCCATACCTCGCATCGAAATCATGTCGCTGTCTAACAAGCTCTCCATCACTGACGTTGACGTCAAGGGCAAGAGGGTCCTCATTCGAGTAAGTTGGCGAGAAAAAAAATGCCCCGCGATGGAATGAAGCTGTTGAGCTTGGTTGAGCTCCCCGCATCATATCATCAGATGTCACGAAGAATCAGTCGAGGCAATTGCACGAGATGTACCTCAATCAATTCCTCGATTAGCTCTTGAATAAGCTATAGCCATCAAGCTCAACGGCTCAAACGTTCATGCCAAAAAGCCTCAACAATACCCCGCCATCCTCATACTCTAGCTAACAAAACCCCTCTCAGGTCGACTTCAACGTCCCTCTCGACGCCGACAAGAACATCACCAACAACCAGCGAATTGTCGGTGCCCTCCCCACCATCAAGTACGCCCTCGAGAATGGCGCCAAGTCCGTCATCTTGATGTCCCATCTCGGCCGCCCCAACGGCTCCCCCAACGAGAAGTACTCCCTCAAGCCCGTTGTTCCCGAGCTTGAGAAGCTTCTCGGCAAGAAGGTTACCTTCGCTCCTGACTGTGTCGGTCCCGAGGTTGAGGAGATCGTCAACAAGGCTGAGGACGGCGCTGTCATCCTCCTCGAGAACCTCCGATTCCACATTGAGGAGGAGGGCTCTTCCAAGGATAAGGAGGGTAACAAGACCAAGGCCGACAAGGCTCAGGTTGAGGCTTTCCGAAAGGGTCTGACCGCCCTTGGTGATGTCTACATCAGTGAGTATCCAATTACACTACAACACCCCACGCTATGTGATGCTAACAAGAACAGACGACGCTTTCGGCACTGCTCACCGTGCTCACTCCTCCATGGTCGGTGTCGACCTACCCCAGAAGGCCTCTGGTTTCCTCGTCAAGAAGGAGCTCGAGTACTTCGCCAAGGCTCTCGAGGAGCCTCAGCGCCCCTTCCTCGCCATCCTCGGTGGTGCCAAGGTCTCCGACAAGATCCAGCTCATCGACAACCTCCTTGACAAGGTCAACACCCTGATCATCTGCGGTGGTATGGCTTTCACCTTCAAGAAGACTCTCGAGGGTGTCTCCATCGGTAACTCCCTCTTCGACGAGGCTGGCTCCAAGACCGTCGGCAACCTCGTTGAGAAGGCCAAGGCCAAGGGCGTCAAGCTCGTCCTCCCCGTTGACTACATCACCGCCGATAAGTTCGACAAGGACGCCAACACTGGCTACGCCACTGACAAGGACGGTATCCCCGACGGCTGGCAGGGTCTTGACTGCGGCGAGGAGTCCGTCAAGCTCTACAAGGAGGCCATCGCCGAGGCCAAGACCATCCTCTGGAACGGCCCCGCCGGTGTCTTCGAGTTCGAGAAGTTCGCCAGCGGCACCAAGGCCACCCTCGACGCCGTCGTCGACGCTGTCCAGAAGGACGGCAAGATCGTCATCATCGGAGGTGGTGACACCGCCACCGTCGCCAAGAAGTACGGCGTCGAGGACAAGCTTAGCCACGTCTCCACCGGTGGTGGTGCCAGCTTGGAGCTCCTCGAGGGCAAGGAGCTGCCCGGTGTTACCGCTCTGTCGAGTAAGTAAATAATATCCACACCTGTTGGAGTACGATGTCTATGAGAACCTGTTGATGACGGGCTATGAAAATGGAAAAAGGTCGGGCGGGAAGGGCTAGTCTGTAGCAAAGACTGAACAGATCAAATAATTAAATACCAAATACCAATAGAGGCGCGAAAGCGCTATAAAAACATTACCTACGACTGAAGCAGTTCCGATTGGTGTACTTGTGAGAAGGCTTTTCATGGTGGAATCTGGAACTTTGACAAATGCACATGTTTGAGAACGCTGCAAATGTCTAGATCGCACAAGCTAGTGATGCTTCGTGAAGAACACAATAAAAGGCCCTGCAGTCAGACCGACCATGTTTGCTATGGAATGGAAAGCATTCCAACACCCTACGGCCTTACAAAGACCAGCGTCGGTGTGAAGTTCCGATCTACAGGTTGAGGTTCTAAAGACTCTAAATGATGAGGCCGAAAGCAAACCAGCAATAGCTTACTAATTTTAGCATGGACCTGTCCAGGTATTTCTGTCACGTAGGAGGCATTGACAGTTGCAGTCCTTGAAACAATACAAATGTACACAACGGGTCTCGCTCGAAACGTTCAGCAATGCTTCACGGCGCTTTCGCGCGCCTCTATTGGTATTTAATTATTCCATCTGATCTGTCTTTTCCACAGACTCATCCTTCCCGTTCTATAATTCCTTTCGAATCGCGGTATCGTTACAACATAACTCTATCGGCGTTTAGCAGCCTCGACCTTCTTCAGTTCCTCTCTATCCAGACATTAGCTCCGCTCAAATAGTATCCGTAGACCATATACACACCGAAGTTGTTGCGAGAAGTCGTCGCTCGTGTCATCGTCGTCCCAGCTCTCTTCCCAAAGGTGCTTTGTCTCGCCGCTACCCTTTGCAGCCTCGGTCTGATCCTCTGGCCAGTCTAAACAGCATTAGTACTCAATAGCAACCTTATAACGGCGGTGGTGGGTGGTACCGTCGACGGGGAAGTCCTCGAACTCGTCGTCCTCGCCGAGAGCGGCGGGCTTCTGCTCTGGCTTCTGCTCAGCGGGCTTGTCGTCTGTGGTCTTGGGATCTGTGGATGCCATGGTGGATCGAGGCGGATATATGATATGGTGTTTCGATTAGATGGGAGGGAGAGCGATTGCGGTATTGGTGGTTGTTGATGGAGAGCTGGAGCTGGGTTGAGAGGCTATGGAGAGCTTGATGATGATGCGGTAGCTGGAGCCTTGTGGACGAGGCGGGAAGGTGGGGCTCAACGGAAGAATGATCGACCGCTGTTGGATATGCAACGGAGGTTCACCACGAGAACATTCAATGGCAGACATGATATGAGGCAGGAAAAATATCTAAACATAGAAGTAAGAGGAGTAATTGATATTTTGTATTAGCCTGTATTAAGGTCTCTGTTTTGAAATAATACTACTGGCCTCCCTGAATGATTTGCTTGCATGGAGCTCTGACGCTGTTTGATCACCGGGAGTCGATTCCTAGTTCAGCTGGAAATTACTACAGTGACAGCGCCAAAAGAAACAAATGGGTTGCATAAAAAAACAGATGAAATAGAACAAGAAACTCAGGACCTGAAAGCCCATGTCTGCAAAAGGAAACCCTTGCGGGTTATTGAATGCTTGCGACCGAGGGGAATCGAACCCCTCTCTAACGCTTGGAAGGCGTTAATGCTAACCACTACACCACGGTCGCTTGTTGGTTGTTGAAGGACGTGTTAGTGTCTAACCTTATATTCACAACATCTTGCGAGACAATGGATCAAAATTCACCTCGGAAAGAAATTGCCAGACCTCGATCCAATGAGTTAGAAATGAGACCAATTTTGGCTGAGTTTAGCTTGAATGAAGTCTGATCTTGGAACTATTTATTCTCTATATAAATGAGGCGCATATCTGGCCAAACGAGCCGAAACACAACCACCATCATGATCTTATGGAGGCGCCATTATCAACCATCGGCTCTCAAAACCCTTGAACTCCTCCTCGATAAGTCGCGACGTACTCTCCCATGGCACCTTGAACGCCCCTGAGTTAAACATGGGGGAGTAAATCACCGGCTTACCATCAGATTCCTGTTCCCGTCCCGCCTCCAACTGCACCCTCATCTCCTTCAACGCCGCCCTCGTCTGCGCCAAAATCTTTCCGGCACCATCCTTCCCCGGCTTCCCCGTCCTCGGATTCGCTCTCCCATACCCATAACTAGTGAATAAACACACTATATGTATCCTTGGAGCTCCCCTCGCCGTGTCTGACGCTTGAGGCGGAATGATGTAGCATTTCCCCGCAAGACTTCGTGATGGCCATCTTGACCCGTCAGGTATGGTTGCGTTACAGAACCTTTTGTATTCTTTGCAAGCAGCTGGAAATACAGTCGCAAGTTCAGCAGCGATTCCAGCGCCCCACTCGGCGATGCAGTTTGTTGCGTGGACGAGATAGATGTCTGAGGGGAGGGATCGGATGGCGTTGAGGGAGGTTGTCTCCAGTATGAAAATTGGAGACGCCATCTTGTGACGTTGTTTGTGAAGTTGTGAAGTAAAATAACGATTTGACAAGGAAACATAGGAATGAAGAGCGATTGATATAGTTGTGTAGGAGAAAATGCCTCTTTTACATGATGTAGGTTTGGTGTTGAGCGTTGTCTTTAGGCGTGACTCATCGGCAAGACAGCTAATTCTGCTACTTCCGTTGATCAACGGAAGGCAGAAACGAACTTTGGAAAATTGAAAGAGACTTATTATGAATATTGTCCATATTTCATTAGGTATCACGAAACATTAAAGCTAAATGTCGCGTGCTATTAGATGAAGTTTGGATTGGGCTGGGCGTGTCTCCAATACGTTTGATGCCTAGCTACAACATCAAGTGAGAACATGAAGAGACATCGCAAATTAATGATATAATAACGATTATAATTCCTGTGGGTTTATAGGGGGAGAATAATATATAGGGATTGGCTTTAAGCTTTGGATCATTCATAGCCAAAAACCCAGTTCACCCGCTGGCAACTAGTCCAAGTGTCGCGGACGTCTCTTTGGCATCGACCCAGTTGTCGCAGCTTTGAACAACTGCCTTTTAACGGGACGGAACCGGCAGGGAAGATTAGATGAAAAACAGAAAAGTTTTGCCAAACAGCAACTTGATCGGCTTTATCACTTGCCCTCACGATTCGGCAGTTGTGAATTGTCCGCTCTGCTGCGTTCGCCTATCAATCTGACCGCGATATGGAGGAACAACTGCACAGTTGGGACAATTGATGCTGCTGAATATGATCCGGCAGGCCTGGAAATACAAAAATTTGGGAGATTATTACCGAAATTGTGATGCGAGTGAAGAGTGTAGACATTGTCCATTCTCACACGGTTTCTTACATGATGGCCTGATTCAGGCCATGCGGGAGTTCAACACTCGCCTTTCGTCTTTCCTCAAGAGCGCTCTTAATCTCTCCATCGGTACCATGTCAGAGACAAGATAAAGCGCCTAGAAAAGATTTGTGAAGATGGACCTATGTCTTGTATCTACACGGTTGCTCGGCCGAAACAGTTCAGTTCTACGAACAGCTTCTTGACAAACTGAGACGACAAACCCTGATGGTAGCCACAAAGTCACCATGGTTGATACGTCGTCTAATTCAGAGATCAGGTCACTTTGTAACGCAAGCTGAGACCCAAGTAGATTTTCTTTGCCGGTAACCTGGCTCCAAGCCCGTTGAGTGTCGATATGGCAACACTCAGTGACTCGATACGTCAATGACAGCGCGACATTGCTCTTAAAACGGAGTTTGTAAGCACCATGCCTCCCTGCTAGTTAATGCTACGAGCTCCAGAGGCCGTGTAGTGCTTGCTGAAGGATAGGAAGGCTCACTGCACGACGAGGACGTGGACCTACGTGACCCAAACGACTGGTTGCCATAGTTCACTTCTGTACCTTCAGCGAATATGGGATAACTATCATTTGAAAGAAGTTAATACGAAAGGCCGCGAATCAGTAATTCACAATGGTTTCCTGGACCAGGGCGTATGCCCAGTCTTACCAGACTCGACCAGTTTGGCCATGCTTCGCCCCAGAGTGGGATGAGTCTGGAAGTAACGAGTACCCGTGCTCTTTTCACTGCTACAAATGATCACTGCTACGCTCAAGGAAGCTTGCTAATTGCGAGTGAGGATCGCAGGATGCTGGAAAAGGTCCGGTGGATGGATATTGCTGATCAGTCCGAGGAGCGAGAGTACCGATGATGAGGGAGTGCTGGAATGGCTGAGAGGACGGTATGTTGATGAAGCTACTTGGGACTTAACAGAGAGTTTTTCACGGCCCATAGATGAGTCTTGATCATGGCGCAAATGAAGTTCGATCTGTTTCTGCTGAGTAGTTAGTATGGGTCCGTGTACTCCTATGAACGATGACTTGGGCCGTCCTTTTGACAGGACCTTCATATCAAATCAAGATCCAATACGCAGAAGAAATCACTAGACGACAGCCAGCTCATAATAGAAGAGTGCTGTCACTCACCTGTGGATTTCAGAACTGCCAGTTATCGCCACTGCACTCAGGGCTCGCCACCCAGCCCCGTGACACATGAATTCAACCCGATATTGACTTCCACACAAGCTTCAGACACGTCACACAGCCCCCACTAGACCCAGGGGTAAGGTAGTGTTATATACTAATTCAACTCAGTATTCCATTGTCGTAGAGCAATGACGGAATGGCAATGGCCGGTGTCCAGAGCTCTACGAGGTAAGTCATGCAACAACAAGCGTTGTTGGTTCGAATCCCGACGTGAAAAGACGTGACCCATAGAATTAGATAGGCAGTAGGTAGCTGTGATATGCGTAGATGTAATGTAATATGTAATATTTGGATTACATGTGACACATACTATCATATATTACCATATATCTTCTGCCATCTTTATAATTTTGCTTATTGTAAACACTTTTTATCTTCTCTCTTTTTTATATCCACGTCTCCAAGACCTCACCCGCGAATTGCTTTAGGCAACGCAATCTGCAAATTTCATAGTAGGTGAAAGTATTTATTTTCCTCTTTAATAATTGTAATTATTAAATGCGCTTATTTTATACTTATAAGCTTCCTAGGCTTTTAGCCAACGCCTATTGCCATACCGTGAAGAGAATAATGTTGCAAGCTATTTTTTTAAGTCTTGTTCTTTGATGACTTACTATTGTATTATTAGATATGGCTTGAGATTACCAGAAGTAACCTATCTGTTTAGTATTTGCGTATGAATAACCTTATAGTAAGCCCCCGCGTACTTGTATAATGCATTGGATGGGTGTGAGGACTGGCTCTTCTAGCATCGGGCTCCTATGCTGCCGGTTGCTGGTTGCTGGATCGAAGAATACAGGCAGACATAACATAAAGCGAGGTCCCATACAATACAATGCGGCCGCGACTGTCAAGACGACTCTAAAAAGCTTGGTCAGTGTTTGAATAGGAAGTCGAAGTCAATTCATTGAGGAGAGGGCGCATGCCTACAAATATCTCTGGACTGCGAAGTAAACAACATATTTTTAATCTTGACATATCCAGAGACCTTTAATAACCCACGCGCTTTCCTAAATCTCTCCCTCGAGCAGTGCCCATCTCAGCTCTCGTAGCCTGATGAAGCATGGCGTAATCCGTCCCAATATGAACCATATTAAATCCTGCCTCGATATATCCCATCGCCTGCTCCCCAGATCCCGAATAAATACCACATTTCTTCCCTGCCTTACGCGAGACTTCAAGAATGCGGTTAATGGCAGCCTTGAGCTCTGGCTTTACAACACCGTTGAGGATAGGGTATCCAATGCTATTACCTACACGATGTAAGCTCCAATGCAATCTCAGTCTTGCTACTGAGTGACTCACCAAGATCGAAAGGCCCAATGAATAAAACGTCGATACCTTCAACGGCTGCAATTTCTTCGAGATTGTCCAAAGCAGACTTCGTCTCGATTTGAACTAGGGTTAGCAGACTGTCATTGGCTTGTTGTAGATACTCATCCGACGTAGGAATGGGCTTGAAACGATCCATGGAGAATGGGCTTCCGAATCCACGGTTTCCCATGGGAGGAAACTTGGCCGCCTTTACGATATCGCGAGCTTCTTGTGCTGTTTGCAGGAGAGGAACGAGGATCTGGTGAGTGTTAGCAAGTTGCCCAGTCGGACTCGACATACTTGGCGGTCTCTCACTCCATGCGCACCAGCATCCAGCGCCCCTAGGCAATCGTTAGTGACGCTTAAATAAAGCTGGTTAGTAGCGCCTACGCTTAATGAGCCATGGTTCTGTACTCGGGATACGCACAATCGGCGATGCGCCGGCTGCTGCAACGGCTGGGACGCATTGGCGCATGTCTCGATCTGATCACAGTCAGCTCCAGCCGGCAAATATGGATATGGCAACAAACCGTCAAGATCACCGTGTTCGCAGTCAATCAATACCCAGTCACAGCCGGGCGTCTGCGCGAGCATCCGTGAGATGTTGGTGCTGGGCATCATCTGCCAATACCCGAGGCTCGGCCCTGCACCTTTGTCAAGCGCCGTCTTGAAGAAATTGCCTGAACCCATTGCTGCCATCGCGAGATAAGGTAAGTGAGAAGTAGCCTCGTATCTATAAAACTTGCTGTCAAGGTTGAACTCGGAGTTCTGAAGATCGGTGCAGTGTTTCAGCTTCAAGGGCTTTTGAGGTGCAGATGAGGAGGGGTCGCTTCGATCTAAATAATGCCAATCCACTCATAGTTCGGCATTAGCTCATGTGGTAGGCTTCACTTTTTGACGGGTTCAAGTTGTTGACTCGACGGTAGACAGTAAGGTAGCTTAGGCAAACCGAGGTTCGGGTCGGAATGGCGATGGCTCGGCTTCTGTTCCCGAAACACATTTAGATAGCCCAGGTCATCTCTCTTGATACCTAGCCTTTACAAACAGGCAATGCACCCTCAGTCGTTTCAATTGTGTTAATTAGGGACCTCAGAAGGCCTTCAGGTTATCTGACTTGAGAAAGCGCAAGGACTTGTCCGACTGTCGCTTCTGACGCTGGAGATAAACCATTCAGTCCCAGGTTAGTTTATCAGATCAGAGAGCAATAATAGTGTGATCAAGGTGAACTCAAACGCCTTGTGATTGAACAGCTCCAGAGCCAGTGCTTGCAAGTATGCTCGGCTGTGAGATAGTACCATATACTAGATACCTGAGCGCCAGTTCCGAGTTGGTCGTACCTTTTCTTACTTTGTATTTTGGAAGCGATGGTATCTGGGGGAGGTAAACCTGGGTTCATAGCAAATTAACTAACAAGAAAGTATGCACAGGTGGGTGCCAGAAACTTGAAACAAACCCTGGGAGGAATACCAGGAAACGGAGGAATTTGTCTACGTGTTGGAACGTGTATCTGCAAGGAGGACAAGATCATCCCTGGGCATTAGAGAATGGACAATCGTTCTATGATTGCCGGTCGCAAGAGGAGTATGCTAATGCTGGAGGGGTAGATTTGAGTATTGAGAGTAAAGGCCCGTCATTGGAGCTAGAGTAGAGCTTTGCTCAGTATAAATCATCGAATTAAGTCACAGATTCTCCGTCTACAATATCTAAAAGCCAGAAATCTTTCACAACATTCTCCTGTCAGATCCCGATATCGTAATCTTGCATATCCTTCATCAGGACAAATGGCATATCAGTATCTTCCATTTCCACATCAAAGTCGCAGTTTGAAGATTGATGCGGAGCAGTAGGAGAGTTCCGGTTGAAGCACATGGTGTATGGAAGTCCATATGAAGACAATGAAAGGAAGCAACGAGAGCAAGACGAGAAGAGGCGAACGAATTAATAAAGCAGGCAATGAACCCTCGCCAGCGATTGGACAAGTGCGGGAAAGGTAAAAGGTATTGGTTGAGTAGAATGACGGTCGTATTGGCACTGAACAAGAAGTTGAGTTGCGAGAGGGGTCTCAAGGTATGCACTTTCAGTATTTGAATGATCAAGCATTCGCAATCACTCCTGGTCTCAGATAAGTCTGGATACCTAGAGCAAAGGACTCAAAGGATCTGCAATAAAACAGTATTCAGAATGTAATGAGGGACATGGCAATCAACAAGTCGCGTCCGTCACCTGGCTCGCACGTTCAAGCGTTGCATAGCCAGCCCAGGCGAGTTCCCATATATGCAGAGGTAGGAGATAACCAGAGCGGGGTTAGGCCTGTACCTTTGGATATGTGCATATGTAGAGGGTGAGTGAGACATACGCCAATTGGATGTATGGGCTACCTAATGTATCTGTGGTGGCCAATTTGGGAGGCCCAAAGCGGGGAACGTCACACTTGAGCCTGGGGAGGCCGAAGAAGCGGACGATACATGACTGCTCAAAAGACATAAGATATGTTTTATAGAGCACGTTTAATCCTCGCCTGATTCTTCCATCACATAGTTCAAGTGGAACATTTAGCACGCCTTAAAAGCTACCTTTAGTAACTATGCAGAGCAGCTCTATCAAAAGGCTGCGTGCAGCGCTCTTACGATGTCTAGCATTATTGGCTACCCCCGCAGTGGCAAGTTGCCTCTGCTCAACAGCAGCTCAAGCATGTTTGATTCTCGCTTCGACGTTGCCAGCTGAAGCGTTCGTTGCGCCGAACTCGACGGGCTACCAGAAGGTTCAGAACAGCTACTGGAGTGAAACGGCGGGTGACCTGAGACCGGCTTGCATCACACGGCCCGGAAGCACCGAGCAGGTGGCCTCCATCGTAAAGGTACTCTCGACCTGCGGTAGTGACGTCCGATTTGCCATCAAAAGCGGGGGCCATGGATCGTGGCCGGGCTGGTCCAGCACCGAGGGTGGAGTTCTCATCTCCTTGGACTTAATTAACGGAGTTCAGAATGTGGCTGACAAGGGCTACGCTGTCGTAGGCTCTGGCGCGCGATGGGTTGATGTGTACAAGTCGCTCGAGCCTCAAGGGGTGACTGTCATTGGGGGCCGATTCGCATCAATTGGCGTCGGGGGGCTGATTGTTGGAGGAGGCATCAGCTACTTCACCGGGCTGCACGGCATGGCATGTGATAACGTGCTCAACTACGAAGTTGTTCTTGCCGACGGTACTATCGCTAACGTCAATCAAACCTCCAAACCTGACCTATTCCGTGCACTAAAGGGCGGCGGTAACCAGTTTGGCATCGTGACGCGCTTCAGCCTCAAGACATACAAACAAACGACACAGGTTTGGGCCGGCATCTTGACCTTCTCTATCGACAAGGCTAGCCAGGTTTTCAACGCCACGCAGGCCTTCATTGACAGATACGACCCTCTATCGCACATGTATCTTAGCATGGGAGGGGGCTCCAACCCGCAACTGTCCTTCATCAACGCCTATGTATTTTATGATGCCTCTTCCCCACCGGCTGGCGAGGCCAATCCTTTTGCCGCCTTCTATGCAGCCAAACCTATTGCAGACACCACCTCCACACAGAACTATTCGGCCCTCATAGCGTCGAACAACAATGGGAACACACCTCAGCAACGTTGGCTGATCGGCGGCCATACATTCCCCAACCTTGTGGCGCCGTACGGCGCTGATTTGTACTTGAAGCAGTGGCAGGCCTTTCGAGACATGGCCAACGCCACAGCAACTGGTGATCAAGCTCTTCTCTTTTCCATGGCGTTAGTACCAGTTCCAGCACGTGCGATGCGAGCTGGTGAGAACGTCACAGGCGTAAAGAACGTGCTTGGCCTTGAACCTGACGCTGGTGATGCGGTCTGGATTGACTACACGCTCGCCTGGCTGGAGGCCAAGGACGACGGCAAGATGTTCGAGTTTGCAGAGCGCATAAGCAAGGCCGGGGATAAGCTGGCCACGTCCTTTGCGCCCGGCGTAGCCAGCACAAACGCAATCCAGAGCGCTGTAACAGCCAAGGAGGCAGAGTTCTACCGGACTAATCCACGGTACATGAATTATGCGCTTCTGGACCAGCCTGTCCAGTCTAGTTATGGTAAGGAGAATAAGCAGTTCTTGCAGCGGGTGCAGAAGCGATATGACCCGGATGGGCTGTGGAGAAAGAATGGCGGTTTTCTGTGGGGTTGATGAATATCTTTCGCTGTGAGAAGGGGGGATATGCAAGCTTTCTACTATAGTCCGGCGGTGGAAACCTGTGTAGACGATTTCGTCCTTCTTACTACGTTCTAAAGTCGCTCTTCTGTTGCACTTTCGCCTCATAAAGCCCGATATAATGTCAGTGCCCGTGACACAGATAACCCTTGCGACATGGACCGTTTCTGTAGGTACCGTTTGAAGCTTCACGCGAAACCAGACTATTGCGGGATTCTCAAGCTCCTTTATAGAGGCTGCAATCACAGAACCAGGTGTTGTACCCGAAACGTTGCAGTATGAAGGTGGCTAAAGTGAAAGGTGACGTCGACAGGCTAACGAAGCATGTAGCGGTGATGGTCTGTTTTGATACAAGTTGAAGTCATAAAACCTGTGATGATGTGTGAATAGGTTCAAAAGCAGTATCACAGGACTGCCTTAAGACATTCGTCGACTTAATTAACGCCAACCGCCTTGAGCTCTTCCCATCAACGGTATGTTCAGAAACTTCGAATTCCAGTACTCAAAAATCGCCCTTATCATTTTCTCCTTCTGTCTTCCTCTTCACATCAGCTAACTATGTCTGCTAGCAACTTAGCATACATGTTGACTCTACTCTGATCCCGGACCGCCTCCATAATCACGACGGCAATTCGTCCATCGTTGTACAGAGTTCAATCCTTTGATTATACCGCGAGGTAACAACACTTTGTCAAGTGACAATACTAGCAATCTCAGCAATAACATCCTCCAATCCATCATCATCGTCCTCATTATCATTACCATCACTGTCATTATCCTCGTCCTCGTCTTCATCCCCACCCACAACCCTCATCATGACTACCTTTCCACTTGACACATGCTTACAATGTCTCTTGGTCTTCTTCCAGCACTTTTCACAAAGTGTTTTGTCCCAGCATTTCGTGCAACGAAATATCATTTGGCCTTTGTTGAAGTCCTTCCAGCATGCCGAGCATCCACTCAATACCGAGGTCTTGTACTTTGGGAGTGCTATACCGGCGACGAGAGTGACTTGGGTTGATGTTGGTGGGCGCGGGCAGGTTGTACAGAAGAAGGCGTTTTGAAAAACGATGGACCGACTATGATGGAACAAGACCAATTCCACAGGCCGTGCAGCGTGTTGCGGTTACAAGCTCGACTCTTGTATTCCCTTGTTGAATTGGATTCTGAGGCTGTGTTTGTTGCCTAGGACGAGGGTTAGACCCATACGGTGGCTGATGCTGTAGTATCAAAGCATTAGCCGGAATAGTATCGTACATAGAATAGTGATGCTGGTCCTGATGAGATGCGGAAATGCGATAGGGATGGTAAGACATGGCTCCAGATACAACAGGTCCTGGAAAGATCGATCGTGAATCAGAAACAGAAACAGCCAGGGAAGCACCACGATACTTCATACGTTAAATCACCAACAGGCCCTTATTGGAGGTAATGGGACGTTGCCGAATCGGGAAAACCAGTGAGGTTTGATTGGAGCGAAGCGGAACTTGTTCAAAACGTTGAAACGCTCGAACCAATTAGAGTTTGAGAGTCGGGCAACGAGGCTGGAAATATTCCGCCCTGATTCTCGCGCATTGGATCATATTGGGTTGATGACTTTTTGAAGCGGCTCGACTGGATGAACCGTAAAGTGCCCGCTCAGCTCGCAATGTTAGGCTCTCATCAACCTAAACAGGTCTCAATGCATTTAGCTCTTAATGTACGTGCCCATTGGTGACATCTCAATTTTGCCGAATCTTCTGTTCTCAACCCTTTCAGCATCATTCTCCCCGCCTAATAAACTTTAGAATCATGTTGCTCTTCATCAAGTCTTCTTTCTTCACTTTCTTGGCCTTACAAGTCGCTATATAATGTATAACAGCTCCTTTGGACATGTATGCCCTTCAAAGACCGGCGCAGAAATAATGCTTCCACCATCATGGCGCCTTGGAACCTAAGAGCCTATAAGTCGGACTGACACATAATTCCCGGCGTCTTCATTCAGGATATGTGTAGTTCATCAATCAGCAAAGATGCTCTATCGGATTCTCAACCATTATGTCAACAGCAAGACAAGCTCATGTAAATGTCGACTTCAGGACGCTTGCGGATCTATGGGAAGCTCCGAATTGCCGAGGCTTGCCTATTACCCATGAGCCTGACATGGAACTCGTCGAAGGGAATGGAGGGCAGTTCAATACGTAGAGCTGTCGCAACGAGATGAAGGACCACCACATTTTTGACAAGTAGATGAGCCAATCGTATCATTTAGCTATAAATAAATAGAGTTAGTAATAGAGTTATAATAGCAAGGGCTTATCAAACATTTACAAGCAGCCAAGACCGTATCCTGGAACTTGGTGATGAAACCGGCCAAGACGTTTCCTATTGGCTGAACAGGTTATTGTCAATGCACTCAGCAACAGAAGATCAATGCGTAACTCAAAACATCAACAAGCGGAACTTCAGTATCCGGAGTGAGATAATGTTCTATTCTTTCTATCGTAGCAGCAGTACTTTTGTCAAAATTCCCAGTTGTATCATCGTCATTATGTACCGCTCGCATTTGTTGATCCATGCACATCAATATATTCGTAAATTTTAAAACCATCCCAATGTTCGTTCCGTAATGAATGAAAGTCCGACGAACACCATCACCCCCTCCTCGCCAGTATAGTACAAGTAAAAAAGAGCCGTTATGAGGATAACATAGAAAATATCCTGAGTCGCGTCTTTTCCGTCGCGTGGTTTCATGTCTATTGTTTTCAAACACTTGTGAAGTCTAAGCGAAAGCACCGACAACAGACATTCCAAAGGCTTGGCAGAGTTAGCGAGAGCACGGACGACGAGATGGGGAGAGGCTTACCGCCGAGGCCGATCCAGCAGAGAGCGGCGATCTTGTCCTTCTTCTTCATGAGGTGCTGGGCTTCCTCGGAAAGGAAGTCCTCAACCAAGAGGTTGACCAGAGCAGCGTAGATGAGAAGACCAGAAGAGCTAGATAGCGTTAGTGATGATTGAGGAAATGGTTTGAGGTGAACTTACATAGAGTTGAAGACTCCAACCATAATTAGACCGAGTGCACTCTCGGGGTCGTACGAGTTTCGGCTGGCGATTCCAATGGCCTGTCCGATGGGTGCAGTAGAACCAAACGCCAGAACAAGAAGCCAAGGTCGGAAGCTTCCGCGAGGATAAGGCACAGCAGCGATACGGGCTCCGAGACCGAGACCCTCAAACATCTGATGGAACATAATGGCAGTGAGAAGGACGACGAGACCGTCAGTCGTCATGGCGATTGTCATTCCGACGAAAACAGAGTGGAACAGGATACCTCCCTCGAGCAGGGTGATGTTCATCGACATTCGCTTGTAGGTAGCCTGATCAATTGTCTGACCCTCCTCGTCAAAGAATGACTGGCTGACTTCGGGGCTATGCTTGTCGTCGATGGCGACTTGGGAGGAGTACTGAGTCTGCTTGATCATATCCATCATCTCAGAGCGTTGTCGAACGTATTGCTCGTAGAAAACAACGAACCAAGCAGGCATGGAAGATTTGCTGTCCTGCTCGTAAGAGTAGGCATGGGGCTTGTTCTCCTTCTCGTACAGCTCGCGTGCCATGGCCTTCTCGTAATCAACATCGTCGTAGTCGTCAGAAACGTTGGAGTCGTTGCGAGTGTGAGTATGGTTGAAGTTGGCGGTCTCAGGGAAAGGGCGCTGAGGCCGAGGAGGCGGGGGCTGGACAACGGTGACTGTAGTGCCGGTTGGGCCGCCGTGAGAGTGGCCGCCTGTCTTGGCGTTCAGGTAGAGCTCGACCATGAAGAGGAGAAACATCGCGGCCATCATGATGACACCGGGCATGGCGGGGTAGATTTCGGTGAAGAGGTCGGGGAGACAAGGATTAGTGAGACTGCCGAATGCTGTTGGGAGCAACTATTGATGATTGTTAGGTGGATTCTAAGCGATACCTCATCGTTACTTACATGAACGAAAGCAGTAGCAATCAAAACTCCAGTACCGAAATGCTTGCAGGCAAAGAAGATCTTGGGAGGCATCTTAAGCCACTTTATCCTCTTCGCAGCGACGGGGAAACCAGCGCCTGAGAATCATTAGCAATTGAGAGGCGATCTCACGAAGCATTCAACCTACCGAAAGCAGAAACAGCAAATACAGCGACTGTTGAATTGTTAGATTGCCAAGCAAACACGTCGCTTATCACGGTGGAGTAGTCCGTGACAAGCTTTCAGCGCGTGGAGACTTACAGAGACCTCCGACATGCAAGCCAAGAGGATAGTCCTCACCCGTCCCCGATCCACCACATTGAGGCTTTGCAGAATCCATATTGAAGAAAGCGAGATCGAAAAGAAAAGAACCGTTTTCGTAAGGATCGTGATGAGTAATGAAGTTGTATTACCAAAAAGAAGAGAAACCAGTTCCCGTTCGAATCGAAATAAACCGAAAAAGAATAGAAACAAAATTCCAAGGAAAGGGAAAATGAAACTCAATGAACATAAGGAAACGTACAAAGGAAATGTATATCGCCCAGGTACCAGCCTAGAACAGAGAGTGCAGGATAACGAGAGAGAGAAAGCCCCTGCTTGGCGGGATCTCGGTTCATCTTTATACTCTTCTTGGCGACGTTATAATAAACTATTTTAAGTTGAGAATTGAGGCGACTTGTGATGCGAAACGAGCCTCGTGTCACGGCACAGTTTCAAGCGTCACCGTTTCACTCAGCTACGGTACTTCTTCTCTTTTCCCCATGTTGGGCGGGAATACCATGTAGCCGAGACTCTTTGGGTATGGCGCGCGTCGCGGAGATCTGCGGCTACAGTTAAGCATGTTACGGGAGCAGGGCAGATCTGGTGTCGCAGGTTCAAAATTCTACGACGTAGTATTGCAAATATACCCACCGCAGGGGGCGGAACATGGAGTTTCCGGTGGTCCCCTTATTTCTTGGCCGTCTCAGTGTCTGTGATGATCATCTGGGGAACGCGTCGTTTATACAGAAATATCGGCACTTGTTGTTCTTCTCTGACGAAAAACCCCACTGGTATAGTGTATCATGACCTGGGTATAATGGCTCATCGCTGTGACCTAAACAGCTTGGCAGTGTGTCACTGCCAACGCGCCCCCCGCAGACTGAAGCTCTCTTGGCTATCTAGAAATGGAGGAGAGAAAGCTTGGTATTCCAATTAAAGCACATGTTGGTTTCTACTAATGTCTTATCTGACATACGAGGATGCGGAGGCGCTGATTGATCTGATAAGTTTCTATACTCCAGCCTTTTAAGTTTGACTAGCCAGCGCTCAGATTCTTGGCGTATTACTCAGCGGAAAAGACTCGTTTCTCGAGACCTTTTGTTCAGAGGAGATTACTCGCTTAGCAACTGTATCAGATAGCGCCTGCTGAGCAGATCCATTGTATCAATTGACTTGCAGAGTCGCATACAGAGAGAGATTGCGACTCTGTAATGACTCGGTCTAGTTTCGGCTTGTACCGCCGGGGAGCACGGGTCTCAGCGTTCACGATCCACAGTTTCTTCTCTACGATGGGTCCTAACGCTGCCCTAGCCAGAGGAGCAAATCACCGAATCTAGAGCAAAAGCTGTATAGCTTCATTGAATCTGAGTGTATATAATCTCAAATACGAAGATATTTGCTGTAACTTCTCTCTTTAGTTTCATTCTTTCATTGTTCTGCAATTGATTGCAAACATGGCCACTTTCGTTGAAACAATCAACATCTTGAGATTCGAGATCATCCCTCGGTTATTCATTCGCGATCAACTCCATCTTTGTCAAACAAGCAAAGATCTCCATACCGCAACTGTTTCAGTTCTCTACCGCGACATCACCATAACACACGACGTCGAAGTACCAAATGACCCGCCACTGTCAGCCGGAAAGTTGAGAAGGCTTGAGAGATTACGCGCGGCACGCAGAAAGCGACTACCCTGGGGCGTTGGCTTTCTTTTTGCGATATTGAGCCGACCAGCCTTGAGAAGTCATGTTAAGAGCCTAAGGTTTCGAATCGAGAATTATGTTCATGATGAACATTTTCGTGGTACTGGGCTTTTGAAGCCATTGAATTTTCACCCGCTGGACAACGAAAAGGCTCGGCAAATGATTCTTGATGGAATTGACGATTTGAGCTTTTCTGAAACGGAAAAGCTGAGTGCGGCGTTCACGGATCGCGACTTTGATCTTATCTTATCGCTCACCATCGCGGCATGCACCGAGATCCAGAGTCTTACCATCGACCTTGGATACTTTCTATACAGCCACAAATGGCTTCTCGAACTATTCAAGAACTCACTTTCACCTCAAACAAAATCACATAGTCTCCAGAACGTCACGCATTTCGAAGTTGCCAATCCTCGGGGCTGGTTAGGTTACCAGCAACTTCCTAGGGGAATTCATCCACTTTCATTTTACCTCCCAAAAGTGAGAACCTTACCCCTGGAGAGTTTCGCTAGTCATCGTAAAGGGGAGAACAGCGCATTGGCAGACACAAATCCCTTTTGGCCTCTTTCATCTGCACCACAGGCTACCTTTCTTACTACGCTTCATCTCGATCACTGCTCGTCAAACGCCCATAATATAGCAGCAATGCTTGCGCAGACGCCCAATCTCAAGACATTGTTTTACGCATGTTATCTTCCTGCTTTTGAATGCGACTTTGACGTTGATGAGCTTAGAAGCGGACTGGAGCATGTGCGCAATAGCTTGTCTAAATTAACATTGAACTTGATTATTATGCAGAGAGGGCTTATTGATTTCTCGGATCATGAGTGGCCATTGACTCACGGCCGCATTGATGATCTTCGAGAGTTCCTGTCTTTGACGGATCTTGAGATTCCTCTCACTTTTCTTCATGGCCATACAGCCCCAGGGGACTGGCAACCATTGGCCGATCTCCTGCCACCAAATCTCATCTCTCTTACAGTCAAAGATGAACTAATGGACGATTATACTACCTTCCAAGATCTCTACACAGAAACAGCAATCCGTGATATGATGCGGACGTTCCTCAGCTACGGCTCCAGGTCATTTACCCTCAGTTTACGCCACGTTTACTTTTATCGCTACCCCGCGATCTGGGACTATGAAAACCTCTCGAAGGGCCCCGAGAAGGAATACTACGAGGATTGGAAGCCTGTAGATGACAAGTACGGCAGTCGATGGGCTTTTGCGGAGTGATTACTTGGCGGAAACAAAATTGCTCGATGACCTGATCTGTGGAGATGGTGTTTTGCAGAAGGGGTTTCGGGGGTTTGTTTCACCCGCTTTCGCTAGATTTCTGAAACACGAGGGGTTGCAGAACGGCAAAACAAAAGGGACCCTGATTTTGAGACGGCAATTAAGTAATTGTTTGTAGATGGGAATTGGATGCGGAATTTCACATGGGTGAATCGATTGCCGAGCCTAGCATATTTATAGAAATTGATCACGCGACAACGGGAGTTGTCTCTATTAGAGGAACTGCATGCGCGCAATCAAATTTTCAACTGGAATGGAGATATCTATTAGTTTGCTTGTTTGTTATTGTTTATCGCATTCAAGATGAAACATCATTAAGCTCGGTGGCCGATGCGGCATGCTTCGCGCTGGTGGGTAAAGCTGACATATCTACTATCCGATTTTGACGTTTATTGCCAGTGCAAGGACTTCTGTTTAATGTATTCTGTTGAAGAAATTTTTATTCATTTTTATTTATCATCAAGTCATTTAAATAGGCCGTAACACCAAAGTTGATTTTGTAGCTTGGTTCCAGACCTAAAGCTCATAAGTCGTCAAGACAGCCGCGTGATCAGAGAACCACTCATTATCCTTATGGTTAGGCTCAGGCTTAGGCTCACCAACAACTACAGTGTGAGAGTCAGTGACCTTGAGGCCCTTACCCTTGTGAAGAATAAAGTCAATTCTGTCAAGGGGCTCGGGCTTTCGGTAGCCGCCGTTCCAGATGTAGATGGGAGACCAGGTAATACCCTGCTCCTTGACGGGGTCGGGATGAGCCACGCGGAATGAGTCGATGAGGCCCTTCTCCTTGGGGAGGATGGAGGTAGGCCATTGGATATTGGTGTATCCGCAGTTCTTCTCCTTCAAACCATCGACATAGTCGAGATGGGAGGGGGCGTTGAAGTCGCCGACGAAGAAGACGGGGATCTCGTCAGCGTTGTCGAGCTGGCTCTTCATTCCCTCGAGGGTAGCCTTCATTTGAGGAGTGCGACCGGACTGGGCTTCTCGCTGAATGATCTTGTCGACAGGCAAATGATCATAGCATGTGTCGTAAGGTCCGTAAGGAGTATAGCCCAGATGAGCAACGAAGAAGTTGATCTGCTGGTTCTTGCCATCAAGGGCAATCTTGACACCACCGGAACGAGCAGGACCGCTGATGACACCGTAGTCCTCTACGATGGGGTACTTGCTAAGGATACCGACATCACCGCCGCTGGACCAGTGATACCAGCCCAGAGCATCAGCGAGACGAGGAACATGGCGACCCTGCTGGTCTTCCTGGATACCGACAACATCGGCGCCGGACGAGGCAAGGAACTTGACCTGCTTGTCGTGGTAGCTGGTAACTCTAGTACCGCCATTCCACATGTTGAGAGTGAGAACCTTGAGCTGGCTTAGCAGAGCCTTGCCAGAGCCAGCAACGTTGATGGTGAAGACACCGGAAGCGGCGGAATCCCTTCCAGTGGCACGGACAGTGAAGACGGCCTTGTCGGCGCTTGAGGTAGGTGTTCCAGAGACGATACCATCAGCACTGATCTTGATCCAGTCAACATTAGATCCTTCGCTGGAGAATTTCATCGTGCCGCCTCCACCACGGACGAGGCCTCTGATGCTATGCGAGTAACCATCACCAACACGGGCATTAGGCAGAGAAACGTCAGAAACAATAAACTTCACATCACCATCAAGCTCACGACCCTTGATGATCTGAAGAGGCGGAGCGAGCCACGTATAACCCCCATTCGCCAGGAAGAAAGCAGTGTAGTTTCCAGGCTCAAGGCTTCCAAAGTCAAGCTGCACATCGCCCTCGGCGTGAGGCGCCCACTTCCACTTGATAGAATTGGACGAGCCCTTCTTCTGGTCCACGGGCCCGCCGCCGGCGCTGTAGTACAGACCAATCCAGTTGGCGAGGTTGGGGGTTGAAGTTTGGTACTCAAATGTCCATAACGGCTTGTCGGTGTTGAGGGATAAAGAACCTGATGCATCCGCGGGAGCTGCGGGTTCTTGGGCTAGGACTGATGGGCAGAGCACCCATAGGGCGGAAGCCACTGCGATGAGAGGGGATTGGAATCTCATGGTCAAACGATGACCGCCGTTGAAAAATTCTCTCGTGAGAAATGGCGGGAAAAGATGCGAAGTTCGCTTACGCACACGGCACGGACAAAACGGCACTAGTAGATAAGAAGACAAAGCGTTATTCTCACGAGGAGCTCAAAACAGGGTATTCACGAAGGGCTTTATATGGTAAAAAATTCTCAATAATAGCAAAAGGCGAATATCGATATCGATATGAGAGAATGCATGTATGGAGTAGGAAAAGAGAGCGGATGACCATGCCAAGTTTCAAAACGAGCCAATGCTTGGTTCCCCTCAAGCCACGCAGTCGAATGACGTGTGAGCAGTCCGCGTTGGCGTCGGAGATCCCCACTTGCGGAGACGAGCCACTCTTTTGTGCGAGGGGTCCCTGAGAGTCACTAGATCCCTATCGTCCGACATCGTGACTCGGCAAGTGGCATCACGAGAGCTTTTCATTGGGCTGATGATCTTCTGCAACTCCCGCTCGAGTGTGACCATTATAGTACAATAGCCTTATCAGATCTGCCGGCTGCCCACTCTAATTGTAACCCAAAAAATAAGTCTATCCAGTAATACTCCGGCTTTAGGAACTTTTTGAGATGGGGAGGGTTCTCGGACCTCTCACCTGTTGTGTCGATGTAGCACAACGTTTCATTGTGGCTAGAATGATAACGGTTTTGCCGCTGGTTTGTTTTTTTGAGGTGAGACTGCATAGGTGGAATCACAGATATGTGAGATGGGGCACAAGACATCAGGCGACAAAATTCATTGGGCCTCGCAATAGTTGCAATGGTAAATGCTACCCAAAAGGCTCAATATGATAGGCTGATACGGTGGTCGTGGGGTCAGATACGATAACATCTATCGGTTTGGAGGGGGTTGGGAGAATCTGCAGTGTTCCGTCGTCCAAAACACTTGTACCTCAAGCCCAGACTGTCGAACCATGGATGTCTTCAGTTTATCGGAGCAAAAGGACCTATCCGCTGAGATAACGATTTCATCAAGCAGGTGGCGAAGTATGATATCTCCACGAGGTTCTTTTCCCATGTTTGCCATCTCTAGAATTATTCCTGATGACTTGACTGAATATTCCGCAGATTGATGACGAGTCAGGTATGATATTTGACTTAAGAAACACATTAAATGAAGCCGTATTAAGCTTTTGGTCTGGTCTATCACCGAAAGACCTCCCTCAATTAACTTCATCTAGGAACCTTGTATACAGAGCAATGTATGCACCAATCATGCTCTCCCACTGCGGTTTGTGAAACACTGACTTAGTCAAACCATCTATAGGCAAGATTAAAGTACGCCTCTACCCGCAATGGTTATAGTATGCTCTTAGTTATTTAAGAATGAGCCTCTAAAAGATATTTAAAGTATTCTATATAAGGTCTTAGTATAGAAGTGGTGGCATCGGGTTTGGGCTGGCTATGAACCAGTTCCAGACTAAGCCAGCCAAGAATCTCTCACAAAGGCAAGTGCCTCATCAGCAAAAGATTCCCATCTCTTCTCATCAAACTCGAATCCGTGGTCCTCGCCAGCAACAGGATCATACCGCACAACAGTCTCTGGTAACCTCTCAGCCACTAAATCTACGAACTTCTCAGAGCCGCGGATTGGGACGGTCGAGTCATCATCTCCATGCATGATCCACCTATGCTGGGTCAGTTTTATCCTCGTGCTGGCGGTATTGACTATAACTCACATATGTTTGGGCAACTTGGCACCAGCTTCGATTCTCTCAAGAGGATGGAAATCCGCCTTGTCAAGACCCTTGTTGTCCAGCATGTGAGATGAGAAAATACCCCGCTGACAAGCTGCAACTGCGAAGGGAGTCCTCTCAAAACCAGCTCTTGATTCAGGTTTCTTACGCGTTTTTTCGATCCAAGCTAGAGTGTCTTCCATTGATGGAATTTCTTCTAGCGGCATGCGCAACACGGTTGGTTCGTTGGGGAGTGCACCTTGAAGATAGAGTCTGTCTTTTGTGTCCAGCAGAGGGTATACGACAGCAAGAGAGTGGAAATCCTCTGGATGAGAGAGAGCAAGCTGGGTAGAGCAGTATCCACTGGTAAGAGCGTTAGCAACAAGTCTTGATGGTTTTTGTGAGATGACTTACCCAGCTGATCCGCCAGCAAGAAGGACATGCGAAAAGTCAATAGAGTGACCAGGAGCCTTCTCCTCCAAGATATCAGGCAAATTATTCTTGGTCCACTGCCAGCCATCTTCGACATCCTCGAGAACATCATCCAGGCCATTCGCAGAGGGCAACAATCTGTAGTCGGGGGAGACGATGATGGCGGAGTTTTGGAGCGCAAGTTTGTCAACCCACTTTGGGAAAAAAGGACCGAACAAGCCACTTCCCATGACGAGAAAACCACCGTGGATATGATAGATGATTGGATGGTGACCAGGCTTGAGGTTTTTGGGGATTAGAATGGCTGTTTTGATATTATGAGACGAGACAGTCTTGAATCTTGTCGATGTCAGCTACTGATCAGATCAGTTTATGTTATGGTACTCACGTCTCTTCAATAAGGTTGTAAGACTCAAAGACTGAGTCATCGTTCCAGGGGATAGACATGATTCTTTATAGTGTAGTAGTGAGGGCTTGAGTTTAGTGTTGAAGCAACGAACTGGTTTAAGGCTTGCGAGTTGGTTTGTTTTTATTGCTCGAGACATGATTCTCATATATATATAGTTCGATGACTTAAAGTTGAGTTTAAAATTTCAAAGCGGAATGTCTTGTCCCTTCTCAACATGACGACTTTCGTTGTCATCCACTTGCATGGCTCGTTAGTAATGCGAGCTCTGTCGTCTCACCAATTTAATTGATAAGGCGGAAGCTGATGCTCCGTCTCTAGTCATCATGCTCCACTTTAACGGAAGACAACCATCCGCTCACTAACATCCATTGAATACCCAGCGTGAAGCTGCCATCAAGTAAAGATAAAAAGAAATAACATCATCTTCATGAAGTAACAATCGATCCTCATACACCATCAATCTTCGAAGACTTCCCACAATCTTCATTTCAAGATGCATCTCTCCTCTCATACCTGGATGCGTCCCGAGCCTCTTGAACATACCCTCCAAAGGCTCGTCCGTCTCGGTTACACCAGCATTGAACTCGCTGGCGAACCCGACCAGTTCCCCGTCGCCTCAACCTGCGAGCTTCTTCAAAAATATAACATCAAATGCTGGGGAACCGTCACCGTCATGCACGGCACGCGAAACCTCCTCGCCTCTGATCCCCAACAAAGACGAAATACCATTGAGTATATGAAGCAAGTCGTGAACATGTCCGCTGAGCTCGGCGGCCAAATCACCACCGTGGTCCCTGGAACAGTTGGTACTATTGTTCCTTCTTCTACACCGGGGAATGAGTGGAAGTGGGCTGTTGAGGGTCTTCGTGAAGTTGCGGCCTTCGCGCAGGCGAAGGGTATCAACATTGGCCTTGAGCCTTTGAATAGGTTTGAGACTTACTTTCTCAACCGATCAAACCAAGCTCTCGCTCTCGCCGATGAGGTTGGATATGGCGTTGGTATCGCTTTTGATCCATTCCACCTTGCCCTTGAGGAGAAGGATCTTATTGCAGCTATCCACGCATGCAAATCGCGAATCGTTGACTTTCACGTGGGTGACAACAACCGCCTTGCACCTGGAGATGGGTCTTTCGACTGGCCTAAAATTATGAAGGCACTAGCTGAAGCTGGGTATGACGGTGGTCTGGCTGTTGAGTTTATGCCAGCTATTGATCGAACGCCTGTTGGGGATTATGGCAAGGCTCAGTTGGAGACGGGAGAGGTGGATGTTACGCCTGATCAACTGCAGTTTATCATTGACCATGGGTCGGGATTACTATCTGAGACTTACTATACGGAGCTTTTGAGGAGGTCTGCTGAGACGCTGGCACCATATGTTGAGAAGTAGTTTCTGACGAGTCTGGAAGGATGAGCTCAGTCATTCACAAAAGACATTCTGTTTTCAAATGCGTGCTTGAAAGAAATGATAGCTTTGCGATTGAACCTGGGTATCGTCGTATGCTAGTTGCCCTTTTTATCTAACCGCCCCAGATGCCGTCTAGTATTTTCGCCAGTAGATATACAGAAATGCTCAGTCATGTCGCCAAACCATATTGTTATTTTCTCTCCAGTTTGCCTGCTTCCTGCTCTTGAGACTTGCAAATTCTCATGCTGCATCATGCTCTCAACCGAATAAAAGGTGCAAAACCTTCTCGAACCAATTTCTGCGAGTTTGTTAGCATTTCGTCGTTCTTGGTCGAGGCAAGGTACGTACGCTGGCGGTTTAGACACATAGTTTCTCTCGTACTCTTCAATCGGAGCCAAGTTATGTCGTAGATCGATCTCGCTTGGCTTGATAATCTTTGTTTTGTGAGCAATTTTCCATCCGACATAAAACACTGGGAACAGTCCAACTGATGTGTATCTGTGGCGGTCAGTCGTGTCCTCGTCAGTTCGACAGATATACTTACGAGAACAAGAAGCTAGGAACATCCCACATTCCTGGCAGGAACACAGTATATCCTCCAACAAATACCATGATAAAAGTCGCAACTAGTCCGACGTAAGCAGCATATGGCATAAACCACGCGCGATAAGGTAACGTCGAGCGGTCGAAACCCTGCACCTTTGTTGCACGATAAAAGCAAAGGTATGTGAGACAGATGACGGAGAAGTTGATCAGCTGAGAGGCTGTGACCAAAGACACAAACCAACTCAGAACAACAGCTGAGCTATTCGATAGTTGAAGGAACGATAGCAGAGCGATGAGCAGAACAACAAGGACGCAGTAAATGGGCACACCTGTTCTTGTGCAGATTTTCAAGAACCTCGGTGCTTTCCCTTCAAGTGCAAGACCATACAAAGATCTCGTCGCACAGAATACGTAGGAGTTGCCGGCGGAAAACGCCGATACCAGAATCATGGCGTTGACGATATGCGGCAGAACCCGGATCCCAAGACGATCCATGGCGATAACGTATGGTGAAGCAGCGGCTCCGGACTTGCCATCCCTGAAAGCAGCAATCATGTTTGGGTCATCGTAAGGCACTAGAATGCCCACGCAGAGCGATCCGAGCACGAAGAAGAAAGTCAGCCGGTAAAACACCGTCTTGAAAGCCCGGGGCAGAATCTTGCGAGGGTTTTCGGCTTCTCCAGCTGCCATGGCGACATAATCAGGACCAGCGATGGAGAAGGCTGCTTGAATGAGACAAGCCAGAAAGCCCACGAATTTACCCAAGGCACCATCGTAGTAGAGCTCGGCAAACGCTCCAGGACTCTTCCAGTACGTAAACCCGAACGCGTCTTTCTGCGGATTTCCACCAACCATGACGATAAACGTAAAGAAGATCAGTCCAACAATCAAAATGACTTTTCCGATGGCAGCCCAAAACTCCGTCTCGCCAAAATACTGAATCGCCATGAGATTGATAAGCGCATACAGCACAATAATCACTGCAATAGTCGCGCCAACGGGAATCGCATCGGTCCAGAATTGAAGAATAAAATGACAAGCCGTGACTTCGAAGGGCACCAGCGCAGCTTCGAAGATGAAGAAATTCCAGCCTGAGGCGAATCCGAGAGCTTCGTCGACGTAGATACCCGCAAAACGGACGAACGGAGATGAGATTGGCGTGTAAGAGACCATTTCGGCGATGCACATTGTGATGGTGAGGACGATTAGACACCAGAAGGAGAAGGCGATGAAAAGACTTCCTGGACCGCCTTGCATTAGACCTTTGCCGATTTGGACCTGGGAATGATGTTAGCCATTGGTTGAATTGTTAGGTCGGAGGCTCAGTCGTAGCTTCGAAGAGAACTGTAAGACATACGAAGAGAACAGTGCCGATGGTTCCTCCAATTCCAATAAGTTGGATATGCCGGCCCTTCAGCCTTCTATGCGTTTCATCGCCATACACATTCTGAACTCCAAGCTGATCCTCATTGGCAATGTTTGGCGTTTCGGATTTAGACTCCTTTTCGGGATCGGGAATAGCAGCCATCTTGGAAAGCTGATGTCGCGTGCTCAACCAAAATGAGAAATGACAGGTTTTTCGTAAAAAAGGGAATAAATCAGGACGAAAATACCGCAGCCGAGGTTTTTTATTTCCCTGCCTCATCCCTTGTGTAACTTTTTTTTGTGCCTTCACCCCATACGGAGTAGGCCGAGGTCTGCGGGGATGATTGGAGCATTATCCTTGCGGGATCAACCCTTAAACAGAGATAGCTCGGGGGCGAACTGGAGATGCGGGTCGGTTCTAGATTCTAAGTCGCTGAGACACGTGAAGAGGACAAGCAATTGAATTGTAAAGGATGCGATTGGGAAAGCTTGGCGGTCTTGGGAGCTGGGTATGGGGTGATAAGATGTCGGATTGCCTGATATGGTTTAGTGAGGCTGTAGGATATAGGAGGTCATGGTACAGAGAGATTCGAGCCTGTCATTGGGCAAAGTGTGGTTCAAACACTGGAATTGACCTGGATCAACTCTTGTATGGAGGTTAGTTGATTTGCGCAACAGCCCCTCTGATACATCTTACCAAGCATTCCTTTATGAGCGTTTAGCAACTATGAATACGATATCAAGGTAAGTTCCTATCACCGAGAGCTTTCCATCATGCTAAAACTGCAGCAAGAATCATGAGGGTGACGGAAGTAACCATTCTCTATAACTAGAGCCCAAGGAATGACTGGCTTTCGGCCCGCGGGCACCGATCTTGATGTTAATTTCTTTCAAGTTACCATCAGATCTGCTTTAAAGTTGCGGGGTAGATACTTTATAGTGCTGGTTAACTCATCGATACCCCCTAAATTCAGGATAAGAATGCCGACGTATCCACCGACATCCGCGGACACCGAGAAACACCAGATCCAAAGCTGTTTATAAGGCTTCGCTGATCCACATCAACGAGAAGAGAAGTAATACACATCTCTGAGCATCTTTGGCGCATAATTCGACATCATGGCATCAGATACCCACATGGTCACCGGCGGCAGTGGCTTTATCGCCATTCATCTCGTCAACCAGCTCCTGCAAGCCGGATATAACGTGCATACTACTGTACGCGACTTGAACAACACACGAAAAGTCCAACCGTTACGAAGTTTACAAGAGAAATACCCGGGGAAACTAGAACTCTTTGAAGCAGATCTTCTCAAGCCGGGATCATTTGAACCTGCTATGAAAGACTGCTCGGTAGTTCATCATGTTGCTTCGCCATTCTTGATGGCCGAGAAGATCAAAGATGGACAGAAGGAGATGGTAGAGCCTGCGTTGCAAGGAACGCGAAACGTCTTGAACAGCGTGAACAGTACCGAAAGTGTCAAACGGGTGGTTTTGACATCAACTAGTAAGAACTCAATCTCTACAGGGTTACAGTTGTTAACATGCTTCAGTTGGTGCTATCTTCGGAGACTACATCGATGTGAAAAGCATGAAAGACAACATTCTCAGTGAGAGCTACTTCAACGAATCAAGCTCTGTTACTCACAATCCATATCACTATTCCAAAGTTGTTGCCGAGAAAGAAGCTTGGAAAATTCAAAAGGCTCAGTCACGCTGGGACATGGTTGTCATCTGCCCTGGACTAGTTCTTGGCCCTTCGCTCACAACGGGATCAGATTCCGGGAGTCTTTTCTTGCTTGATGAACTATTCAGCGGACAGCTTTGGTTCGGCGTGCCTGATCTGAGTTTCTGCACTGTTGACGTGAGGGAGATCGCCACGGCACATATCAGGGCAGCAGAGACTAAGTCTGCGCAGGGGAGATACATTGTCTGTGACAGAGAGATGGTGAGATTCGTCGATATCTCGAAGCAGATACGTCCTCAAGCTAAGCGCCGCCGGGCTCTTCCGCGCCATAAGCTGCCGAATATACTGATACGAGTTGTCGGACCCCTTTTCGGGCTGACGCAGAAGTGGATGCGGGCTAATCTAGGAGTTCGGTTTGAGGTTGGTAATGAACGTGGTATTAAGGAACTTGGGATAGTGTACCGGCCTCTGAGCGAGACGTTGGATGATCACTACAAGTCATGGCTGGCTCAGAAGGCACGTCAATGAGGTGACAGGATATATGTTTTGTTTAGCAACAGTTCTCTACGTACCTAATTAGTGTATTCAATTAATACCCTTGTGCTTGTTTTTATGTAGATATCCTTTTGAGTTTTGAAGATTCTCAATAACAAAATCGGTTGGCTGCATAAAATATGAAGAAATTGCTTGTTTGGAGGTTGTGCCGTGAGAACTCATGAAACGACGTTATAAATCGCACCAATCCTTATTTTCAAGAAGAAACAGAAATACAACGATCAAAGATCCCATGTAAGTTGAAATGGCCGTACGGAAGATGTTCAGCAAGTGTAGACTATACAAAAGATGTCTCGGTCGAAGCAGCTCTAGGGTGCCTTACTTCCACTGAAGCTTTCGTCATAACCTAATAATAAGCTCTGTGATGGCCCCACTTTGAGCTGGATCAGCTTTTCGCTCCTGACGTAACAGCTCAGTCCACCCAAACAATTCTTTTCCATCAACACTTGAATTGTGCACCTACCACAGCTTCACAACTTCAAGATGGAAGGCCTGGACGAATTTGAAAAGTCGCTGGCCGCTGAGAAGGCCGAGAGGGAGCGAGCAGAACGCGACCACGACGAAAAGCGACATCGCAAACATAGACATCATCATCGACACGACTCAGAACGCGAAAGAGACCGGGATCGAGACAGAGACAGAGATAGAGACGGACATAGACATCGCCATCGTCGGAGAAACGATGAAGAAGATGATGGTCACCGAAATAAACGCTCGCGCCATTCACGCGACGACGAAGACAACCACCGATCGCGAAGACACGGCGACGACCGCCATCGCAAGACAACAGACCCCAAAGAAGATCTCCCCATCCCCGACGAGGAGAAGCCAGCCAGCCAAGACCCAGTCGACCGATCGAGATCCCTCCAGCGAGACTCTTGGATGACAGCCCCCTCCTCCATCGAGGTCGACTATATCCACCGACCCGACAAGAACAAGTCGCCGCCTCCAAAACCCGAGCCAAAGCGTGTCGTATCAAAGCGCGAGATTAACACCCATATCCAAGACATCAACGAGGGCAAGTCCATCGATGAGCTCAACATTCCAACCGAACGAACTGTAAATTACACTTTCGGCGACGCTGGCTCTTCATGGCGAATGACAAAGCTCAAAGCTGCCTACACAGCGGCTGAAGAAAGCGGTCGTCCAATTGAAGACGTCGCCATGGAACGTTTTGGCGATCTACGCTACTTCGACGACGCGCGAGAAGAGAAGGAAGAGATGGAACGACGCAAGATCTACGGTAAAGACTACAAGGGCCACGACAAGCCAACGGGCGACCTCTACCGTGAGAGAATGAAGAACCAACGCAAAGACTCACCACCTCCCGAACCCGAACAAGGTACAATAATTCCCGACACGCATCCCCAATCAACTCCCGTGATGGATCAAACCGCCCTCAACCGTCTCCGTGCCCAAATGATGAAAGCCAAGCTCCGTCGCGCCCCGAATGCCGCCCAGCTCGAAGAAGAATACAACAAAGCCGCAGCAATGTTCGCCACAGCCCAATCCAACCCCGAAGCCGTCGTTCTTAGCGTAATGGACAATCGCCAGCTCGCCGGTACGCGTAACGAAGCTAAAGCCATCACCAACAAACGCGGTCGCGAGCGCGGAAACGTGGAAGAGAACACAGAAATGACAATTGACGATATGGTTCGCGAGGAACGTCGCACGAAGAACCAAGCAGGCGGCGAAGGTCTCCGTCTAGCAGAACGCATCGCAAAAGACGGTAAGTTCGATAACGATCTGGATTACATGGACGAAAACGCCGAAAAGCTCGCCAAGCGCCTGCACAAATCCGACATCAATCTCAAGAACATGGCCGTATCCGAGTTCCAGAAGATGTCTCGCGCACTGGACAATTGTCCCCTGTGCCACCACGAAGACAAGAACCAACCGCCCCTCGCACCCGTCATCGCCCTCGGTACACGCGCCTTCCTCACCCTTGCGACCGAACCCGAGATCTCCCCCGGCGGCGCCGTCATCGTCCCTCTCGCACACCGCGCGAATCTTTTAGAGTGCGATGACGATGAGTGGGAGGAAATACGAAACTTCATGAAGAGTCTCACGCGCATGTATCACGAACAAGGTCGCGAGGTCGTATTCTACGAAAACGCGGCGCAGCCCCATCGGCGCATGCACGCAGCCATGGTCGCCGTCCCGATACCCTACGAAGAAGGCGCCACGGCTCCCGCGTACTTCAAAGAGGCGTTCCTGTCATCCGATGAAGAGTGGAGTCAGCATCGCAAGATCATCGACACAGGTGCGAAAGCGCGCGACGGCATGGGCCGCTCCGCGTTTAGACGCTGTATCGCGAAGGAGATGCCGTATTTTCACGTGTGGTTTACGCTAGATGGTGGATTGGGCCATGTTGTTGAAGATGCGGGTCGCTGGCCAAAGGGCGATCTTTTCGCGCGTGAAGTCCTGGGGGGCATTGTTGATGCGGAGCCGCATGTTATGAAGAAGCAAGGGCGCTGGATGAGGGGCGATCCTAGAGTGGATGGCTTCAAGAAGGGATGGCGGAAGTTTGATTGGACGAGAATGCTCGCGGAGGGATAATTAATTAAAGTAGAAGCGTGAAGGTATCATTGAGAGAAGCTATCATTAAGCGTTGATATGTAAAAGACATTACATGGGACATGGCAGTCCCCGAGATTAATGTTATATAAGAAACAAACGAGATATCATACTCCAACCTTGGTCCCTCAACCAAACCAAGCATGAAGCCCGTCTCTGGGGTATCAAGACCGACCGACCGATCGGACAAGTATGTTAAAAACATTACTGTTATCGCACGAGCGTCCCTCTTCGTCCCCTCTCACGATCTTTTCTCCCATCTGAGCCCGTGACCTTCATCCAATCCTCCCACTCTTTACTCATCTCCATAAGCACAGAGCCCATCACACTCGCGCTAGCCATGAGACCGTGGCCCTCACCTTCGAGAACACGAACTTCGCAGCGTCGCATTGTCTTGCCGAGCCATTTTACGTTATCGACGGGGACGCGAGTGTCTCTACTGCCGTGGTGGATGACGACGGGTCTTGTGATGTCGACGTAGCGGAAACCGATTGTGTGACGACGCTCGAGGCAGACGAGCAGATCGACGGCGGGATTTGCACCTGTTGTGGCGAGTTCCCAAATAGCGTGCGTTAATCGGAGGTCGTAGGTCATTTGGCGTTCCTTATCTGCCATGGCGTCGGCTGCGGCTGCGATAATATCCGAATCACCTCTTGTACCTTGCGGAATGCTCATTCTGTCCATATTCTCGGAGGCATTGGGAGGTTCCAACTCCGTGTCGCCGTGACCGGGTGATTTGTTATACACGTTCTCTTTATCCAAGCTCGGCGTAACATTACGCGAACTAGCTGTACTGTCTCGTCCGCCATTATTCTTTCGCTTTCCTCGTCGTGGTGTTTTGGGTAATGAACTGGTGATTGAGCTACTCGTCGCGGTCATGAAGCTGCTATTTGCAGCCTTGAGGATTGGCGTCGGGAGTGCTCGGAGAATTCGTTGCGAGGTAGGGATAGCGTTGGTTGGAGGGAGAGTTTGCGAGGTGCCAAAGACGTTCATTTGGGAGGGAGGGATCCACGGCGCGAGGAGGTGTATTCGACCGCGGATATGTTGAGGCATTCGAAGTGCTGTAGCAAGAGCGTAAATGGCGCCGGCGGAGTGAGCGAGAATAGAGAACTTTGTGATCTTGAGGGTCTGGCAAATAGCATAAACATCATCTGCAACAGTTAGCGCGCACTTCCCAATTAAACAAACATCAACTTACCTGGCCAACTCAGCGGCGTAGCAGTGCCATCAGAATAAGGCTCGCTATCGCCAACACCCGGTCTATCCGGGGTAATAAGCCGCAGCTTTAACGTCAGTGCCAACTCATCATAAAAGGCGGTGATGTATCTCGTCAATCCCATTCCGACGCAGCAAAAGACTGCAGAACCTTCAGAGTCACCGACTTCTGAGAAGGATATAACGCGACCTGTTTGAGGATGTCGGATCTTCTGCGACAAACGTGGTGAGCATAAGTAAGACTCGACAGCATCATCAACAGAGTCGGCGGATTG
The DNA here is from genome assembly GCF_000260195.1 of Fusarium odoratissimum NRRL 54006. Taxonomy (NCBI): domain Eukaryota; kingdom Fungi; phylum Ascomycota; class Sordariomycetes; order Hypocreales; family Nectriaceae; genus Fusarium; species Fusarium odoratissimum. Next base: position 107,554 of record NW_022158691.1, on the reverse strand, counting down.
AGGGCGCTCGTAACCAGCCGGAGCATGGTTCTGGACTGGTTGGGGACTGGGTGAATCGCGGGCTCGTTCGTCGACTTTGTGATTCAGTGGTGCAGACAAACGCTTTAGTCGGGAGCTGCTGCGCTTAACCTTGATAGCCTCATTTGGTGCCGGGCTCTGCCGTCCGGATCGTCTCCGATCATTGCGGTCATTGCTCTGATCCCGCTTCCGGCCTTGAGCGACAGCAGGAAATGGTGCGCCCTCATCCTCTTCGTCGCTGAAGCCGTCATTCACGTCGAGGAAACTTCTGCCTGCCACACTGGTACTCTTTGACGGAGAAGCATCCTTGAGGCCATAAACGGGTGATCTGGTGGATGACCTCGACTGGACATGTCCCGAATGACTCTGCTTCCTTCGACTTGACTCCCGATCTCGAGTTCTGTGTTCCTCGCCTTCTGGAATCACATCATTAGTCGTACCATCCTCCCGTCTTGATCTCCTCGCGCTTGGTCTCTTCTGCGGACCCGTCTTTGCAAGACTCGAGTTTCGCGCGGGAATAGCGCAAGGTGCATCCATCGGGCGTTCGATTGGCAGCTCGTAATGTGACTCTTCACGGATGGCAGTCTCAGCAAAGAATGGATCGCTGCGCCCACCGCTGTGAACACTTTCGCCAGGAAGAGCACCAGACGACGAAGCCGAAACTCCGCCCGAAACCCTCTTCCTCTCGGCTTCCTTCTCCCGCAGGCGCTCCTTGGAACTCATGTACATCAAGCCCTTTTGACTCCTTGATGTTTTTCTACCCCAGCTATCGTGCGATTGTTTATGGTTCAACTCGGGGGTCGAGGCGCCGCGACGTTCGATCGAAAGGTTCCCTATACTCTGGGCATCATCGTTCTTCGATGCAGCTGAAGATCCTTTTGACGACGGTCGGGATGTACTATTTCGAATAAACGATCGCAGTCCCCCGGAACCCTCGCGGCTTGGACTTCTTGGACTTCTCGGGCTCTTTGTCGCAGTCAAAGGTGAATAACCGCTGGGAGGTTTCGAGGTGCGTATGACAGGAGGTAAAGCGGCGAGTTCGTCGAGTGATACGGGGTCTTGTCTCAGGTCGTCAAGGCTAGGCTGATGAAACGCTCCGTAGTCCACACCAAAGCTACCATTCCCGGGACTCGCGGGCAGTGACAGACTCGTCGGCGACGCTTCGAAATGGTTTGTTGCAGGCTTCGAGATGACGCTGAGGCTGGTGATGAGGTTGGAGATGACTTCCGGACTGGCGGGAGGAAGACCGGAGTTGCGCTTTGACGAGGAGGGGCCTTGGAGAGAGCGTCGTCGAGAATGAGCGTGGTGATTATGGGCGCGCATAGGGATAGGGGGAATATCAGCCGAGTCAAAATCCATGGCTAGGGCGACGGACTCTAGGTCGAGTCAAGAAAAAGAAGTGGATGTCAAGGGAGGCAGCGGTCGCGATGCTGTGTCTCGCGGGTCGACGATAGTGTCTCGCGCAGACAAAGGGTGGCGCGGCTTCTCACCCTTGGAATAAGGGATGAGTAAAAAAGTGTCACGATGAGGGAGGATTCTCTCTGGGGATATTAGCTCGTTTGGTGGAAGTGGTGATGGTGGATCGCGGTGGCTGTACTAGGAATATTAGATTGAGCCAAGTGGGTTTATCTTCCGGTTGTCGCGTGGAAGACAGAGAAGGGAGAAAGAAGGAAAAGAAGACAACCAGAAAAAAAAAACAAAGGGAGAGAGAGAGATCAACCACGTCAAGGATAAAGAGTAAGTTGGGTTGGGTAATAATTTGGTGGTCGCGCAAATGGAAGTTGGTTGACGAGGAGAAGCGAAAGACAAAATGGGAGAGGGGACAAGGCCAAGCTAGGGGGGATACAGAAGCTAAGACAGGGACAGTGGGCCAATCAATCAGCCTTGGAGCCCGAGACTCATATTGCAGTTCAATTGTTTAGACTCTACTACAGTCGAGAATAAATGAATGGAATAGACAAGTCGAGATTCTGGGGGAGGAATGGTTTCAACATACCACGCCTTAAGGGGCTGAAGGTTACCTCGCTTTAGGTGCCACGGACGCTATCGCCAACTCGGGAGCGTGCGTCCCGACGGGAAGTGCGCATGACCAAGAGTGACAAATCTCTAAACAAAAAGAAAACAAGACAGAAACACTTTCAGATCTCATTCTGTTTTGTTTATCGCTGTGCCTCTCTCGCGCACTCTCTTCAGTGACAGTCCACCCCTGAGTCCACTCTCTGGACCCCTGAAAGTAAGTTTTCCCCTGGAGCTTATTCCATTCCCGTTAGCCTAGACCCTGCACCAATCCAACAATAAATCTACATTCCGTTTTATCAACATTCCAATCAATCCGTCTAGGCTGTCAGTTTCAGAATCTTAAACTCTAACTTAGCTACAAGAACATCCAGGATCTCGACTGAAGTGTTGGCGTCGGTTGGAGATTCTGTGATCTGCGACGGGTAGAAGGGGTCAATTAAATGGAAACTCCACTGCTCCACAGCGGATGTTCGTTTTAGACTGGAGCTGTCTGGATTAGAGTAGACCAATTTCATCCAATCTGTTAGGCTGCGATGAGTGACATCTCACGGAGTATAGTTGACTGTATAATTACCGGGAAAAGAGATGGAGAGATTATTGCTGATATTGTTTGTTTTTATTGCCAAGCATGGAACCATGGCCTTATTTTCTGGCCCTTGTGCTTATTCATCTCCCTTGCATCTGTTGGTACGGTACCTGCATCTTGGCTAACAGAGATGTTCTCAATTGCCGTAGGCCCAACTTTACAGAATCAACCAGTCCAAACACGAGATCCATCGATATTCCCAGACGCTGGAAGTAGGAGATGACATCGAGATCACTGCATTTTAGGCTGTTCTCTGTGTCGTCTGCATCAAACTCCATCAATCAGGTTTGTGGCTGACTGAACCTTAGCCACATCGACGTCATTCCCCAGCCCCAGATCATCATCCCAAATCTCCCCAGTTTCCAGGATAGAAACTACCGCGACGTCATGCCAATGAAACAATCCTCATCCGTTCACTAAAATAAACCCAAAAATTAAACAACAAATCTCGTGGCATTTCCAACCTAAACTCTACATCTGCGCCACAATACCCATCGCCAGTCACTAACAATGGACGTCCTTCTGTCCCTCCCAATAATATCCTACCTCCTCTCCCCCGCCTCAGCATCATGGTCCACATCCCTCAACATCTTCTTCTTCTACGTCCAGTGGACGACGTTCGTCCTAACCCACACGCCCTTCCGCGTGCGCCTCATCGGCTCCCTCGCAACGCGCATAATTCTATTTCTCATACCGTCGCTGGTATCGTTACTCTTTGACACGGGTGTGCCAAGCATCGCTGAGTCGATCAAATTTGGCGGCCGTGCTTCGCTTGCCCCGCGGAATGCGCGCTTGCTTACGCGACAGTTGGGTCTCGTGTTGGTGAACCTTTTGTGCGTGACGTTGCTGGAGGGCGCGTCGCATTTGGCGTTTAGATATGTCGTTGGTGAGAATGATTTTAATCCGACGGCGTTACTGCCTTTGCCGTGGCAGTTGGCGAAACATTTGGTGCTTATGATGACGGGGCGTGAGGTGTTGACTTATTACATTCATCGCAATCTTCTTCACTCCAGCGGCGCAATTGGAAGACTTCACAAACGCTTCAGTCACGCACGATCAGCAGCGCCGTACAGTCTTCTCGTATTTGCAGATCACCCAATCCCCTTTCTTCTCCATCATTTCTTCCCAATGTACCTCCCAGCCATCGCCCTGCGCCCTCACATGGTAACGTATTTCCTCTTCCTTGCGCTCTGCACGGTTGAGGAGACAATCACCACGTCAGGGTACAGTGTCGTCCCTGGCATAATCATGGGTGGAATGACGCGTCGCAGAGCGATTCATTACGCGAGCGGAGGCGATTGCAATTTCGGTGCCTGGGGAGTTCTGGACTGGGCGAATGATACGGGAAGGGGGAGGGATGTACTTGATGATGTGAGGGCTGAGGCGGAGAAGCATAACGTCAAGGAGAGGTCGGCGGATAAGTTGGATAGCGGTGTGAGTGCTCTTCAGGGAGGAATTGACAAATTGACGAATGGAGATGATGGCGGTAAGAGGAGGAGCTCGCGATTGCGATCAAAACGCGCCGGCAATTGAATGAGGTCCATTCTTCCAATTGACATTAAAGTCGTTTCCCAGCAAATAACGTGCAGCCATCTAAGTGTACAAACTCCCATCCGTCCCATTGCTTGATCCATCTATTTGTATCCCATCTTCTTCGCAAACCAGCTGAGCGTCTCAATGCCGCTCTGTACTCTCATGCCAATTCTAGTATCCAGCACAAAGGTCTCCCATACCTTGGCGACATCCATTTGCTTCACACATTCGTCGTACTTCTCCCGTCTGTACGCCGCGATCTCATCTGGTGTGCCCTCGGGAGGATTGCAGCACTCTGACCATGCGATGGCGCCCTTTTCGTACACTGCAGCCGCGAGAACGTAGTCGTCCTTTGTCGGACCCTTGAATGCGAACCTGTCCTTGTTAGTCGACGTGATAAAATGTCAATTGAACTTACCGGTCAAACTTGAAGACATGCGTCTCCAATAAGTCCCTCGCCTCGGCAAACTTCTTCTGGTTGCGGAACAACGATGCGCTGACGAGCGCCCACGCTCCCATCTCATCAACCTCAGCCTTGATCTTATCCACCACCTCCGTCTTAGCAGTACATCTGTCCCAACTCATCCCCCCAACTGCTTTCTCAAGCTCAGCGGGTCCCATGCGCTTGATGGTGTTCCACATGTAACTCATCTCCAACGCGGGACTGGGTCCAATCGCATCAGCAAGATCGACGCCAAAGCTCTTAGCGCGGTCCTCCCACTTCTGTATCTTGCGCTGAACAAATACTTCGAACGGCAACTGGCGCGCCATAAAGCGCTTCTTACCCGCTACACCTGGCGCCTTACGTAGGTGTTCTTCCGCTTTGGCTTTTTGGCGGCGCGCCTCATCTTTGTCCCCGGCGGCTACGGCGTCGCGGTAGAGTTCGACGGAGGCGATGCCTGCCATGTAGTAGTACAGCGCGTGACTCCAGTCGTTAAGCTCGAGGCATCGCATGAATGAGTCGCGCATAAGAGGCCAGTCCTGGATTGCCATTGAATTGAGCGAGAGCTCAAAGTTATTGAGTGCTGTGACCTGCTTCATCTTGGACTCGCCGCCGGTGGTGAGAACATCAACGGCTTTGGGGAGGTCTCGCTCATTGCTGTGCAGTCGCGCCTCTTCAATGAGCCAGAGTCGCGAGTCGGGATATCGAGAGCGCATCGATGCAAGAAGCTTCTCACATTTTTCGCGTGGAGGCCCTACAATCTCAGCACCCTCGTCAAAATCCTTCGCATCGGGGAGGATGTCGACTGCGCCGAGAAGAGCGTTGTAGTAAGACAACAGGACAAGACCAGCGATGGCGCCATTGACGTTGGCGTAAGCAGTGGAGCGCCAGAGCATACGAACGCCACGCTCACGATCACCACGGAAGCCAACGACGGAAAGAAGACGAGTGAAAGCGGGAGGAACGAGGGTCAACATGAGAAGGATCATACCAAAACACATATTGGCCCCAGAGTGGACAAAGATGTCCAGAGGGTTTTCAAGAAGAACAGAGTCGGACTCGGTAGGCTTAGATCGAGCTTCACGCAGGGGTGCACCTTCATCGATCTTCTCGTCCTCCATGCTTGACGAGCTTGAAGAGTCCCCGTTCGCAGGTGTCTCGGTACCAGAAGCCGACTCAATATCAAGCTTCTCCATGCTCTTGCCCATCTCTGTAATTGGCTTAGCAGACAGCGATGCCTCTGAAGTTGATTGAGGCATATCCTTGAGTGTTTTCGCCTCAGCCTCAATAATGGCATCAAGCGTCATGAATGCCTTGCGAAGCTTGAGAAAACTCTTCATCGCATCGATGAGACTTTCATGCAAAACACCCACTACAGCGCCCATGAGCTGCGTCTCCGCACGAACGAGCTCGAATTCTGTACCGGGAGGATACAATTTACTCCCCGCACGAGCTTTGCCATGCTTCTGAGCCTTCTTGTAGTCCGCCCAAGCTTTCGCTTCACACTCATCGAGCTTGGTGGTTGTCTCGGTCATGACGGCTTTTTCAAAGCCCAGCACGGAGCGCATGAAGATAGTGACTGCCAATCCTAGCTGGTGAAAGGACGAGTCTCCCGTCTGCAGCTTCTCCCATGCTCCGTCGATATCGTCGTTCATTATGAGACCGCACGATGCCATGGCGTCGTCAATGTCCTCCATCTCTCGGGCCATGTTATCCTTGGTGGTGATTGAACCAGCATCGCTGTTGGCTTCAGTGGCAGGCGTCGCGGTCCCAGACCGGAACCAACCCGCTAAACGACTCATTTTGATGAATCTTTAGAGTCGAATTGACTGAGTGAGATTGTGATGGAAGGGTATTCTGGTGATATACGCGCGAATTGATGCTGAGCCTCGAATGCTGACGTCTTAGGCTGAATGAGGGATCTTGGGCCCCTCTTTGTGGCGTTTACCCCGATGCTGACAGAAGAGATGGGACCATCCGCTTCAGATCCTGGAATAATAACATGCAGATATGCAATGCTTTGCAAGAACGAAGCTTAATGATAGGAAGTGAGAGGTTTTTGAGGGTGAGTGAGAGAAAAACCACTCGTAAGGTTGAGGTCAAAAATTCAGTTCCACCTCATCATAGCTTCTGCTTATGCAGGTAAACTAAGCCTGCTAAGCTCCCTGCCCCCACCATATCCGCGGAGTTTAGGCGGGCTTACGCATGAGCTCGGGGCCAATCGGAGCTTGAGACTGACATCATCAGTTGTTGATACAACTCCAGCTTTGGATAATGATCTTGTGCATTTGTCCAGCTTGATAAAAAAAAAAAATTGCATTGTATTTCCTATCATCATTCTCTTATTTTTGACTCTGTTCTGTTACAGGCAAGCTTGTGAACGTTTTGTTCTTTGTTCACCAGCTCGTATCTTATCTCCGTCCAGAGTCAATCGCCACGTAAGGTACCTCGTTGACGGATATCGGAGAACAAGAGGGTCCGTCAATTTGATCGTCCCGGCTTTTTCGGATACTCGGAACGGACGACTCTCCCGTGCTTATTTTATAGATTACCGAAGTAATTGCCAATGGTGTTTAAAGGCTCGGTAGATTGAACACTCTATGCATGAACTCCGACGCCTCCGGTGTGTTCGAGTTGCGTCATTCAGCTTGCGGTTCGTTGAGTTCCCTGGTCTCGAGAGCTAACGAAACCAAAGTAATCGGTGCCTGCCCTCATGTGTGCCAGGCTAACCCTCCTCCACGGTATATTGTAGAAAGCGAAAATGATGTACTCATATTTGGCTGTATCAAATATTCTTTTGAGAGACATCAATACTGCTGCATCTGGTCTTGACTTCTGTATAAGAGGTAAAGCGAGCTTTCAATTTCTGGATGATAGTTGACGTCCTTAGACATTGCATCTCTTCTGTTAAGCTAGTTTCCCAGAGACACAAACAGAAGGAAACAGGGCTGTCGGACAGAAATGTCTAAAGGTTGTGAGCATTGGCCTCCTCGGTCATCCTTCCGTCGAAGGAGTTGATTGCTTACTACGCTGTTTCTTATATCTTGCATGCCTTTTGCCATGACTGTATGGAGGATCATGAAAAAAGGGCCTGTCTCGGTATGTGGGCTAGAATACAGTTTGATACCTGACGTTGCATATCATAGAGAACCGCATTGTCGGGGAATATGCCTCGATTCTCCTTTTCGATTCCTCAGCAATGTTGCAACGACGTTGATAGCCAAGAAGGCCGCGGACAAATATGAGTCAAGACAGCATACACGAAGCCTCGGGAATTTAGGGTACTCAACTACTAAACCCAGCCCTAGGCTTGACCGGGGGAAACATTAAAGCTTTAGCTGAGTTGAATAAAGCTTGTCGCCTATGACAATAGCAGATTGAAGATTTAGATCAGAGTTATAATAATGGCTAGGTAAAGACGCCACCAGCCAAAGATCCGCAGCGATAAATAATGAGAGTCCGAGAGAGGCTGAGTTGTTCCGGAAATAACTCGCAATGGACGCCCAGATAGGCGATGCAAGTGCTCTAGCCAAGGATGGCTAGATGAAGTCGATCCTTTCATCAGCCGGAGGCTCTGAACATCCAAAGACAAGCAACTTCTATCCTAAGATGCCAAGACACATGAAAGTACTTGGTTTGTGAAGATTTCAGGTATATGAAGATATTTGTCCATAACTAAGAACCCAAGCTGTTATAAAATCTGTCGGATTTAACTGTAGTTTCCCCGCGTCTTGGTTGAATAGTAAAGCTCCCCAAGTCTCGGGACCAAGAAGGATCACAACAGGGAGATCAGAACCAATCACACGAGCGCAAAGTCAGATTCCCCCAACATCGCATGCATTAGTGATACCAAGTGAGAGCGAATACGAGACAAGAGAGAAAGTTGAGAGACAGTCGGTATTTCCATGAGATTATGATGACTATTGAGTAGTTGAGTACCCACTGCCACGAAGGTCAAGAAGCTCCAGCGGGACGACTGTTAAGGAATCTTCATCTAGAGTGCAATATCGAGAGCTGAGTGAGATGAAACATCTTTGATAGGGTTGTCGATCCTAGCGTCTTGAAACCGGGGGGCTGAGGCACCGAAGGAAGCGGGCCTCTGATTGCACGGGACCATTTAGTGATCACCTCACTGCCGTCTTAGCAGGGATGGTCCATGTTGATGTCTTATTTTCTACTGAGGAAACGCTCGACTTCGGAGACTGCGTGAAGGATGCCTTGAGAGTTTGTCGCTATAGCGACTGAAAGGTGTATATCTTCAAGATCATCGCATGTCGCAAATCTATACAAACTTCCTTTGAAGATGATTTAATCAGCAATACTCCTCATCTACACAGCCTGTTGACAACGGGGGCCGATATCTGTCTGACACACCAAGCCACTCACTAGCGGATACTAGATGAATGGCGAGGCTCATTCCCGCTTCTTAATTAAGGACATTTGCAGGATGTCGATCCTTGTCATGCACCACTGCGCCCATGAGAGAAGGATCAACAGGTAAGCTATAAGATGTGATAATCCTTTGTGTCGCGTGTCGTCTTTCCTTCGCTTCCTTTCTCTCCTCCGCATCATAGCGTTTCGTCATTACAAAGTGAAAAATGGCGACTCGTCGATTACTTGCCATACTGGCATTTCTAGCTTTTCATCAGATAGTGAGCGGTGCATTCACGAACCCGCCACCGAGCGACTCGAGTATAAATAATCCTCACTATAAGCTGGGAGAGGAGATCAAGATCACCTGGGAGACAGATGCGGAGTTTACTGATCTTACCATGTGGCAAACCGACACTGGGAAGAGATACAACCTACAATGTAAGTTTATTAGAAGTCAGTGGTGAACTGTTGGTTGACCGTGTACCAGCAAACAGCAAATCGAAGGAGTACATATGGATCGCATCATATCAAGGCATCGACCCCGCGGACGGAAACTCATTTAGTCTCTGGCTTTTCAAGACAGGCGATACAGGAGCCCTTTTCGCAAGCCATACATTCAACATCACCGATCCCTCGTCAGCAACTACTTCAGCGCCAACGGGTACACGAACAAACAAACCGAACCCCAAGACAAAGACTTCCAGCGAAGCAAGTGAAACGACTAGCGATGGTGCGGCCACTGCTTCGTCGACAAACGAGCCGTCGTCCGGGCTATCCACGGGAGCAACTGCCGGAGTGGCTGTAGGCGCTGTTGCTGGAGCATTTCTCATTGCCGGCGCTGGTTTCATGCTCTGGAGACGAAGACGGGCAAACAAGGCTGCACCCCCTGCACTTGCGGCAGAAGATGGGCCGAAACATGGATATGCATCGGTCGAAGCACCGAACAATAACGCTGCGAGACATGGACCATGGGAAATGGGAGGGTCGCCTACGCATTTCACGCATGAGTTGCCAGCCGATAACACGGTACAGCATCGACCATGAACGGGAACAGGAGTAGGGAGTTCGGGTATATACCATCCATTCACCATTATTTATAGAACTCTTATGAGTTTGTAATCATCTCGCATTTTCTTTCAATGTTCTGTGCTATAAGTTTCGGCTATCAGAACTCGCTTTGATTGAGAAGCCAACCGTCTTCTTCCCAGTCATATCATAGTCCGGATCTTCTGGAACAGCCCATCCAAACAAATCAATCAGCTTCTCCCTTATATTCTCATAGTTTGCCCCAATCCGCAAGACACGTTCATTATCCAGGTCCAAAATAGTCCCAGCTCTTCCATACAAGTGCCACTTCTGTCGACCATAGTTAACAACCAAATCAGCTGCTTTAATAATCTCAGGCTCAATGTCTTCAACTCGAAATTTCTGCCCCTGATCCGTCAAGTTGGCACTGCTGCCCACCATCACTAAACCATTCTCATTGTTTAGCCGCGCAAGTTCACGTGAAAAAGGACCTTCCCCTATGGCGAAGCCTAAAGTACCATTCTTTACGACCCGCTCGACATTCGGAATAAGTTCTGCCGCTGACTCTTTCATTTTTCCAACGAAAGCAACTGTCAAACCTAATTCTTCCGTAAATGTTTGAACGATGGTGTATTTCCCATCTGGAAGCTCATATAGTCGCGTGAGAAGGTCGTATGTTCCGATGACGCCCATGGAATGTCCTGCTTTACGCCTCTTAGCGGTAAAGATACGCTCGATCGCATCGACGCTTGCGGCCATCATGCCGTATCCGACATCGGTTGGGGCAATGATGACGCCGCCGTTTTTCAAAACTTCGAAGGCCCTGATAGCGTCCCGTTTTGCATCTGGAAGCTCACTGGGCCGCGGTGTCACTTGAGATGAGGTGTTGCTAGTCATTCTGTCGATGGGGCGCACAGTAGTAAGACTAGTCGAGAGTAGTGGCTGCGAGCTTATGATTACAACGGAACTTTGAGTGGTGAGGGAGGATGCAGATGTTTCTATGAAATTTCTGACTCCGGGTTTTGAGTATGAATAAACATCAAATATCTGAGAGGTAAGCACTATTCACTTAGCTTATATACTGAAGCGATTAGGTCTGTCATGTGATAGCAGCGCTCTCACTTTGGGTAGGGATTTCGACAAGTCTCACGCCGGAACAGACGGCATGCAGATCAATTCATCAAGTCCGATAAAACAACGCCATGGTCACAATAGTACGCTTTGATGCCACCCAAAATGTCCGATCGTTCCAAAAGTTCCAAGTGCAAATCATTCTTCGGTTACTTTGCATAACTAGAGTACCTGTTATTACTGGAGCATATTTGATCTCATGGCATTTATACAGAGGTAAGTCGACATTTATAGTTCATAGACCGTAACATTAAGGTGAAGCCCATACACACCTCGTGGAGGAGTTTTTAATTGCAATCTGAATAAGAAAATGTTCTAAGATTTATTTAAATCTCGAAAAGCCAATATTCAAACTCCAAAGACCAACTATAGACACGAGGTAAGTAAAAATAACAAACTGTCCACCTCTCTCCTATCAGACTTCGATCTCCTTCTTCTGGTTCTGCATCTGTCCAGCTCGTTTCTGTTCCGCATGGGCCTTGCGATAGGACGCGATTAACTCCATGAGAGTCATCGAACTCTTAGGAGAACTAGCCTCGGTATGAATATCTTCATCCTTAGCCGTGGAACCTTTCGTCTGTTCGATATCCACGCCATCCTCAACCTCTTCCTTTGGACGAACCTCGTGCTCCTGGGTAGCTTCAGTCTCAGCCATCTCATCAGCGGTGATATAATCGTCTGAATCATCGTCTTCAAGAGTTTCACCCATAGCTTCGGCAGCCTCCCGAGCCTCTGTCTTTTTCATAATCGCAATCCAACGAGGCAAGTTCCTCTTCATATATCCCAAAAGCAAACCCTCTTTCTTCTCCCAGTTATACGGCCAAGTCTCCTCCCAGGGAACTTCAGCACGACGCTTAGAAAGACGAACCAAGTCATCCACATCGACACCAATCTCGATAAGCCTCTTCACCGCGGCATCGTGCTGGACGGGGTCATGGGTCTCTAGATGGTTGATGAAACGGATGACCCGGCGGGCGCCGAAGCTGGTGTTGATGATCCTCTTGCGACAAGGCTCGTAGTCTGTGTGGTCGAGGGGATAGAGAGCTGCTTTGGAGAAGGTATGATCCTCATCTAGCTCAATGGGGCTAGGGAGACGGAGCAGAGAAGAGTGGCTGCTTCCACTGGCGTTTCGGCTGTGATAAGACATGATGGTTGATGTTAGGAGTGTTGTGGATGCGAATTCGAACGATATCTGCAATTGTTGATTCAAGTCTGAATGTCAGAGAGGCTTGTTGACCTGTAACAATTGTACGGGTTTGGGTCGTTTTTTATATCAAGAAACCCGCGGGGATATGTTCTTTGTCAAGTTACCCGAACAATCTATAACTAGCACAACTGAACATGCACAAGAGGCGATGCAAGTTTTATTTGACAATGCGAACAGTGTTTATTCACAAAAGCAAAGATGGAACAAAAAAACAAAAACAAAAAAAACACGGAACATGCACGTAAATCTCAACTGACGGATGTAATGTCTTTGGACAATGTGAAGCATCAAAGAGGCTCAAAAAGAAAAAAAGAGCGACAATGAAACACAAGACCTGAAAGCAAACATTTGTAGTAATGCAAGGGTTTGCAGGCCAATGTCAAGATCAGGATCTCTCGCCTTTGTTCTTTGTGCACAAACAGTCTTAGATCTTTTTGCTTCAACATCAACGACTATGTTCCCACATATCATATCAATCTTGCTCAATAATTGAACTACTCAGCTTGATAGATTAGTCCACAATGCCCATACTGTAGACTAAGATGGTTAATGAAATCGGTCGACCCTGATAGACCTGCAGCTGGATCAAGATCACGGGAGATAGATCAAGATTTAGGACATAAGAAAGAAAAAATATGGTCCCGTTGCAAGATCTAGAGTATATAGGTCCGCCGTGAACATTTCGTGTCTTGTCTACTACTAATAAACCCTTCGTTACACGAGATCACTCTCCTTTACCAAAATATCCCGATTCACCTCACCAACATCCCTCAGTCCAGCCAAGTGCATGTTCATAGTCAAATCACCACACAGCGCTCTCAGAACATGCCTTACACCATCCTCACCACCCAACGCCAAACCATAAGCATAAGGCCGTCCAACAAGAACACACTTCGCTCCCAGGGCAATAGCCTTCATGATATCAGCACCGCATCTGATACCACTATCAAAGAAGATATCAAGCTTATCCCCAACAGTGTCGACAATTCGCGGAAGCATGCCTAGACTGCTAGCTCCACCATCTTGTTGGCGACCGCCGTGGTTGCTCACTACGATTCCCTGAACACCCACGTCAACACACTTCTTGGCATCATGAACACTCTGAATTCCTTTGAGGACAATGGGACCGTCCCAATGCTTTTTTAAGAACTCAACGTCTTCCCAGGAATGGGAATGACCGGGGAATACGATCTTGGCCCACTCTCTCGCCGCGTCACCGAGACTAGCTCCAGCGGATCCGCCCTGAGCTGCTTGATAGACTCCACTCGCTGCATCAGTGATATTATAGTCGTGCTTCTCCTTGAACTTCTTTTGAAAAACAGGATCTGTCAGGCCGATTTCGACACCAATGTGATCTGGGTGGATGAACGGGTTGTAGCCATTGTCTAGATCGCTCGGACGCCAGCCGAGGACGTAAGTGTCGAGAGTGACGAAAAGTGCCGTATAACCGGATGCTTTGGCGCGGTTGAGCATCGAGATGGTTATGTCGTCGTGTTCACGGCTCGGCCAGTAGAGTTGAAACCATCGAGGTGCGTCTTTGCCATTTGCTGCTGCAACATCTTCGATACTTGTGCTCGAAGCTGTGCTAAGAGTATACGGAACTCCAAGCAATGCAGCAGCCCGAGCAGTAGCGGCTTCACCCTCGGGGTTGAATATCTTCTGGACCCCAATGGGTGCAATTGCCAGCGGAAAGGGAAGCTTCTGGCCAAGGACCGTCGTAGAAGTATCAGCGAACTGCTCATTGCCATCCTCATCCCTGCGACTAGGCACGAGGCGATTCGGAACTATTGACCAGCGAGAAAAAGCCGTCAGGTTGTTCCTGTAAGTCGAGCCGCTGCCACAATTTCCATGGATGTAGCCCCAAGAAGTTGCAGATAGAGTCTCTTTCGCCAAAGGCTCCCATTGGGAGGTCTGAAAGGTAAATGCAGGACGAGCAAAATGAAGACCGGCGTCAAAAATAGATTTCTCGTAGCCGAGAACGTCAGCGCTTGGAGAGGTCATGATGATTTGGAGCAGTAGTATGTCTGTGTTGTCTATAAGCTGATGAGTGAAACATCTCTCCAAGAAAATGTGACTCTGTTATTATACATATTTTCTGACATGCTTCTGACCTCGGTAATCGTGACAATTGCATCACTGTAGATCCATAACACTGTCACAGAAAATTCTAGTGCTCAGCCTTACAGGTGCAATGATGTAAATTAAAGCGGTTCGATCGGATATCTCGGACCGGACAAGTGTCCGCTGCATCGGCTTTCCGCCGGTCGTCAACTTCGACGGAGGCTAAAATCCGTGAAAGAGCCGCTAAGACGCTAGGTTTTTGAGCCTCATTCGATGGGATTAATCGTTTGAAATTGATTTTTCGAGACTTTGGCCGAATGTTTCCAGGTTTCAGTCCAACGTTTCGTTGTAAACGGTCCGATTGACATGACGTATAGAAGTTGGTGCAGATACGGGGACTGGCCCGAGAGATCTAATCGCGACTTTCAGGGAGCCGATTGCTCCCTTCGATATGAACTGAATTGGATCCTGAGGTAGAGTGTATTGACTAACCAGGCTACGACAGTCAGACTGATGACCTAAGAGGTACTAGAGTCGAACCCGAACAAGTCATCAAACACCATCATATCCCGGCTAATGAGTGCCTCGTCGCCCGTGTCATAATTATTGAAGCCAGGTTCAGACATTAGTACCAAGTCTTCCTGTGGCATCGCAGGAACCTCAAACACAAAGCTTTGCATAACCTGATTGATGTCAAAGTCGGAAAGTTCCATGCTAGAAAAGTCAACTGTCGTATCAGGTGTAGGCTGCTGCACCAGCGGCACGGCAGAGATTTGGTAAGCTATGTCAGAACCGACTTCAGCTACCTCAGACATGTCAACCTCTCCCAGGTGACCATCTTGACAGCTTGTCGGTTCTATCGCCACAAACTCTCCAACGTTGACTCCCAAGCGGTTCATAATACCTAAAAGAATCTTCATTGTTCGTTTTGGTGCATGACACCACGTCTGCTGTTCGGATAAAATCTCCAGACAATTTCTGAGGCACAAATGGGCTTGCGAGCCCGCGCTTTTCTGTGCAGCCATGCGGACATGAATGGTCGCACTAACGTATGTGGCGTATGAGATAAAGTAAGGCGCTGTCCTGAAACAGAACTTCTGTCTGTAGAGTAGTAGAATTTGATGAATCTCTATCGCTGCTGTGACACAGTTAAAGAAGGCTTCAGGTGCGACCGTTGTGGAGACAGATGTCAGATGGCCTTCTGAGAGAAAAGGGCGGTAGATCAAGATGATTAATGAGTTGCGTAATGCCCTGCTGTAATCAGTACGTGGACAGAAATGGCGAATTAGAAAGCTTACATCAGGGAGAGGTTATGAGGAAGGATGGTAGAAGATGCGGAGTCGTTCAGATCAACTCTCAAATACACCGGCAACCCATCCTTCCAAGACTGGAGGTCGCGGTGAAGAGACATTGCGGTCTGCCATAGTCCATCAGCACTCTT
Source organism: Fusarium odoratissimum NRRL 54006 (assembly GCF_000260195.1). Lineage (NCBI taxonomy): Eukaryota > Fungi > Ascomycota > Sordariomycetes > Hypocreales > Nectriaceae > Fusarium > Fusarium odoratissimum. Next base: position 91,716 of record NW_022158691.1, on the reverse strand, counting down.
CGCGTCGCTCTTCTCCGCATAGAGAGCGCATAGAATTCGATCCATGATAATGCTGAGTCTACAAAGTTGCTCAAACGTGGAGACACTATGTGTCGGACAGTCCAACTGAGACGGCTGAGCAGAATAGGTTCGAGTATGAAAATCCTCCAGTTCTTCATATTCATCGAGGAACACGATCGGCACACGGTTATCATGCTCGCGTAATCGAGTTGGACGACCTTGGTAGATAGACTGGACCTTGTCCGAAACTAGAAAGATCAGCTATAAATAATTCTGCAGAAGTTTGAAGGCTTACTGAATGTTGCCCAGAACACGCGACGCTCGATCTCCATATCTTCTGGGGCTATTTTCTTTAACGATCTTCGAGCTGGCCCGTCGATGTGTAGACCAAGGTCGATTATCATACCGATCGCGATACCTAAGTAATGCCACGAGAGACTCCTCTCGTTACACCATGAGAACAGGGCATCGGCAACGACCAGTAGCGCCTGTATCGTAGTGATATCACTCTTGAACAACACCTGAGCGCCGCAAGCGTGCAAGGCTTGTTCGAACTTGATACGATATGGACGCCCAATGGAATTCAGCTTGCCAGTGTTTCGGAGAGCGGCTGCATCAACTGTATGCATTGATCCGGAAAACAGCATAGCCCTAAGAAGGACCTCAGAGTAGTAAGGACCGTTGCATGCCATGTCGCGCATAAAGGCTGGTCGATAGACGATAGAACCCATGTAATGTTGGCGGTTCCAAAACTTGGAAAGAAGATCCATGCCGATCTTTGGGTCGAGGTCACCAAAGTCAAGCTTTCCTGCTCTGAGGTTGACCTTTTCTAGTTGACCTGGTCTGAATGAGCATCGAATCTTGAGTCTCGAGTGATATGTACTCACGTTGCCTAGTTGTCTCTGCCAAAAGTTGGTTCTTCGCAATATCGTCGGAGCTGAGCATACGAGACGAGTCTTTGGCAGTTCCTATGTTGATAGCTCCGCTAGAAGGGCCATGAAAAGCGGCACCCTCGGGTTGCCCGGTCGTTAAATGACAAGAAGGAGAGACTGCTTGCGCCTTTGCTTGGCGAGCATGATCGTTGATGCTGTTCAGCGTAGGTGTAGATCCATCAGCACTCGGTCTTTCAGCCAAGTGAACTTCTCCCCGCAGAGTATCAGAAGGCAAACTGCTCAACTCCGGACTCCTTGGACACAGTTGTTCGCGCAAACGGGCATTTTCCTCCTCCAGTTTATGTATGCGCGCATTAGACGGTCTTGACACCCATGTTAACCACCAGCACTCAACGGTCGCGGAACAATCTCACCTGGCTTGAGCAGTTCTCTGAGAATACGTGCACTCAATAGCCCGACCCTGGCAATTCTCACACCTGGGCTTTGCGCTATTGCAACCCAACTAAATAAGTCAGCAGATTCGCTGGAGTATGGTGAATGGATTGGCACCTTTCGCCTTCGGCAAAAGTCACAGGCCGCAGATGCACGCTGGGATCGACGTTGTGATGCTTTCATAATGGCGGAATGGATCTTGACGGGCCGTGGTCTTGAAGGAAGATGATGGTCCGCTCGCAAGCGAGGCGATTGTGAGGTGAGATATTTTGACGATGACATAAGCGGGCAGACATTTCCCGCCACTCCACCTCCTACCAAGGTATTCTTGTAAATTCAAATCATATTTCGACCATAAACAATTTCCATTGACAGGTATACTGATGCATCTTCCAAGCTCGTACACAACACTTCAATCTATCCGAATTCTACAGCTACTATGTAGCTGATTGCTGCCAATAAGGTTAAAATTTAGGCCGCTAAGGTTCCTGGAAGAGAACCCAGCTACGTGGGGGGCACCAACATGTCTCTAACATGCTAAGCGTTCCCTGAATTAGTCCTTTGTCTTTCTTGCCTTGATCAGATGTTTGGCGCAGTAGTTTCGATGAAGACTTGAGCTATTTGTAATACTTTCGACAGTACACTGAATTTTCCGGTGGATTAAGAATATGATGTGTGGCGCGTCGAGGGAGATCATGATTTGGTTGTAGTTTTTAGATTCTTCAAATAACCAACCGTTGGCAGTTAGGCCTATGAAATGACTGTATGGGCGCAGGCCAGGAAGAACCACCGCCGGCTACTACCCAGCGAGGCGTAAGCGCCCAGATCAGATTCGGGGTTGAATCATTTGCCGCTAACTGTTATGAGTGGCGGGGAAACATGCCTTGATGCTTCGAACCGCGGCGCCCTGTTGCTTATAAAACTTCTTGACAACCCCATGATTCTTCCTTCAGCACTATCACCGATATAACTGCCATTATGTCGAACGCCATTACAAAGCAGGGAAACATTGTGCCCAAGTCGAATATTGAAATCCTCAACCAAGAAATAGACGATGACGAAGGACTATACCGCATTCGGGCCGGTAAGCGTGTACATTATGTTACAATTCCTGGCTATGCGAGTCCCAATCGCATTTTCGATGAAGACACGCTCTGTAGGCCATATCTTCTTGTGCCAGAACTTCCCCCATTCCCGGACGCAGACTGGACGAAGATGAGGCTTTCTCTCGGCCCGGACGGCAGCGTTCAATCGGATATTTCTTTCGAACCACTGGACAAGGTCGAATCCACCTGGCATCCACGACACATCGACGTTCTTTCGTTGAAGCGCATCAAATATCACAAGCAACGGGTTCGAGAGGTCGAATATCAGGACAAGACTGCCATATCCAAAATTGCCGTTCTGCAGTGGCTCGTTCCGCAACTCGAGCACGAGACTAGGACGTACGAAGCTTTGACCAGGTTGCAAAGTCCTGACGAGGTCCGAATAACCCCCGAAGTTTTGGGACACCTCTTCGAGGGAGGTAGAAATATTGGGCTTCTTTTAGAAAAGATAGAGGGCGATTATGCGACACTGGCGGATCTGCCAAAATGCGAGGCGGCTTTGCGCAAGTTGCACCAGTTGGGGTTTGTCCATGGAGACGCCAATCGCTACAACTTTATTGTCGAGCGGTCCACTGGGAACGTCAAGATGATTGGCTTTGAGCATGCTGAGCAATATGATGAGAAGACGGGGAAGGCTGAAATTCAGAAACTGGCATCTGAGTTGACAGATGACTCAGGGCGAGGTGCACCTGTTACTTTCAACTATCGTTAGCAACGGGAACAACGTTGGGAGCCTCGACTTGGTCTTGGCCCCCCGAACTCTTGAGTAGTTTCTGTGCCCCATAACAGTCTTTAGCGTGGGCCAACAGCCCATGGCGTGAATGCAATTTCGCTGTTCATGCAATAAGAGGTCGGCCTGGTCTTCTGTGAAGGGCACGTAATCCTGCAAGAACACCCAAAGGCAGAGACCCCTTCCTAAAGTCCTTGTATGCGATCTCACATCCCTTACAAAGCTGTCCCCAGTCCGCTCTCGAGTCTGTAATGTACGGCACGCGTAGACTGGACACACCAGCGTAAGGATCATCACCCATATTACGCTGTTCTGGAAGCTTCCACGGGTCGCATCCTGGTCCCTCCAGAAGTGCTTCGCGATAGCGAAAAAAAAGATAAGTATTGTTTGATGTTATCATCTGTCGGGGCAATACGTCGTTCAGATTCTTCATGGAGCCGTGAACTTCAACCGCCAACCTTTTAGCCATCTTCACATTAACCAGCTGGAAAACTTCGCCGTGCACCGTTTCAGGGCCCCTGGGACTGTACGTCCCTGGGATAAGTTCCATAATAGGGAGGGTCTGAACTTGTCGGTGTGTCAAGCGGAAGTACCATGTAGCCATCTTTGGCGTCATCATCCACAGGCCTCTGTTTTGAAAAAGACACTCAAGGCAGACCCTCTCGCATGTGGGTAGGTATAAAAAGACCCCATATTCTGAGCAGGAAACGCAGCGATGGGTCCGGAGGGTGCGATATACCGCTGAAGCAGGGTAATAACCAACGAGGTTCGTCTTTGTTAACGCTGTTGGAACTTTCGGTGCATGCTGAGTCACATGCTGATACGGTACGTAATTCTCAACGACTCTCTTGCCTCTCGAGCAAGCGCGCGAGAGACGTGAGAGTGACTGAAAGTCGAAAAGTTCAAGTGCGATGACGAGTAGCTCTGCTGGTAAAGTGTCCAGCAGGCCCAAGGACGATACACGGCGTTCTGGATGAATCGCCGATAGTTTTGCGGAGATAATGTCATGAATGACCTTGCAGTGATCAAGCTAAATGTCACAGGCGAGTCGCGAAATGATGCGATCATCAGAATGTGTCTCCATTCTTGTTGTGTGTGCGCGTGCTTGAGATGGGAAAACAAAACAAAACGGAGATGTAAGTCGAGAGTGTTGAGAGCTCTGGAGACGCTTGCTGGCCAAAAGGTTGAAATTTAGGCTGCCAACGCGCGTGACAAGGTCACGTTTCTTTTCTTCAACATAAGATTTTACCCAAAATGTCTCAAACAATAAAGCATTTGGGCCAACAAACAAGATAGCACATAACACGTTTGAGTGGATTACATAATGATGGTTGCTTTGTACTCTGCGACTGACTATGCGGGCAGGTATTTTCAGTTAACATATCCTAAGGTACTGCTAAAAGTACTATATTACCTACAAGGGCAATTCATTGAATTGTTTTGTTTGGCATTTATATAATTTAAGAATTTCAAAATCCCATCTTTTATCTCCTAATTACTGTTCCACTACTATGCTTCTAAACTCTTCCCTTCGCGGCCTAGCGCTCAACGATCACCGATAGCCTCGGTTAATGGAAATTAAAGAACCGGTCAGCAACGTCTTAGGTATATAGATTTATACACATTGACTTCCTCCATCATTGCTCAAGGACTTTCTAATGTGTGACTTCTCATGCTACGACGGAGTAAGCCCCGAGTGGCTTGCCCTCGAAGTATCCTTGCCGCCGGCACCAGTACCAGAATTGCCGATCCCGGAGATGAAAAGATTGGCAAACAGAGAACGAGAAGCCATCGCAAGAACCTCAATGATCAAACTCGCCCTTCGGTTGCAGATACAGGACCACAGCATTCCCTCTCGCGATGGAAGTACCATACCAGCCAGGAGTTACCGACCAGTCAATGCACCAGACGATGTCTTGCTACCGCTGTATATTCACTTCCAAGGCGGTGGTTTCATGTTCGGTACACTAGACGCTGAAGATGCGATATGTGCACGCATAGCAATTGGGTCTAATGTGGCGGTTTTGAATGTGGATTACAGACATACGCCGGAGTTTACGTATCCGACGCAGTGGAATGATGCTCAAGATGCCTTCGAGTGGGCTCACGATAACATGAACAAGATGTTCTGGGACCCTTCAAAGGTCATCATCGGTGGGATATCAGCTGGTGCTTGGGTAGCTGCATCTTTCACATTGCAAAAGCATCTGAATAGGACAACAGAGCGAAGGTCTCCTATCGCAGGCCAAGTTCTCATGATTCCCTGTCTAGCCCACGTTGATTGCTACGAGCCGCAGCTGAGAAAGATGGAGAACGAATCTATCTCATCTTACAAGACAAATTTATCCGCACCGATGTTATCCGTCGAAGAACTTCGCTGGTTCACGAGTCTGTTGAAGATTGAGAACCCGGATGTCAATGATTTAAAGATCAACCCAGGAAATGCATCACCAGAACAAGTTAAAGGCATGCCTCCTACTGTACTTGGTGTCGTAGGCCTGGATCCTCTTAGAGACGAGGCCCTTCTGTATGGGAAGATGCTGTCAGAAGCCGGGTGAGTGGCTGATGTTATAGGTTGTCTGGCGGACGGTGATTAACGAGATATAGTGTTCCGACAGACGTTAATTTGTTCCTGGGCCTGCCGCACGGGTTTAGATCGCATGAGGAGAAGATACCGGCATCGGAAAGGTGGGATAAAGTCATAGAGGATGGTGTTGGATGGATTTTATCGAGGCCATTGTGTAGTGAGTTTCATGTAAAGACATAAATTAGAGAAGACATCTAGGACTATGTAGAATCAGTTAATGTATTAGAATTCACTTCTTGAGACAGTGGAACACAACAAATGGTAGCTTTTTGGGTTGCTGGATGTGCTTCACTCATATCTTGATGAATCATGAGTTGACTAGGTATACAGTAAGCATTGCATAACGCTATTGTTCCGCCTCTATATATAAATACACCATCCATCAGTCGCTATGCAAACACCATCAAATGCAAGTACATCAACAAAGAAACCGGTAGACCTTTTTCCACTTGGGCCAGCCATGTCGTTCTTCCCGCTCTTGCTCAGTCATAACATGCACACGAAAGTATCTCCGCCCCGTCACCACATCCATATCCGGTAGACGCACAATCTGCGTACGATACCAAACCTTATGAGATACATAAAACAACAAGATGATGGGTATCGTCAAAACTTTCAAGAAGAAATTCTGTGTAAGTCCAGATGCGCTCCTGTCAATACCGGGCTCATGAACAGGCGAGACCGCGATCCAAATCTGAGAGCCTAACACAAGGATGTACCCAACAAAAGCAAACCACGCTCCTGCGACGCCAACGTGAGACTTGAACGGTAGTTGTTCCAGCGTATGCGCGTTGTAATACCAAGCCTTTCGAAACCGGATATAACATAAACAGATGCTTCCCCATGTAAACAAAGTGCTCAATGCACTGATAGAGAGAAGCCAATTGAAGATAGAATCGTGAAAACTGACATCAGCGAGAAATGCGAGTAGACCGATGCACGATGCAAACAGGATTGCCATAAGCGGACGGCCTTGACGATCCACGTATGCAAAAATCTGCGGCGCATGCGATTGTTCAGCCAAAGCAGCCAAAGTTCTCGACGATCCAAAAACCGCTGAATTCCCAACACTGATCACTGCAACAAGGATAATTGCATTCATGATACTCGGAAGCAGAGAAGTCCCAGCCTTCTCAATCGCAATGACGAACGGACTCGCCGTCGCATCAGCGACGTTATCACCGCCGACAAGTCTTTTATCGTCAGAAGGTACCAACAACCCAACCAGCAATAGCGCAACGATGTAAAAAATCGTGATACGCCAGAAAACCTGCTTGATCGCCGTCGGTAATGATTTGCGCGGATTCGCTGTCTCGGCAGCGGCGAGACCGATGAGCTCTGTGCCTGTGAAGGAGAATGCAGATGTAACGAGGACGCTGCAAAAGCCCTTGAAGCCGTTGTTGAAGGGGCCTGGGTTACGCCAGTACATGCCGCCGATGTAACCACTCTCGGGCTCCCCACCGACATTTATCACGATGGCGAGTAATCTAAACTGTCAGTATCGGGAGAGCCGGGAGGAGATTGACGTACATGAAGCCAACGATGGCGGTGATCTTGATAAGAGAAAAGATAAACTCAGCCTCGCCATATGTCTTGACGCCAAAAAGGTTGATAACGACAATAGCGAAGAGAAAAATAGCGACGAATATGGACTTTGTCAGATCCGGATTCCAGTACCCTATCGTGAACGCCCCAGCGATTATCTCCAGCGGTAGAATGAACAGCCACTGTAAACAGTAACTGCAACAGTTAGTAAAGGCAAATCAGAGATTTTCAGTCAGCTTACTTCCAACCCATGGCAAACCCCCAAGACGGATCCAAAAACCTCGTCGAAAACGCCGAAAACGAGCCCGCGATAGGAAACATGACACATAACTCCCCAAGACACTGCATAGTACAATACTGCATCGCCCCGAGCAGTAAATATGAGATCAACAAACTGGCTGGTCCGCCTCTGTAAAGCGATGCACCCGACGCGACGAACAATCCAGTTCCTACACCACGTTAGCCGAGATTTGCCGAGATGGAAAGCCAGGCTTACCAATCGCACCGCTGAAGGCAATCATTTGCAGATGGCGACCTTTTAATTCTCGCGCAAGCGCTGTATTTGCCGTTTTCGCATTTGCGGCGCGTAGGTCGTAGTAGCGCTCTGGTGCGTCAGTGGGATGATAGCCTGGGAGAGGATCTGCGCGCCGGAAGCTATGGAGCCATGAAGTCCGTGGTTTATGGGCGTGTATGCTCCACGAGGAGCCCATTTCTATATTGAGCGTTTGCATTGTTTGCGCATCGCGGGGATCTTTCATCGTTGGTTGCGGGGGATGAAAGGATGAAAGATGACAGTTGCGGAGGGAATTGGGGTAGCGAATGACGTTACAACGGGGGTTGGATGCCGATCATTTGTAACCATGAAGAAAAGTCTTCAAACGGGCGTTCTGGAAGGCTTCTAGAAGGACTTTTGGGATATGCGCGGTTTACTTCGGGTGCAGATTGTCGGGATGGGGAACCAATGATGGGCTACGAGTATGCCAAAAGAGGACTAACAGAACGCCAAAATGCACTCTTGCTTGTGAAGATCAGGAGAATTAATGCGGCACAGTGAGAAAGTAATTGAAAGAAGATAAATGCGATTGAGGAGAGATAATTGAGGGGGTGGAAGGAGCGCAACGTTTCACTTGCGTGGGATCAGCGAGATTCCACTTGGTTCGTGCACTGTTACTGGGTCAAGTTTATTGCCTCACTCTGTAACTCTCGTCAATTCTCATGCCATTCTGTACCTGGAAGGTGATTCACTGGACATGTCAAGTCGTCCCCCATCTTGTTCTGCCCATGGGGAAGAGAATCTGGCCATATCCACACTGGGTCCGGGGATGGTCCTGGTCCCTGAAGCCATCGTGGTGAGCTATTACGTACAATAAACGGTCGCTTACATGAGAGGATCATGTAATCACTGACAAGCCACCAACGGTATCAACAAAGTAAATCGTGATTATTGTCATGTCCTAATATACATAATTATCGCATTCAATTATCCCTCGTCGGCTGCGCGCGCTGAACCTGTCTAGATCCTCCCGCGATAACAGCCGTCGGCGGTTGCTGATACGCAAACTCATCACGGTCCATCGACCCAGTCAATTGATCCCGCGTAATAAGCGAATCGTGACTCTGCGTCGGACTAACAGGTCTTTCACCCGACTTTCGCAAATCTTCATCTTTAGAAATTGAATCGCTTGTGTCATGCGACTTTGCCCAGATCCCCTCTGTCGTGCGAACATGATCCTCATCCTCCCACTGACTATGTGCCGTGCGGGTAAGTTTTGTAGGTTGCGACTGAGAGCGCGAGTTGGAATAGCCGGAGTAGCTGTTTGACTCTTTGAACTTCTTGCGCTTGACACCGCTGTCGCGGAGGAATGAGCCTAGCGCGACGATGTTGCCGACTGCTGTGGCGGCGAGGATCTCAATTGATGCCCACATTGTACGAACGACTTGACTCCCGTTTGCTTCGATGATGCGGGGTATACGATATAATGTAATACCGACAGTAAGCAAACCGAAGCTGAAGAGCATGATGAGAAGGACCTTGCGCTTGGTGGCGATTTGGGTGGAGAGGATGATGGGGATGGGAAAGGCGATGAGGACAAGATCGGTAAAGGCGTTGCAAGCGCCCATGGTGAGCATTTGCACGAACCCCTGACGGCACTGAGGCCCAGGGTCGGGTGTGACCTGCCAGTAACGAGGGAAAGGTTGACATTCTGCAAGGTCGCTTATAACAACAGCGAGGAATGTAGCGGCGAGTGTTGCGCGCATGGCGTGGATCATTATGCGATGTGACCTGCGTCGAGTAGCACCAGCAAGACGTTCAAAGAACTCAAGCGTCGTAAGTTTAAGGATCCAAAGACTAAAACATTATTAGCTTTATGCACATCGGCCGGTGATGCGAACTTACATGGAAGCATAGAAGACTCGACTCGCAAGCACCATCTTACTCCCAACGATCCTCTTATCAATATCCTCAGCACTCAACTTCAATCCATCCAAGTTGACATTATTCGTTCCATTCTTGAGCACAAAATGAACACAGACAGCTCGTAGTACCAGCGGTATAAGTGCACCAGCAGCGATCTTATCCTCCTTGAGTAACTTCTCGACTCGTACGTATCGACCCGACATTCGCGTCAGGATGATGGCCACACAAAAGACCGTGATCCACCATGATACAAGCAGCGTCGGCTTATCCTCGTAGAACTGGCGCGCATCGGGGGCGTCCGAGTAGAGCGGCATACTGGAGGGCTATGGCCCTTAGAGCCTGCAACGTAAGGTAGAATAAACCAGATAGAAAGTTTTTAACAACCAAGGCAAAGCAAAAGCAAAAACGAGGGGAATGCGGGACATTAATGAACAATGGATCGACTGAACACTGCAGCAAGGGGTGCAGAATGCCCCCTGGCCAACTTTATCAGGGCCCAGACAATTCGAGGTCAGACTAAGCGGCGCAGTTGGCTGCAGTTCGATACGGTTGAGGTGATGGCGGCACGTCAATGGAGTTTGACGCCAGGGGCATGCAGCCACTAAAAGCCTCCATCATGGGCGAGTCGTTGACCAAAAGGATAATTGGCTCGATCTCGAACCAATGACAATTCGTCAAGGGATCACATATGAAACTGTTACCGATAGCTCGGACAAATACATCGTATCACCTCTTGCGACACCGGTGCCTCAACTGTCAATTATGCCCGAGCGCAATGCTTTTTTTCAGTTCTTGGCGACGTGCAGCGATTGCGAAGTCGGCACTGGTGCTGGAATGCGGTTTGGCGTTATGGACCAGGCACACGGCGACTTTCCCCTTGCAGAAATTGCTAAAGATTGTGGCGGCAGGGATGCAACAGTTGAAGCCAGCAAAAAGGAGAGGGAAGAATGGTCTGATAAGCTGCAAATAACTGATTGCGTCTTCAATCTGAGTCAGCCAGAGTGCGCTATAATTTCCCCTGATAACGATGAATTCCTCCGGGCCAATTGTTCGGTGCTGTTGGCTCAGACTCCCTCGCTGACACGTGGGAATCGAACGCCCTAATCACAAGCTCAAGATCCAGTCCCGTCGGCATCAACAAGCCACTTCATTCACATCATTTAAACGTCGCGGCAATCTGCTCGTTTAGAAAATCTGGGGAAATAAAGCTTTTACTCATAAACCGTTCACGAAAGTCTGGGGAAAACGTGGTGTTCGTAGGGCCAGCCATAGAAAAGTCTTGTCGTTACATAAAGGAGACGTAACAGTTTGACCTTTCGCTGAAAAATTAGCCCCCCCCCCCTGCAGAAAGATACGGTGGAGTCGCGTTGTGGATGCCCCCCTCAAAACTGTCTCGGCCATTTATCTCGGATCATTCGGTTCTGCACTTCGCTGGTAATTACCTAGACCACAATTGCACCGAAACTATCTTTTATTAACTCTTGAACCGCTCCATTCTCGAAGACTTTGGCTTTGTTCTTTTCTTCACTAATTGTTTTTAAGCGCGTTGATGGTGTCAGGCTAGAAGAAGTGGTGTCATACGCCTCAAGCCACGAATTAACGACTGGGCAAAATTCACGTTTCACTCTTGACCGACCCATTATCACCACATTTATGCATCCGATTCATCCGGATATATTTATCCCTTCTTGTCGTCGCAATTGAAACCCTCCATCGTCAAATTACCAGTCCCATGGAGATGCTTTGACAGTCCCGCGGCTTGGCACCACCCCGAAATAGAGAGGCGGGTCTAAAGCTCAGAACGGGGTGATCCTCCGGGTAGCTAACGGTATGTGCACGCTATCGCTTGTTAGTGAGACAGAAAACGGCAGCTGGGCTTATCAAGGTTCAGCTGTCAGTTAGCTGCGTCGACTATCCGCATCTAGAATACTACTCGTCTTAGTCTGTTAATTCCGCGGTTTTAGGTCTGGTGATATCGGCTCTTGGAACACATTTGGTGTTGCTGCGTTGCCACCGGCAAGAATCTTCCGCGATAAGGGGATGGTATCGGTTGTGCGGAATTGAATTGTGATTCAAGATATGCTGGTGCATAAACTGGCTGATATAGCTCGTGCGATTGCGTTTCCTTGTTCAGGTCGGTGAATCGGTAGGCCTGTCGTGAATCTCATTCGTCAATGTTTCCTCAGCATCATATTGTTCCCAAAGATAATAAACCAGAACAATAGATAGTAAACGCAAATGTATAACAGTGGCATGCCCCGGTAGACCGACTTCTTTGATAGCAACTCAGCGGCTGTCAGTTCGAGAACAGGCAACATCCCGTCCTTCCCAAGAGCTATGGTCGTATTCATACCGCTCCATCGGTTCGGGCCCGTCAAGCCACGTGGTTTGAGACGCGGAACCAGGTGTCAAAGAGCGGAGACATTGCCAAGAAGCTATAACTTCAGCTGTCGTGCAAGCACCTAGCAATACAACCTTAAAACCACAATCCTTGTTGCCATTATTAATAATTGTCTAAAATAGGTTGCCCTCTTGGCAGTTTTGAGAAAAACGGTATACAGCTCGAGTATCCCTCGGCCTCAATGCCCGTCGAGGAGCATATTTCCCCTTAAAAGAAATCCCCTTGAGAGCAATCCTATAACCCTCAGCCTACTTCGAAAGACCAAACCCCTTTATTTTATGCCTTCGCAATTCGAATGTCCGTCACACCTTGCTCCGAAAAGTCCTTGATGTCCTGAAACACCAACTCGATAGGCGTTGCGTACCCATACCCGTCATCGAAAGAACCATTGTGTTTGTGTCCTCTAAAAAACAAACCAACAATTCCTCCGTCGCTGTCAAAGACAACAGATCCTGAGTCGCCATGGGAGCAGAACTTTCCCGGGCCTCCAGGCTTGATAATGAGCTCTGTTGTTTTGCTGCGTTCATCCTGACCAAGATGTACATCGTCGACCAGTTTGACGTTCTCCTGCTCGTCATGGCAGTCCCCAGTTGTCGCTCCAGTGACAGCTCCGACTTTGTAAACATGGCCTAGGCTTGTTCGTTCCTCCAGTGAGTGCAATGGATCTGTGATTGGCATGTCGTAGGTGCGATAGGGCTTGTCTTCATCTTGGAGAGATTTCCAATCGTCCATGTCTGGGAGACGATTTGACCATGAGCGAGATTTGTCAAGGTGGATTAAAGCCCAATCCATCCTTCGCCCCTTAGATTTACGTAGGAAGCCAGGACAGAGAAAGATTCTGCCAGCGAAGTGTTTATCACCATCAAAGAACGTGACCTTTTCTCTCCTCTCAACCTTCAAAGCTGCAATTCTCGATTTGAGACCACGTAGATTCCTTTCGTGTCGCTCGTCTTTTGTAGAGTTGAAAGTCTGCTGCCAGAACTTTGCTTGCTCTTTTAGAGTCGCGATAGTATCGTCAATACTTGTGATAGTGAAGTTATGCTTGGTGCGACTCGGGCTTTCCATGCTACAAACACGGCCCTTGAGGTTATGTTTGTTGTGCGGCGAGTATCCATGGACGTCTACATACCAGAGATCACTGTCATTGTCTGGAGCTGCGGCAACACTTTCTGAGCCTACCGTCTTCAACTTAAACCCGTCGAAAGCAGGCCTGACAACATGGTAGTTGGTGAGGATCATGGTTCGCCATTCCTGGTGATTGGTTGTTTTAATCTGGACAAAACAACCAAGAGTACCAGCTCCTGGGTCTCTAGATCTTTCATCCTCCTCTCGTGTGGTGTAGCGAGCGGCCCCAATGTCGTCGCCAATTTGGACTGTGTTGCGGTAATCGCCAGTAATGCGTTTGCTGTTTCTGTACCCGTTTTCCATTCGTGCGGCTTTATCATCGGTTATTGGCAGCAGTGGGAATGTACAAAACATGTTGAGATTGTGTTCAATGTGAACTTGAACATGATTCCATCCTTGCTTGTTGAGAAGCTCTTTGACGCGGGTAGCAACATAGTTCCAGGTAGCTTCATTTGAGCGATGATCCATTGACATGTAAACTGTTGGGGGATTGGCATTGATTTCTGGATTGACTCCATATTTTTGCAACGCCAGGCACGTCAGTGAGCCTTTGGTGGACGGAAGGGACTCAAGAAGGTTATCGACGGCCTCCCTGGTAGAGTCCCAGGCGTTGGATAGGGCTCGGTCGCCGACTGCACCATAATAGATTGTCTGAACATTTTCCGGTGCTGTGATCTCTACATTTATGCGTTGAGAAACGTTGGTCGCCCAGTCGGCCAACCAGTCAACCATTTCTTGTGCCACATTCCTGAAAGCAACAGCATTGGCAGGTGACCAGCGAGCGAGCATGATGATGGTGGGTTGCGCAGTGTCGGGTTCCAGGGGGTGCTGGAGCATCTCCAGTAGGACCTCGTTCTCATCTCCGTTTTCGTCTCGGTAGAACAGGTTGTGCTTTTTAAGGAGAGTATAAGCATGGTTCCGGATGTCGGTTCTCAGCTTTTCAACAGAGCTAGGCAGTCGTCGTTCACGGGATGATTCAAGTCGCTGGATTCGTAGTTCGGGCCAAGCCACGCGCTTCCATCCTACATGGACAAGCTTGCTTGGGTCCATGGTAGCGGTAGAGATGTACTGCTTGGCAGAGGTGGTAGCGCGGGGGATAGGTGTCTGGCGAGGAGTGATATCAAGATCGACCACTATCCAGTGGGATGGGTTAGCGCGTGGACGAGACGCTGAGGCTTGGTGTGGTGTATCTAAATCTGCCCACTGAGCCCCTTGAAGCAGAGCTGTCTGGGTGTCTTCAACTTGCTTCTCAATAGGTACCTTACTACTAGCCGTCTCCTAGGGGCTAGGTGGTGCCATACTCTGAGCTCGTTGGTTACTGACAATAGCAGCGCCGTGTCGAAAACGAATCGGTTCAAGTAAGAAGAATAGAAAACAAGTATAGGAAAAGTAATATGAAACAATAGCTTACGATCACGCGATATCAGAAATTCAAGTGCTGAAATGAATAAGCGCGTGGTGGTGGAGATAATGGCGTTGATTTGCGGTGATTGATCCTGTGACTGTGGATTGACGATGATGAAAAGGAAGAAAAAGAGGAAGAGTGCAGATGGCGAAGATATAGTCCGTGCGTTTCTATCACTTAATGTACCGTCAAGAAAAATAACTTTCAAGTCTCCAGCTACTCTTCACAGGGAATGAAACTTTGAATCTTAGTACGAACCACGAAGGGACTAAACTCCACAAACGCTGAACAAACCTCGCTTCCGCCAGGAACATAAACAGGACCATGCCTTTAACCACTCGCAATAAATAGTCCCGCCATAACCAAATGTTTCGTCTGGTTTTCTGAGGCCGATGCATGAAGGCGTAGTTTCTCACTATAAAATCAGTCATATGCCTTGATAACTGCATCCTTTGACTCTGCCCATTGTGTTAAACCAGAAGTATATTTGCTAACCTTATGACTAACTCATAAACTCATACCACCACCACCTTCTGATTGCCTCAATGGCACCGACATACGTGTCATTACGAAACCTTCATCAGGTCAACCTTTTCTCGGTTTGGAGCATCTTATATGCCTTCAAAGCCGGTCAAAGAGTCATAATCAATGTTTTCCTCATATTAGCTTTTACGCTGTAGCAATTAGTCAGGCATTTTGGTATAATGTCTAATTTGTGAGCCAGATGTGTTATTTGCAGTTGAGACTTGTGGCCGAGAGCTTATATCAGCACAGAGAACTTGACTCTGCTACCTGCGGGTTGATCAAATTTCTTCGCCCCAAACTCGATCTCAGCCGTGACAAATACAAGCAAACAAAGCATCATGTCTTTAAAGTGAGAAGTGAGACCAAGTTTCGAAATCCTCAATCGCAAAGCTCACCCCATAATCAAATTCATCTCATTTTATGCCCCTCGCGGGCCTTTTCCATAGCGACGATAGCGCTCTTTCACCTCGCCGGACTCCCTGTTCTCGGCCACAGTCATCGTTACTGCCCTAAAGCGGACACCGGCAGAACGAGCAAGTGTTCTTGTCGAAAAGGACTCTTTAGCTGTCCAGGCCTCTCCGAGCAATGGTCCTACCATGTATAACGCAGTAAGGGCAGTCTTCGCCTCCTTCACATACTGCAGATAGTCGGTCACCATCTGCTTCATGTCCTTGATATTCCAGCACCAGTATGGCTGTCTGTGCAGGTCATCCGTCAAGCTCAGAAACACGACTGATTTCGGGATCACGTATTGTAGCGGTGAGGTTTGCGTCCCATGCGACGGGCCATTGATGAAGATCCACGGAATGAAAACGATGCGAAGATTAGAAAAGTCATGTAGCTTCAGAGGGGAACCTTGAAGACCCAAAGGACAAAGCGTATTTTGCTTCACGACGTCAGTGTTGTCGATGGCGAGGAGCTCCAGCCATCTGAGTTTGAGCCGGTGACCTTCGAGAGAATTCCGCAGTGTGCTCAGATCCAGTGTCAGAGGCTGAGTGGAGCTATCCCCTGTCTTTGAATGCCAGGCATAAGTATATGCCAGGTTTGTGAGGTTGGGTGCGAGGGACAGAATCTGCTCAAGCTCGGCTTCGCCAATCCTTTTCAGGTCTAGCCGGCTCAGATGTTCCAGCTTCTTGCCAGCCACGACGGGCCGTGAAGCCTCAGGGAAGCTGCCAGAGATGTAGAGCCTATCAAGCATATGAAGATGAAAGAAACTTTGGAAAACGTTGGTGAAGTCGAAGCGTCTATGGTAATAGGTTGCGGCGTGGTTGTTCACAGTAATATCGCGGAGATACTCGAACTTGTGCAAGCTGCTAGTATTTGAAGCAGTGAGGTGCTGAGGCTCGAACAGCAGTCGGAGATAGTGAACCTCGACAGAGAAGTCTTCACCAAGATAGATCGTTCTGACTCTAGGCGTAAGGGCCACCAGAAGCGCCACTATAGAATCAACTTGACCCCCGAGGAAGCATTTCGCCCAGCCAATTGCGTCTTCGAGACCCGAAGAGCGAATCAGCTCCACTGCTTTTCTCTTGTCGTTTCGTGTGAGGCGGGTAAGACGAGTGGTCGGGATCACATCAACTTTTCTTGCGGGAAAGTCATATCCATCGAAGCGCAGATGCTGAACAGCCTGGGCAAGATCAGGCCGCGCGAGAAGGGTTCGGACCACGAGGACCAGTGGGTTGGGTTCGCCTTTAGTACCGCGGGTAGGACAACTGACATCCACTTCCTTGTGAAGAATCGGCTGGGCGATATTGGCGAGATGCCTGTTGACAAGCGACAAGGCCACCAAGTCCTCCTTGAATAGAAAGGCCAAGACGCTGAGTTGGATCTCGACAGGGCAAGCAAGAAGTAGCGAGAGCTTTCTGTACAAAGGTCAGAACAACGGCATGGATTGATAGAGTAACGTACCCAGGAGTTTGTGCTCTTCGCCTTTTAGGTATAGAGAGAGGTATGCTCCAGTCACAGTCATCCAAGTGACGGCGCGTCATGGTGGATTTACCAAAGAACTTGAAGAGTCGAGGCATGATGAATCAAGAAAAAGGACCAGGTAACGATCAAAACAGGCGATGTCGCTTTTGCTTTGAGGGCAAAAGTAAAAACAAGTTGAGGCGACGTCGTAAGTTTGTTTTGAGTTGGGTTGGACTTGAAGTTGTTTACCTGCGTCACGTGGGATCGCAGTGAATCAGAACAATACAGCTGCAGTGCCAAACAGCTGCCAGACAATTATGCACTTCACATACAGCTATTATTGAATGGCGATGAGATTTTCACGTACACGGTGAGGCTGAGGATGAAAGAAGACATCATCATTAAATTGTTGCTGTCTTGAAAAGTTCTAACCGTACCACGATTCAATGCCTACACCAAACAACACGAACTTCACATAGCCATTTCAGTTTTCATCACAACGAATAATGGCATTTTCCCGAATGGGTTGGAGAGATCTTACAGTTGGAGACTGACCAAGAAGCTCAGTTGTCAATCCAAGAACGGTTAGGCCGTTAGCTCGATGTCAGAGTCAGTTGCATTGGCTCGTCTACTTTCGTTGAAGTCGTGAAGATGAACCAATTTCACGGTAAAACATGTCAAGCAAATTCACCAGAGACAAAGTCAAAAGATGTGATCCGCAATATCCTTGATTTAAGTATTATCCACTATGAAGTAAAGTATATAAGGAGTGTAACGATGTGCAGCGAAGTAAGCGTGCTATGTCCAGGCCAAAGGCAAAGCCAAAGGCAATCTCATAAGATCATCAGAGCCTCTTCCAGGCTGTCCTCCACCAAGTAGCTATTCCCCTCCATCTCCCCCGATTCAGCACCTTTTAGTAGCCGCCCTTCTTGCAGGCTCCCTTGTGCTGGTCCCAGTACCAGCCATGCTTGCAGCTGCAAGTCTTGGACTTCTTGTCATAGACCTGGCCGTGCTTCTTGCAGACGCAGCCGCCATACTTGTACTCGGCGTCCTCGCCGCAGTCGTAGGCGCACTTGTGTCCGTCCCAGCTCAGGTCCTTGGGGCACTTGCACGACTTGCTCCAGCGGTCGTAGTACTGGCCCTTGGGGCACGAGCATTTGCCGTACTGCTCGATCTGTCCCTTGGGGCAGACGCACTTCCACTGGTCCTTATCGAAGTGCTGACCGTGGGGGCACTTGGGAATACACTTGCCGTACTTCCACTCAGTTCCCTTGGGGCATTCGCACTTATGAGACCACTTGTTGAAGGTCTGACCCTTGGGGCACTTAGGGATACACTTTCCGTATTCAAGCTTGAAGCCATCCTTGCAAACACATTTGCCATACTTCTCAACCTGGTTCTTGGGGCAGACACACTTGCCGTACTCAAGGATCTTTCCCTTGGGGCAGACACACTTCCACTGGTCCTTATCGAAGTGCTGACCGTGGGGGCACTTGGGAATACACTTGCCGTACTTCCACTCAGTTCCCTTGGGGCATTCGCACTTGTGAGACCACTTGTTG